>NW_023425355.1:114828549-115249265 GCF_014108415.1 Molossus molossus | reverse complement strand
AGAAAGAAAGAAAGGAAGAGAAAGAAGAAAGAAAGAAAACAGAAAGAGAAGAAGAAAGAAAGAAAGAAAGAGCCTAGCCTCCCCAGAACCTACACTGCCTGGAAGGAGCTTGGTGTGGCCCAGAAGGACGTGATAAAGCGTGCCGACCACGGTCTGCCAGGGATCTTAAAAATACCCTGCTTCAGAGAACCCGGAAAGTGAGCAACCCGCACCTGGAAAACAGGTTGCCGGCTACACAGAGGTTTCCAAGTCTGGATCCCGTTTACACTTGCCGAAGCGCAGCCTTCTAATTCCAGCCGCTCATGAAAAGGCACGTAGGTCTTCTGTGACGTCAAATCGCTCTTTCAACTGAGCATAATTTCTTTCAATGATGGGCTTGGAGGGGTTTCAGCGACAGTGGGGTTTTTTTAATGAATCATAAACATGCAGATCAGATTTAGTGTTATGACTGTGGTGCACAGAGCGTCTCTGTTAATTCTTGCTAAGCGCTGACAGCAGGATCAACCCCCAAACAGCACAGGCAAATACACCATCCCAGCCCTGGGGGCTTAGAGACTGCATAATTACAGACGACGCACGGTAGTCATTATCATCACCAGAACATTTCAGCCCAGGCAGGCACCTCGATCTGGAGAGCCCCTTGGTGCGGGGCAAGGAGTTCACTCCCCATCTCTAGACCAGGACGAGGGGGGAGGCCACTCAAAGTGGGGAGGGGTGGGCGAAGCTGGAGTGCTCACGCCCCCGTCCTGAAGGGTGCAGCCCATGGCAGCCAAGCCTCCATCGGAAGTGCTGCTGAGCGTGAGCTGGAAGGGAAGGGGTGCGGGGCTGTGCAGGACGCATGCCAGATTTTGCTAAATGCCGAACAGCTGAACAAGTCCCCAGGGCTGGGAGAAAGAGTGTTCTCTTTCCCTGCGAGCCACTCACTCGCTTGCTTGGTGTCTCTCATCAAAGACTCGGGGTGGGGGCTGGAAGTCAGAGCGCCTGGCTGGGGTGCCCTGTCACTGTGTGTGCCTGGGATGGCCCCCCCTGGGTCGGGAGGAGGCAGCGGGAGTCACCGCCACTCAGCTGTTTTCACAGCACTCGGTAAAGGCATCATAAAACCCGCATCTGGAGTTTCTACTCCATCTTTCCTCCAAAAGGTATAAAGGGAAAATCAAACTCCTGGGGTCTGCTGAATTCCGCTGGGTTCTCCGTGCTCCCCCTCTGTCAACCTGCAAATATTTAATGAGCCTCAGCCACGTGCGAGTATGGAGTCGGATAGAAAATAGGCAACCTCCAGTCCCGCAGGATGGGAAGGTGATTTTAGATCTTTCGATTCGATGTTCCGGCACAGGCACGCCAGTCATCACCTGTTATTACCCGGAGTTCCAGGAGGCCTGCTCCGTGCGCTGCGCTTCACGTCCCGGGTCTCGCTAGGTCCTCGAGGTCACCACAGGGTGGGTGTTACCACCACTCCCTCAGCAGATGAAGAGACTAAGACTCAACCTTGACAGTCTGCTCCAAAGCACACAGCTGATGAGGCTCTGGAGTGCTGCTCTCTGAGGCTGAAGCCAGACCCTGTGGATCAGTGGTCCTCGGCCCCGGGCACACACACAATCACTGAAGAGCTTTCAGAAATCCCAGACCTATGCCACACTTGGACCAACTGAGGCTGAATGGCAGGGGCTGGGATGGAGGCATCCAGTATTTTTTAAAGCCCCCAAGGTGATTCCAACACGCAGTCAAAGTTGAGAACCGGTGCTTTGTACCACGGTACTCATCTTACTTTCCCTTTCTTTTTTCCCTTCCTTCTTTCCTTCCTTCCTCCCAACAAATACACACGAGTGCCTATTAAATGCCAGGCAGGGCACTAGATATTCGATAAATGAGCTTCCTTTCCCTAAAGCAGTGGTTCGTGTGTGTGTGTGTGTGTGTGTGTGTTGTCCCAGATGATCACCCAGAGTGACAAGAGGGAACCCTGACAAGAGTGATAAGAGTGGCCAGAGTGGAGGCAGAAATTGGGGTGCAGTCTGGGGAGCCCAAAGGTCCCTCATCAGCAGTCCTCCAGCTCTGCTTAGAGACCCTAGGAAAGGGGAGGGTTTGGTGCTGACCACTTGAGGCTCAGAAATTTTCTTTCTATGGTGGCTTCCATCTCTCCAAGGGGAGAAGGATGCACACCAGGCCATTGGTGTGGGCTCTTCCAAAGGGACCCCTCCTCCATCGTCAGGAGCAGAGGGAGAGTGGGAGCACCCTGCTTCCTATTGTATGACCCTCGCTTTGGAAGCCAGGGAACACAACTGCAAATCAATTGTTTTCCAACTTAAAAGATGCTCTGGTTGGGCACGCTTCTTGCATTTTACGTTCAAAAGAATGCCAAGCTTCTATATCAAGCGAGGTACAGCGAACTTTCTTGGGCAGCTGGCAGAAATTGTTTTATCTTTGAGAGAAAACACTAACCCCTCACTTAACCAGCATCGGGGAAGAAAGAAATGAATTTGCAGGCTAAGGAAAGCTCACCCCCTGTAAACTCCAAAACTTAAAAACAAAAGTGCACTTAGTTTGAAATAGACCATGTTTAAACTGCATGACACATTCCCGTTTCCTTTGACAACACTGACACAGTTAAAGTGGTCTTGGTGGCCCACTCACTCGGAACATGGACAACTGTGTCATTCTGAAAGACAAGGATGCCTTCGGCGTCGCTTTGCTCCTTCACCAAATGGCACCGCCATGCTATTCTCCTGAGCTCGTTTCCAGTTTGTTCCCCATTTTTTTTTTTGTGCTCAGATGTGGACAATAACCCCTTCCTGTTGCCTTCAGTATCCCAGAGGCCCTCAGTCTATGCCCACACCAGAACTCATGAGCTTTCCTTCCAGCTCGCTCGTCCCTCTCTCGTGTTCTTTTTTTTTTAATTTTTTTTTTTATCCTCACCCGAGGACACCCTTCCATTTTTTGTACAGATAGAATGGGAGGGAGAGAGAGGAAGGGAGAGAGAGAGAAACATCGACGTGAAGGGACACATCGAGTGGCTGCCATCTGCATGACCAACCAGGGCCGGGGACAAACTGCAACCGAGGTACGTGCCCTTAGCGGGAACCGAACCCGGGTCTCTGCGGACCGCAGGCCGACGCTCTAACCGCTGAGCCAAACTGGTCAGGGTCCTCTCTCGTGTTCTTAACCCCCAGCTAACAGCACCGGTGTTCACCCAGTCGTCGAAGTCAAAACAAAAACAAAAACGAAAGCAGGAGCTGGAAGGAATCTGAGAGTCATCTGGTTTGTTAGAATAGTTTGTGAAGTAAGAGTAAAGAGGCTCTGATGAAAAGAATCTTAATATTTCTATGGTGAACAGTGAAGGGACTTTAGAGCAGGGAATTCCTGACATATTTTGGGTTTTCTAGATTGTTCCAGATACTCGAGGTTGCCAAGTCAAGGGACTTCCGGATAAGCAAGGTGTCATGGTTCGTAGTGTTTTGTTTCCTTTTGGGTTAAGGCATCACTTTGGTATTATTCCAGGAAAAAGCTACAATTCAGGGGCTTGATGGGAGCTTTCGACTTCCGTCCTCTTGTCAATTCCCCCAATTACACAATTCTGCAAAATGCAGAGACTCCAAGTCAGACAGGGGCAGCTGCCAGACCAGGGCCAGTATGAAGTGGGAGCCAAGCCTTCTCCTTCCCGTTTCTCCTCGTTTTCTCCTCTCTAAGAGTGTGCCCCCCAACCCCGCCCACCCACAGCCCCCACCTGCCTTGTGCACCAGCCGAAAACGAAAGTAAGGAGAGCCTGGAATAAGGGACTGGCCTAGCAAATGAGGCTTGCTGGAGTCACAGAGGACAGTGACGCTTTCAGAGCGGGGCAGACCACCGCATCCAGGAGCTGGCTCGGAAACAGGATTTGGTCAGTGCACCTGCAGCAGACCAGGGTGGCCAGGCCTGACTTACAGTCGCTAAACTCAAAAGATCGAGCCCTGGCCGGTTTGGCTCAGCGGTTAGAGCGTCGGCCTGCGGTCCAGAGAGACCCGGGTTCAGTTCCCGCTGAGGGCACGTACCTGGGTTGCAGTTTGTCCCCGGCCTCGCTTGGGATCCTGCAGGAGGCAGCCACTCGATGTGTCCCTTTCACGTCGACGTTTCTCTCTCTGTCTGGCTTCCTCTCTCTCCCTCCCACTCTATCTGAACAAAAATGGAAAAATGTCCTCGGGTGAGAATAAAAAAAAAAAAGATGGATGTGTAAATTAGACACCAACCCAGCCATTGGCAACGGGCATATTCCTTTTCCGGAGCAAGAAAATTCATGCTCACCTATGAACCATCCTCTTTGAGACTTCGGGAAAACTGAGTCAGTGCTGCAGGTGCATCAGGGAAAAGAGAAGCAGAAGTCACAGTCATCTCTCTGCCCAGGCGGCAATGGATAAATCCAATGGCAGTCGCTTTATACCTCTTGTGTCCATGCTGACCACTCCCTGCCTTTTAACACAATCTACCAAACAGGTCCCAACATGACAGGCTAAGCCAGAGCTTTCCTTGGCAGCCCAAGATGGTAGCCCTCCATTGTGGGTGGGCCAGACTGTCCCAGCTGTCCCCAGCCCACCCCGGATGAGTACAAAGGGGAGAGGGCTGGGGAGAGTGAGGAGGGTGGACTGGCCAGCAGAGGGATTCTCATTTTCCCGACCCTCAAAACTGGCTCCAAGTGCCACTTGTAACATCAGTCCCTCTGGATTTCCATACCAGCTTCCAGGAGCCCAGTGGCCAATCGTCAAACCGATGTAGGATTCTGATTCTCAGGAAAAGCCCGAAAGATGACA
Organism: Molossus molossus; assembly: GCF_014108415.1. Taxonomy (NCBI): domain Eukaryota; kingdom Metazoa; phylum Chordata; class Mammalia; order Chiroptera; family Molossidae; genus Molossus; species Molossus molossus. The sequence goes on along the minus strand of NW_023425355.1, from coordinate 115,244,490 downwards.
AGAGCAGAGACGCTGGGGTGTCCTCCAGTGGACAGCCACCCCGCCGCTCAGGGCTGCCCAGGTACCCGGTGCCCTGCCATGTCACTCACCATGGGAGCCGCCGGGAGACCAGCCTGGAGGCTCCCACAGCCTCCTCGCCGACCTCCCGGGCAGCTTTTCCGAGCTGTCTCTTCAGCTAACACAGGAGCTTTGGAATGAGACAGGGAGAGAAAGCCATGAGTGGTGGGGGTGGGGGACCTCTCTCTAAGCTTATTAAAAATCTTTTGTGTGCCATAGAATAAGTCCAGTCTTGTCCGTCCTGCTCCCCCAGCACTTAACTTTTTCAGGCCTGATGAGCATAAACGCTTCAGTTAGTCCATGAAACCGAAGACCCTCCTTGGCCTTCGACTGTGTCTGGCTCCCCTTTATGTGACCATCACAATGAGGCAGTGGCCCGACCCCACGGCCTGAGGTGCCCGCTCCGGCGGCCCGCAGCCCTGCGCCGTCTCTGCGGACCCTCGGCTGCGCCAGGCTGGCAGAACCGCCTGGAAGGAACGTCCGTTGTCAAACAAATCATCGTCCTGGGAACACAAAGCCGCGGGGACTCTGGGGGTGCTGCTGACACTGGGGCCGGCAGCCTCAGAGAATCCCGTCTCCTGCGTGGTGCTGAAACCCCAAGTTTGGAGACAGAAAGCTGGCTGGGGGCCAACAGCAGAGGCGGCGTCGGCCACCTTATCTAAATAAAGAGAGAGGGCGAGAGCGCAGTGTTATCACAGGCGCACAACAGGCTCCGCGAGGGGAAGGGGTGGGTGGACGCTGCGTGGGTGGTTTCGTGTTGCGATTTTTTTTCTTCTTCTTCTTTTGTGGCTGTTGTTTTCTTTTTTATCTATTCAGTTGTGTAGTAGTCAACAGCCCGGGCGCTTGGCAAAACCTGGCAGCGATACCCTCCCGGCCCTTTCCAGTCCAAACGGTTCCTGTCAACTTTTACAACCCTGCGCTAAAACTCCAGGCATGTCTCTTATTGCCAGCGCCAGGTTATTTATTTGCCCTGCCTGTCTGGCCTCACATTTTTCACGTGTGTGTTACCCCTGCAGTTGCTTCAACTTCCCTCCGGTCCTTAAAATGCCAGGAAACGCCCAGTCCAGTGCAGAGCTGGGAGGTGTTCTAGCATTTCATGTTTTTAAGATCCCGCGCTGGTTAATGTAATTTTCATCTCCATTCAGCTTTTGACCTGAAGGAAGAGGAAGGCTTCTCCATTGTGGAAACTGCTCCCTTTCACTGGAGACCATTGTTACTAATAATAACCTCACCGGGCGTACCTTCAAAGGGCCGGCTGTGTGCCCCCTGCGCACGGAGGTTAGGCACACACAGGATTCAGAGGGGACGTGGCTGGCCCAGGTCTGTGGATGAGAGCCACTCCTGCAACCCCATGCAGGTTCTGGAACCCTGGTCATGTTCTGGAACCGGGCCTTTCATTCTTTTGTAATCTTTTACACAAACAGTGTGTCCGTGTGTGCGTGCGTGTGTGTGCGCGTGTGGCTTTGAAATCATCCCCAAAAATAAATAAATAAGAAGGGTTTTCATGGTTGCGCCTGACCTGGTGCAGCGCAGAATACATTATTTCTTTCAGAGTGTGGATAGCAGATCTGCACGTGAAACACAGATCAAACACGGCCCACAAAAACAATGGTAGGAAGCATAACCAGAGTGAATTGATTCCTTGATCTTGCTGTACCAAAAAATTAAAGAGAAGCACTCCTGGGGTTTTTAACCCAGATACGGCTTCAGCCACAGCCTTGTTTCCCGTGTTCCGGCATCTCTTGTTCTGGCTCCCTTTTTCCGTGTATGAAATGTGGGATGGAGTAAGCAGTGTTGAGCCCTGCAGGTCCATCTGGCTTTTAAAAAGAATTAAATAACTCCATTCCTTCATCAGCAACACACGCACAGGTATGTGTGCCCGTGTGCGTGTGCGCGCGCACACACACACACATACACACAGGCTTGTTTTACCTTTTCCCCAGATCTAGACACTAAACAGGACAGACTGCCATTTCCCCCAACAGGATACCAAGAAGAAGGCAGAAAGGGCCCTGTCAGACGTCAGAAAAAAAATTCTTTCAGTAAAGAAGGCTGTAATTCCTAGCCTGAGGCCTGTCCTGCCTCTCCATCCCCAAGTGATGACATGGCCCTTTTGCTCTCAAAGATCTGTTTAAATATGTAGGTGGTCTAGCTCAAGTCAGCTGAGGTTTATGTCGGCATTGACCCCGGGCTGAACCCAGCCCCGGAGACCCGGATTGCCCTGATGGCTCAGTGCTGGAGGGAAGAGCTTACAGCCCACCACCAGCCTTCTGAAGGGCCACCAAGGCCACCCTGTAGAGCTGGTCAGCTGCAGCCGGCGCCCTCTCCTGACCTCTGCTCTAATCCTGAGGACGCCCTTTATTTAGACAGCGCAGTCCAGCCTGATCCTCAAGTCCCAAACTCACTCGTTGGAGACAAGCTGGGGGCGGCCACAGGCTGGCTCCAGAGGGCTCCCCATAAGAGACCTTAGGAGGGCAGATCCGGGTCAGACAGCCTCTGGCTGAGATAGAACCGAGATCCCAGATTTGAGTCTCCAAGGCCTGAGTCCCAATTCCAGTTCTTTCACCGGCTGTAACCGTGGGCTACTCTGTCACCTCCCTGGTCCTGGTGTCTGCATCCGTCAACTGGAAGAGGAAAGGCCGTGTGAGGACAGAGCAGAAAGAGACTGGAAAATGTTGGTCTTGAAGTTGGGAGCGATGTGGCCACAAACCAAGGAAAGCCTGCAGCCACCAGAAGCTAAAGAAGCAAGGAAGCGATTGTCCCCTGGATTCTCCAGAGGGAGCGAGGCCCTGGTGACACCTTGGTTTTAGCCCAGTGAGATGGACTTCAGACTTCTGGCCTCCAGAACTGTGAAAGAACAAACTTCAGTTGTCCTAAGCCACTGAGTTTGTGATCATTTGTTACAGCAGCAATAGGAGACTAATTCAGGTTTTACTGAGGGCCACTGACAGGCCTCCATTAAATGGTGCTAGATGCTGTGACCTGGCTGTCTTATCTGAATGGACCTTCACAACAAGCTCGTAAAGTGGTGGACAAGGCAGACATTATCCCTTTTACTGAGTAGGAATTGGAGACTCCCAGAAATTTAAGTGTCTGTTCAAGGTCACATGCTGTTTGGTGGCAGAGCTGGGACTAGAACAGAGGTCAACCAGACCATGGTGCCTCCCCCCTCTCCAGCACCCACCGTGCCCTGTGTGCACCCCCTCCTGTATGGACAGTTCTAAGAAAGTGGAAAAGAGGGATCAGCCCCCAGCGGGAGCTGGGCAAGGCCTCTGAGGGCCTGGAGGACCGGGGGACCACCCGCTACCCCTTCTTGGCCCTGCTGTTTGCATTTGGACAAATGTGCAGTGGAAGCCGTGTTGGGGGTGGAAATCCCATCCCAAGTTGTATCTCTCCTCCCAGAGGAGAGGGAATCCGGGGATGTGAATTCTCCCTCAGTGACTCACCTCCCAGCCCTGTCAAGCCTCCCAGGCTTCAGATTCCTCTGCGGTGACATGGAAATACTAACAGGGCCGCCCCCTCCTCGAGGAGCTGAGGGATTAGCGAATGCACGCCTGTGCAGAGACGCCTGGTTACCCGCCTGCTCTCCGATCGGGGCTGCTCGGAACCGGAGGGCCTCGGGGAAGCTCGCCAGGGGCACCGCACAGAGGGCCCGGCTCAGGTCTCAGTCCCAGGGAAGGGCCTGGGCCAACCAGGCACCCTCAGGACTGGACTTCATCCTCTCTCACTCTCTCTCTCGCTCTCGCTCTCGCTCTCCTGTCTGTTCTTTCACACCCCTTCACTTTCACTCTCGCGTGCCTTCTTTCCTTCCTCGCTCTGGAACTTCCTACTCCCCAGCTCTCTGGTGCACCTGAGCTCCCCGTCGGGCTCCGGCCGAGGCCAGACTCCCCCTGAAATGACCTCCTTGCCTACCTTCCTCCTCTGCCTCTGCTGCTCCGCTCACTCCCTCACGGGCTGTGCCTGAGAGCACACTCTCCATAAATCATGTGCACATAATTCTCCAGCTCGGGCTCTGCTTCTAGAGAATTCTTATCTGAGATCCACATTCGTTTCAAGGGAAGCGAAGCCAGATAAGATGTGCCCCTGCCCTCCTGGCCTGGCGAGGGAAGCAGCATGGCAGAGAGCCCAGGGCTCCAGGTGCTGCGACACAGGTCTGCTCGGCCCACCACAGAGCACAGGGTACACGTGGCGCGGGTGGAGGGGTAATCAGGGAAGGCTTCATAGAGAAGGAGGCCCAGGGTAATGGGGAAGCTGGAGATTGAAAGGGGGAGGGCTGCCCGGTTTGGCTCAGCAGTTGGAGCGTCAGTCTGCGGTCCAGAGAGACCCGGGTTCGGTTCCCGCTAAGGGCACGTACCTCGGTTGCGGTTTGTCCCCGGCCCTGGTTGGGTCATGCGGGTGGCAGCCACTCGATGTGTCCCTTTCACGTCGATGTTTCTCTCTTCCTCTCTCTCCCTCCCACTCTACCTGAACAAAAAATGGAAAAATGTCCTCGGGTAAGGATTAAAAAAAGAAAAAAAGAAAAAAAGAAAAAAAGGTGTGGGGGGGGAGTAGGAACAAATAGAGAGGTGAAAAGGGGGCAGACAACAAACAGGGCCACAGGCTAATCCACCAGGGTGCTGCCAGCTGCTGCGCGTGGGGTGACCAGGGTGGTGGCACAAGGCGGTAAGGCTGGAGAAGTTGCAGGGTCTCGTCTCAGCAGACCTCCAGGGGCTCAACTATGGAGCTCAAGCTTTCTCCTGAGGGCAGTAGGGAGCCATCGAAGGCTTTAGAGAGAATCCGGTTTGTTTCCGAGAGCTTTCCTTGGCAGCAGAGTGGCAGGATTGGAGTGAGGCAGCTGAAGGCAGGGGTTTGGACAAGATCACCTCCCAGGTGACTTTCAACCTGGAAGTTGTAAAATTCTCCGGGGAAGACGCGGAGAGCTGTGGGACGTGGAGAAGAAAGTAGGGCAAGAGCTGGCCAGTCAACTCCCCTTGACAGCAACTATCAGGAGAGATGGCGAACAGAGCAGGCATCAGGCAGAAGGCCTGCCTATGTGCTGGGCTTGGTCACACCCTGCCAGCCCTGACCCAGAACCATTCCCACTTGGGCCCATCACGTGGCCAGGCCCTGAGGCGTCCAGGGCTAACACACAGGGCAAGAGGACAGACGGGGACAGCAGACAGCAGGGCAATGATGAACCAGGGAGAAGCCGCAACAGGCCCCGGGATGGAGCCAGGTGAGTGGGGTACCCCTTTACTCCTCTGAGGTGTGACTACTTGGGTCCCTCTCCACCCCTGCCCAGAGCTCAGCCCTGCACCCCGCCCCTCTCCCCTGGTCGGGCCAGCTGGGGAGAGGGGTGCTCTGGACACCCAGGCAGGGCTCAGATCACTCCTCAGAGGGAGGCTCGGCCTGTGGCCTCTCTGGAAGCCTGGTGCTCTGGGACAGCAGCTAGCAAATGGCTGGGGTGAGGAGGGGGCACGGCCAGGGGACGCTGCTCATTAGAATGCCTTGCGCTTCCGCCGGCCTCTCTCCAGTGCCCCTGCCGCTCTTGCCAAGAGCTGGGTGCAGAGCTGCAGGGAACAGGGCAGGACAAGGCGCCCAGAACCAGGAGTCCCGGGAAGACAAGGAGATGCTTGTCAGAGTTCTGGGAACCGGCGGAGGTGGCAGGGCCCGGGGCGGGCCCAGGCTGCCTGCAGAGGCGGAGCATCAGGCAGCACCAGGTCCCTCAGCACCCTGTGCACTGTTACTGCCTGGCTCCCTCTTCCTCGGCTTTCTAAGACCCTGTGGCAGAAGGAGCCACCTTTATTTCTTTCTGCGTCATTCTGAAAACACAGAGAACTCCTCCTGAAGGGGTGGAGTGGGAGGGTGGGGGCGGGGCGGGCCAAGTGAGGCAGGCAGAGTAGGGGTCTCCACTGTGCAGCTGTAAGCTCTCCTTACCCCTGCCCTCCAGGTCTTCCCAGTCTAATCGGGGGAGACGGATACGGTCACGAGCATCCTTGGTGCAATCAGATCTGGAGATGGATGGCGTCTATACTTAGTAACCCGGGAGAAGTGATGGGGGAAATAGTCACATAGCACTCCACGTCTCAGGAACTACCCTGAGCAGGAGACAGACTTGAACTCGTTTCCTCCTCACCACGCTCTGAGGCAGGTGCTAGTGCGTGCCCCATTTTACAGATGAGGCAGCTGAGGCACAGAGACGTTGAGTAACTTGCTCAAGGTCACACAGGTAGAGTGGGATTTGTCCCAAGGGGCCTGGCTCCAGAGTGTGCCTCGACCGCGAAGCCAGACAAAAGGAGTACTGACCTCTCTTTGGTCTTTGCGGCAGCATTGGTGCGTGGTGGACAGCAGACCTGTGTGCCTCTAAGTGGCCTTGGGCAAACCCTCTGACCTCTTTTTTTTTTTTTTTTTTTTTGGTGGTACATGCGCCTAGCGGGAACCGAACCCGGGACTCTCTGGTCCGCAGGCCGACGCTCAACCACTGAGCCAAACTGGCCAGGGCCCTCTGACCTCTTTAAGCCTCAGTTTCTTCACCAGGAAAATGTGGGTAGCAACAAGCCGGCACCTTCCTGAAGGCTAGGAGGAAATGAGTGGAGAGGTGTGGGGTTCTCAGCACAGGGACCTCCAGCAGACAGCTGGATCTATGTGGGCCTTTAAGAGCCTCAAGGCCCTTTCACATGAACTCATCCGACTTGACCTTGACTGAGGAGGAGCCAGGTGGGGTCTGGGAGGGCCTGTCGCCAGGGCCCCTGGAACAATGAGGGCTTCAGGAATGAATGAGGATAGCTCTTGCATCTCCCCAGTAAAAGAGCCAGGTCCCCAGTGCGATTCCCCCAAGCCACCTACTCCGGTTTCATCTCACCCCCACGGACTTTTGAGGGGTCACACGAAGCATGGGTCACCCCGTCATCAAGGGTAGGCCAAACCTCTGCAACCCCAGCATCCAAGACCAGAGGCCCCAAATCAGCCTATATCCAGATGACAGACCTGAATCTGAAGCCAAGGGCAAGGAAGGACAGGCTCTCGAGGGGAGGGGAGGGGAGCCATGCCCAACCCTCCCACACCCATTGAGGAGCTGCAGAGCCAGCCTGGGATTAGCTCCCCCCATGAAAGCTGCCCTCGGGCCCCACCCCCACATGGGGATTTGCAGATGGCTCCCTGATGCGGATCTGGGCCCTCCCTGGCTGGCATCCACCAGCCTCAGGGGCAATTAGGGAGAAATTATATGCAGACAAGAGCTGGGACCTGCGCTGCTGTGGGCGGGCAATAGCGTCTCTCTCCTGGGCTGCAGCCCTAGGCTGCTACCGCCCCTGTGACCTGGCAGCTCCGTGACTTTGCATTGGCCGTTCCTTTGCTGAACACCTTCCCTACCCCATTTTGTCCACCCGGAAATACCCATTTCCTGTGCCCATCTCCTTCAGGGCACTTTGTCTACTGAAATCTCTCTCTCTCTCTCTTTCTCTCTCTCTCTCACACACACACACACACACACATACACACACGCAAAGTTAATCTTCCTTTCCTTATACCCAGGTTGTGGCACGTATAAACCTTTGTGGAAGAGAATACCACACAGTGTTACTTCTTTTTCTTCGACCTGGTTACCCCCCAGTTCCAGTTATCTATTGCTTCATAACAAATTACCCACACCTTAATGGTTTAAAACAGCAACATTGCCCTGGCCGGTTTGGCTCAGCGGTTAGAGCGTCGGCCTGCGGTCCAGAGAGACCCGGGTTCGGTTCCCGCTAAGGGCACGTACCTCGGTTGCGGTTTGTCCCCGGCCCTGGTTGGTCGTGGGGGTGGCAGCTACTCGATGTGTCTCTTTCACGTCGATGTTTCTCTCTCTCTCTCTCCCTCCTACTTTGTCTGAACAAAAAATGGAAAAATGTCCTCGGGTGAGGATAAAAATAAATAAATAAATAAAAATAAAACAGCAACACTTATTTTGCTCACCAATCTGCCATTTCAGACAGCTCGTCTCTGCTCCTCTTTGCATCAGCTGGGGCAGCTGGAAGGTAGGGCTGGCTCATCGGAAGCTCCCTCTCATGTCTGGGGGTTCACACTGGCCATTGGCTGGGACCTCAGCTGGGGGGGCGGGCAGAGTCCCTACACATGGTTTTCACGTGTGGCCATCGGGCTCCCTCTCAGCATGGCAGCAGGTTCCGAATGGAGCACCCCAAGGCGAGGCGGAAGCTCTAGTCCCCTTAATGGCTTCACCTCAAATGCCACATAGCATTGCTTCTGCTGCAACCGCAGGCCCTCCAGTTCCCAGGGAGGGGATGCAGTCCCCACGTTTCAGTAGAGCAGTGTCATCAGCCAACTGGAAGACAAGCACGTGGGACGGCATGCCCTGCTGCAGCCATCATTAGAGAATACAGTGCCACATTCCCTACGAGACTGCGTGATCCATGAGGACAGGGGGCATTACATGGTGCTCAAAAGAAATGCTTGGCCCTGGCCAGTTTGGCTCAGCGGTTAGAGCGTCCGCCTGCGGTCCAGAGAGACCCGGGTTCGGTTCCCGCTAAGGGCACGTACCTCGGTTGCAGTTTGTCCCCGGCCCTGGTCGGTCGTGCGGGTGGCAGCCACTCGATGTGTCCCTTCACGTCGATGTTTCCCTCTCGCTCTCTTCCTCTCTCTCCCTCCCACTCTATCTGTACAAAAAAATGGAAAAATGTCCTCGGGTGAGGATAAAAACAAAAAATAAAAAATAAAAATAAAAAATAAAAAAAAAAGAAAGAAATGCTCGCAGGAGGAAGGAATGGATTGAGGGAGCGAAGAAGAGAGAGAGGAAGGGAGGGGTTTTATAACAAAAGTGCAGGCCTGGCCGGTTTGGCTCAGCGGTTAGAGCGTTGGCCTGCGGTCCAGAGAGACCCGGGTTCGGTTCCCGGTAAGGGCATGTACCTCGGTTGCAGTTTGTCCCCGGCCCTGGTTGGGTCGTGCAGGTGGCAGCCACTCGATGTGTCCCTTTCACGTCGATGTTTCTCTCTCTCTCTGTTCCTCTCTCCCTCCCACTCTACCTGAACAAAAAATGGAAAAATGTCCTCGGGTGAGGATGATAAAAAAAAAAAAAGTGCAAAAACTCTTCAGTGATGGGAGTGACTGAGGGGATCACCTAGTCTAATTTTCCCATTTTACAGATGAGCGCACTGAGATTCAGAGGTGTACACGCCCTGTCCAAGGGCACAGAGCCAGTTCAGTAAGATCTAGTCTCTGAGTCCCCCTACTCCCCCTGGTGGGAGGGGGAGGGCCCCTTGACACCTACATGAGGTCTTGGGCCTGCCCAGTCCCCACAGCCAGTGTCACCTTGGCATTTGGAGAGCATCAGCCCTGTCCTTGGGCTCGGTCTCCCTACACTTTGTTTCCCAGGCCAGGTCCTCACCACGCCCCTGCCTCAGTGCCTGCTTGCCTCCCCGTGTGTGGACGGGACTGGCGCCAGTGGCCAGGGCCCACCTCCCCCTGCCCTGGACCTGCCTGAGGCTGGAGCCTGCCCGGGCCCCCACCTGTCAGCCCATCCAGGACCACGTGACCATCAGCCCCCCACAGCCTCTTCCCAGCCCTGCCCCAGACAGCATGGGGTCCCAGAGAGCCCTGGCTGGGGGGTCTGACGGGAATCAGTCCAAACACAGGCTCAGATTGGTGTGACCCAGGACATGAGGCCTCCTGGCAGGCAGGCGGGGTGGATGAAACGGGATCTCATCCCTGAAGGACTCACCAGGTCATTGGGGGGTTCAGAAATAGCGGTTCCTCTTCTCAGCCTTTCCCTGATCCTCTATGGTCTCAGGAGTGGCAGCAACGCCCAGCTCAGGGCTCTCCCAGATTCCAGAAGATGGAGCTGGGGACAGAAGAGGATGCCTGCCCCCTCAGCTCTGGCCAGAGAAGGTGGCAGAGTCCAGCCTGTTCAACCACTGTCCTCTGTAGAGGGGACAGTGACCCACCAGCTCTACTCCCTCAGTCTGACCAGAACATCCCTCAACATCATCCAACTCCCACTACACCATTTCTATACACCCCAAATTGTCCAGTTATCTCTTGCTGTGTAACAAATGACCCCAAAACTTAGTGGCTTAAAACAACCATTTTATTATCTCTCCTAACATGGTCAGGGCTCGGCTGGGCAATTCTTCAGCAACATCGAACACTGAGCAGGGTCTGTGGGTGGCATTCGTCTAGTGGCTATGCTGTCTGGAGGATCCAAGATGGTTTCACTCCTGCGCCTGGTGCCTCAACAGAAGAACCCAGGAGGCTGGCTCAGCTGGGCCTCTCTCCCTGGCCATGGGGCATCATGACCTCTCCACAGGGTCTCGCCAGCCGCGTGATCCAACTTCTGACACAGTGGCTCAGGGCCCCAAGAGACCAAGGCAGAAGCTGCCAGTCCTCATAAAGGCTAAGCCTGACCCTGGCACGGCCTCACCCTGCCATCTTCCATTAGTCAAAGCAGCTGGTCCCAGCTCTCAGGGAAGGGGTTACAGACCCCACCTCTCCATGGGAGAAGCATCAAAGCCTCCATGGTCCTGTTTGATCCACCAGAACCAAATGACCTTTGGACTTAGGGCCTGGGCTCCTGGGTAGGTCTGTCTGCCAGCCAGGCAGCTGTGTACCCAGGGTCAGTCCCATGACTCACACCATATTGAGCTTGTTATGGGCTGAACTGTGCCCCGACCCCACCCACATTCATAAGTTGAAGCTCTAAAGCCCAGGACCTCGGAATGTGACTGCATTCGGAGATACGGCCTGCAAAGAGGTACGTTAAAATGAGGCTAGTAGGGTGGCTTAATCCAATCTGACTGGTGTCCTAATAAGAAGAGGAAATGTGGACACACAGAGAGACACCACAGGGATGTGGGCACAGAGAAAAGGCCATGTGAGGGAGGACACAGCGAGAAGGTGGCCATCTCCAAGCCGAGGAGAGAGGCCGCCGGAGAAACCAACCCTCTGACCCCTTGTTCATGAACTTCTGGCCTCCAGAACGTGAGAAAATGAATGTCTGCTTAATCCATCCGGTCTGTGGTACTTGGTTATGGCAGGCCTGATACAAAACTCCTCCGGGTAATTAATACATTGGCATTTTGGTATGTATCGCTCTCTAGTGAATTTGGTGAAGAGTCTATTACTCAACTGCTTTGAGAATTTGATTAACACGACTGACGTTCACAGAATGGACAGTGGAACAGGGGATCCAGTTCTGGGCCTGCAGAGGTGAGTCTTGAGCCAGGTGCCCTGCGGAACCCAGCCAGGCGCAGGCGATGGCCCAGAGCCGGCAGCCGGGCAGCGCGCATGTCCTCACCTCGCCCACCATTCCGGGGTCTGGGGGGGAGAAGTCCATCCCAGGTGGGCCTTGGCCAAGATGCCATGACCCTGTTGGAGAGGGTTTGAAAGGACAGATAAAGGACGGGGGTCTGATGTTCAGCATTCAGTGTCTAGGCACCAGCAGGGATCATAGATATTTGTCACGTGTACCATAGAAAGCTCTTCTACGTCTTCTGTCCCCTTGGCACTTCCCACGGCCTCGTGCACAGCTCTGCAGTTTCTCCCCACTCGGCGTGGGATGGTGCTGTTTGACCCCAAGAGAAAATGAGAGCCTCCAAGATGGGGTGTCCACAGAGAGCTTGAGTTCCAGGAAGCAGGAGATGACTGCAGGGGCAGCGACTATGGTTACCGCTGTCGTTTCCAGCAGTGACACCTCTCCCTAGTGACGCAGCTACGCTCACCCGAGGCCCAGCTCATCTGCCCCTCCCCTGCGCAGGCTGAATCCCAGTCAGTGTGTCCCACTGTTGCCCCGTGGGGTTGAGTCACTTGGTTAAGGTTTCCTGTATCCAGAAAAACAAATAGGGCACCAAGAAGGTGACAGCCCTGCTGGGAGCGCTGCCTCTGAGGGACAGGACAGGAGCCCCGGAGTCGCCAGCTTGGGCCTTGTGCTTCTAGCAGAAGCCACCTACGCACCCACCGGCTAGGGGAGGAGCGGCCATTGAGGGGCCGGGTCCCACAGGGCAATCTCTTCCTGCGGCTGGGGGAGGGGAGCTGGGGCAGATGGACACCCAGCAGAAGAGGTTTCAGCTCACCCTTTCCAGAAGCATGACTGAGCTGCAGTGGCTAGAAACAGAGGAAGGACAACTGTGAGGACTGACAGCGGAGGCCCAGGGTTCTGGAGCTCTGGCAGGGAGCTCAGCCCTGCTGAGGGCCTTGCAGACAGACGCTGCCCCACCCCCCACTCCCCACCCTCCCGCACAGCAACTTCCATAGAGGATGCTTTGTTGTTTTTGTTTCATTGTATAAAGGCAAACTGAAGCTCAGAGAGGGGAGGTGATAGATTCAAGGTCACACAGCTGGTAAGGGGCAGCGCTCAGATTCAAAGTCAAGACTGTCTGATGCAGTTTCTGGGCCCTTAAGTTCTGCCCTGTGCTATGCCTCCAGGATAAGGAGGAGCAGTAGGGGTGTGTGTGTGTGTGTGTGTGTGTGTGTGTGTGTGTGAGAGAGAGAGAGAGAGAGAGAGAGAAAGAGAGAGAGAGAGTGTGTGTGTTTTGGAATCACTCGCTCCAGAAATAGATTTTGGAACAATACAAATATAACTTAAATGACACTTCACTATTTTAAAAATTCATCAGCAGTTCCTGGCATGAGGGAATTTCTCAGTGGCCCTGATTCACGGCCATGTCCGCGAGCTTCTCTCTTTTGATCCCTCTTCTCTCCCTGCCTCTTTTCTTCCCCACTTGCAGGCCAGCCCCTGGAAAATTCTTTCTAATTCATTAGGCAAAGCAATACAATCTTTGCTTAGCCTCACCCACCCACTCAGACCAACAAGGCTCATCAGAGTAGAGTATACAGATATTGAATTAATGTTGTACACCTGAAATGTATATAATGCTATTAACCAAGGTTACCTCAATAAACTTAATTTTTGTAAAATGTTGCGGCCCAGCCCGTGTGGCTCAGTGGTTAAGCGCTGACCCATGTACCAAGAGGTCGCTGGTTCGATTCCCGGCCAAGGCACATGCCCAGGTTTCAGGCTTGATCCCCCATAGGGGACGTGTGGGGGGCAGCTGATCCATGTTTCGCTCTCACTTCGATGTCTCTCTCTCCCTCTCCCTTCCTCTTTCTCTAAAAATAAATTTAAAATTTAGATATATAATTTTTTTTTTAATATTGCAATCATTTGACGCCAGCCAGAGAAAAATGCTCTGGTCTCTGCCCACCCTCTGCTGCCTACTCTCCACAATTTAAGACTCTTTAAATTGGAAAAAGGCCAACATCAGCTGTCTGGCTTTACAGATGAGGACACTGAGGCCCAGATTGGAGACATGGCTTATTCAGTGCCAAGGGGCACATTTCTGGAGATGTGGGGCTAGAACCCAGGCACAGAAACGCCTGGATGTTATTTAGCCCAGTACTTAATATTCTGCAGGTTGGATCTGCAGGATTGACTGACTGTTCCAGTGACAGGAAGCTGTATTCATTATCTATTGCTTGGTAACAAATTGCTCCAAAACTTAGCAACTTAAAACAGTAAAGGTTTGTTATCTCACACAGTTTCTGAGGGTCAGGAATCCAGGAGCAGCCTGGCGGGGCAGTTCTTGTTCAGGCTGCTGTCAAGCTGTTGTCTGGGGCTGCGGTCTCAGGACTACACTCAGGCAGGAGGACGGGCTTCTGAGCTCACTCACGTGGCTGGTAGCGGGAGGCCCCAGTTCCTGGCTCCATGGACCTGTGCCCTTGCCTTCCAGGGAGGCTCAGAATACCTCTTCCCTTCCCCAAGAACAGGCACCTCTTGAAGCTACTCAGCTCACACTGGAAGGAACCGAGATGTGAAATGAAAAGGGTCTTTTTCCCGGACTTGAGTGACAAAATGACAGTTGCATGTCCAGGTATCTTGGAACTCCCGTCTTCCTTCCCCTTTTGTAGGGGCACCCCTCCCCCACACTCACACGCACACACGCAATCTAGAAGCCTCGCTCTGCTCCCTCTCCTTGTCCCTCTGACTCTCTAGACTCGACACCACTAATCCCAGAGCAGCTCCATTTCACTGAGCACCTACTATGTGCCAGGCTCTGTATCAGTTTAACTAGAGTTCCCGGATTGCAAACAACAGACACAGACTCTGCCGAACTCGGGCCAAAGGGAACTCCCTGCAAGCTGACTGGAGACGGGCACAATAGATGGGAAGTCTGGAGAAGAAAGCTCGGTGTGGCAGGGCCAAGGCTGGCACAGAGACAAACAATGTCTGCCCCTCTGCCCGAGATTCAAATGCCAGGCAAGAGTATAATATGGCGGGGCCACTTTGGATAATAGTCTGGCAGCTTCTCACAAGGTTAAACACAACTACCCTACAACCCAACAATTCCACTTCTGTGTATTTGCCCAAGAGAAATGAGCATATGTTCAGAAAAATATTTGCACAAGAATGTTCATAGAAACTATTTGGTGTTGGTGGTGGTGGTGGTGTTGTTGTTGTTTGTGGTACGTGCCCCTAGCGGGAACCGAACCCAGGACTCTCTGATCCACAGGCCGACGCTCAACCGCTGAGCCAAACTGGCCAGGGCCATAGAAACTCTTTGTAATGGCTCCAAACTGGAGTCAACTCAAATATCCAATCAACTGGTGAATGGATGAAGAAACCGTGGTATAACCTTATAATGGAATACTACCCAGCAATAGAAAGGAATGTGCTTACCGTACTCCCAGCAATGTGAATGAGTCTCGCAGATGCTATGTTGAGCCAAAGAAGCTGAACACATGCTGTATAATTCATTTTTATAAAATCCAAGAAGACACAGAACTAGCCCACGGTGGCGGAAATCAGAACAGGGGCTGCCTCGGGTGACCAATAGGATTGACCGGGGAGGGGACAAGGGAACTTCGTGGGGGTGATGGAAATGTCCTATATCTTGACTGTGGTGGTAGTTCCACAGATGCATATATTTGCCAAAACTCATCAAACTGTACACCTTCTGCGCATTTCAATGTATGCAAATTAGGCTTTAATTAAAAAATTAAATTAAAAAGAATCGCAGGCAGGGCTTGTGCCAGAAGCTGGAGATATGATAGTGAACAGGGCAGGCAGAGCACTGTCCAGAGGGAGCTTCCGTCTGGCCCCAGCGCTAATAAATGACAGAGCTGGGGGCAAACCGAGAGTCTCCTGCCTCCCAAGTCACTCCCAGCTTTCCTGTGCGTTGCCCTGACAGCACACCCCAGAGCAGAGTGGGAGCTCCAGGGAGGTGGCAGGCAGCTGCTCCAGAGGCCAGAGGCCAGAGGCCCTTCCTCCAAAGGGCTGCAGGCGGCCCAGCGCGGGCCGGCCCCTCCCAGCTCCCAGCCTGCCCTTCCTCCCCTGCAGGGACCGCCAGGCCTTCCTCTCCTCTCCCGAAAACTTCCGGCCCCCAGACCTCACACAAAAGGGACATTTCAATTCTGTAGTATTTCTGAACAGAGGAAATATAAAATACTCGGGACCAGAAACAAGAATACTGTTCTGAAAGTACCAAACCATTCAAGGATTTTCTTACTAGCCATTCTGGCTAGCGCAGAGGCAGGCAGAGAAAGGTCTAACTAAATGAGAGTCAGGGAGCCCTGGCCGGTTTGGCTCAGTGGTTAGAGCGCCGGCCCGTGGTCCGGAGAGACCCGGGTTCGGTTCCCACTAAGGGCACGTACCTCGGTTGCAGTTTGTCCCCGGCCCTGGTTGGGTCGTGCGGGTGGCAACCACTCCATGTGTCTCTCTCTCATCGATGTTTCTCTCTCTCTCTTCCTTCCTTTCTTCCTCCCGCTCCATCTGAAGATAAATGCAAAAGTGTCCTTGGGTGAGGATAAAAGAAATAAATTTGAGTCAGGGAGACCTGGCCGGTTTGGCTCAGCAGTCAGAGCGTCAGCCCACGGACCAGAGAGTCCCTTGTTCGTTTCCCGCTAAGGGCACGTACCTCGGTTGCAGTTTGTCCCCGGCCCTGGTTGGGTCGTGCGGGTGGCAACCACTCGATGTGTCCCTTTCACATCGATGTTTCTCTCTCTCTCTCTCTCTCTCTCTCTCTCTCTCTCTCTCCCTCCCCACTCTATCTGAACAAACAAAAAAAAAAAAAAGGAAAAATGTCCTTGGGTGAGGATAAAAAAAACAAAAAGAGTCAGGGAGCCCCATGAAGACTAGAGAGATAGGAAAGGCCAGGCACTGCCTTTGAGAGGGTGTGGCTTGCTGGTCACTCTCTGCTGTCCCTTTGATGAGGTCCTCAGAGCATCACCAGGCAGCAGGCAGCTCCTTAATGGAGGTTCAGGCCTTTTCTCTCTGATCCTTAAGCGCCTAGCGGCTAGAGTGGCCAGAATAGCCCACCACAGTAGAAACGGTTCGGTTCATTACAAAAGCGCCAAGCCCCCCAATCCTAGCCAGATAGCAGCATACCAGGGAGTGTTCTCAAGACCACCAGTGTAATTCCTTCCATCGTGTAGCATTTTGCAGCGTATGTCATTCAACTAGCCCTGCCTTTGGGAGGTCAGTATCACTGCCCCTATATGACAGATGGGGAAACTGATTCTTTGAGAGACTTTTGTTTTTGCCCTGAGAGATACAGCCAGGAAATAACAGAGTCGGGGTAAGACAGTTGACACTCTTTTTTCCATCTTTGTTTGTAATGTTGGAAATTTCCTCAGCCCCAAGAACCTCCGAGAATGGTGTGGTTGACCAAGTTCCCGGCCCCTACAGCAGGCAGCTTGTAAGATGACCCCCAGTGACCCCCACCTTGGTATTCACACCCTCTGAGTGTGGGCTGGACTGAGGGACTAGCCTCTAACACATGAAATAGAGCAGATGTGATAGGATATCACTTCCGAGATTAGGTTACAAAAAGACCGTGACTCCCATCTGTGGCTTTCTCTGGCTCACTCCCTCTCTCTCCCTCAGTTCAACAACCAACATGTCAGGAGGACATTCTGACAGCCCACAGAAAGTCCCACGTGAGGAGGAGCCAAGGCCTGCCAACAAGCACGTGAGTGAGTCACCGTGGGAGTGACTCTTCCAGCCCCAGTCAGGCCTGGGGTGACCGCCGACCCGGCTGACACCTCGACTGCATTTCCTATCGGACCTCGAGCCTCAGCCACCCAGCGAAGCCTCTCGGGGCCCTAAGAAACTGTGTGAGATAATAAATGTTTGCTGCTCTAAGCTGCTAAGTTTGGGAGTAATTTGTTGTGCAGCAACAGATAATTAACACAGCTCATAACTAAAGCCTTAATCGTACTGCACCGATCACTAATACCCCTCACCCCCAAGTCCTCTCAGGCCAGAGCATGTCACCCTGGCTTTGCTGGCCTGGTACACACACACACGCACACACACACACACACACACACAGATTCTCATACATGCACGCACACACACACACACACATCTCCTCCTCTGATATCTTGGCATATTTGACTTCATTTCCTTTGGCCATTTTTCTCTCTTCCCCTTTCCCTAAAAAGCCCGTCGATGTTGGTCCTCCCATGCAGAGAACATTCCAAATTGCAGTTGCGTCGCCCCAGGAGAAGGGGAGCCGGGAGGTTCCCTACGCCGCACCGGCTACCTTGGCCGCCTGGAATACATCCCCTGTGCCTTTGGCGTGACTGCCTTTGTTTCAAGCACACCCTAAATTGCCGCTGTGCCAAATGCTGAATGTGACCAGAAATGACACAGGATGAATAATGTGACATATAATTATCACCACATTTCAGATGAGGGCAATATGCATTTTTCTCAGAACCAAAGGGATGCAATTTTATTTTGTAACACAAAATGCTCCATTTGGGGGTCAGGTTTCGAGCGGCCCTTCATTCTGAAGCAATTTCACGTGAATGAAAGCATTTGTATTCATGCGCTGTGTAATGTGTATTATCCCAGCCCCAACTCCTGGTGCAGACTTCTCCGCGTGAGGCCAGCTCTTTTCAGTGAACCGGCCCCAAATCTGAACGTGGGAAGATGACTGTGAAGATGTTTTTCACTTATTCCGGGTCTCCGATCTTTGTCTCTTTCTCTGCCCAGTGCGGATGTAGCGGCTTCTCTACAGACTGCCCTCAGACTCCACTGTGGAGACCGGTTCTGTAAGGCCCAGAATAAGACCGTACAGACCATAGTGCAGCATTGACCTTTCACCCCTGCATGCCAATGTCTTAAATCCACCACCACCACCAGACTCTGAGCCAAAGACACCAGTGAGAGTAGATGAAGGTCCACACTAACAGCCTCATTTTAACTTAATCGCCTCTTTACTGGCACTATTTCCAAATGCAGTCACATTCTGAGGTCCTGGGGGTTAGGGCTTCAACATATGAATTTGTGGGGGACATAATTCTGCCCATAACAGGAGGTGACCCCAGAAGCATGGTGAGAGGCAGGAAAGGGAAACTGGGGAGAGAGGATGACAATACAGGATGTACTGGTGAGCAGGACTTTCCTGTGGACAACTGCGCCGTGGGCCCTCAGGGGACCTCTGGGAGAATGCACAGAGCACACTACAGTACTGTCCCACTAACGGGCAAGGAAGCTGGGACACCAATGC
Source organism: Molossus molossus (assembly GCF_014108415.1). Taxonomy (NCBI): domain Eukaryota; kingdom Metazoa; phylum Chordata; class Mammalia; order Chiroptera; family Molossidae; genus Molossus; species Molossus molossus. The sequence continues at coordinate 115,225,954 of NW_023425355.1, read as the reverse complement.
CAATGGATCCCATGTTGGTTAAGAGTTCACTCCTGGCCCTGGTCAGTTTGCTCAGTGGTTAGAGCGTTGACCCACAGACCAATGAGTCTCGGGTTTGATTCCGATCAAGGGCACGTACCTCGGTTGCGATTCATCCCCAGCCCTGGTTGGGGTCATGTGGGAGGCAGCCACTCGATGTGTCCCTTTCACATCGATGTTTCTCTCTCTCTCTGTTCCTCTCTCTCCTTCCCACTCTATCTGAACAAACATGGAAAAATGTCCTCAGGTGAGGATAAAAAAAAAAGGAAAGAGTCCACTTCTGGAGGCGTTTTCTCCTTGGCATTCCCAGGCTAGGTGCTCTCCCACGACAGAAGGGCACCCCTCGGTTGAGATAGGGGAGGCCTTGGGTGTATACAGGAATGGGCTGTAGGGGAGATTCCCCAGCAATTTGGAATAATGGGCAACCACCTTGGAAAGAGAAAAGAACATCGACAGTATTCCCCCAGGTTTAAAACGATTCTCATTGGCCCTGGCCGGTTTGACTCAGCGGTTAGAGCTTCGGCCTGCGGTCCGGAGAGACCCGGGTTCAGTTCCCACTAAGGGCACGTACCTCGGTTACAGTTTGTCCCCGGCCCTGGTTGGGTTGTGAGAGTGGCGGCTACTGGATGTGTCCCTTTCACATCGATGTTTCTCTCTCTCTCTCTCTCCCTCCCACTCTATCTGAACAAAATATTAAAAAAAAAAAAGCGGTGGTACATATACACAATGGAGTACTATGCAGCTGTAAGAAAGAAAGATCTCTTATCCTTTGAGACGACATGGAGGGACCTAGAAAGTATTATCGTAAGTGAAACAAGCCAAGCAGAAAAAGACAAATACCACATGATCTCACTTATTTATGGAATATAATGAACATAACAGTCTGAAGAATAGGGTAGACCCAGAAACACGGAAGTAGGGTACAGACTGACAACCCTCAGAAGAGGGGGTGGTGGGGATAGGGAAGAGATAAACCACAGAACTTATATGCATGTGCGCATAACCAATGGACATGGACATTGAAACCAGGGAGGGGGCGGGGGGGATGGGATGGAGAGTGTCAATGGGGTAGAAAAGGAGAAACATCTGTAACAAAAATAAAATTAAAATTAAAGAAAAAGGAAAGAAAAGTCACAAGTATAAAATGACACCAGCTCAGAACAGGACCATCAACTTCAAACTCCTTGCTCCACAAACAGGCCGCGATGGTCCAGCAAGGTGACCTGACAGGCCCCGAGTTGACACAAAGGCGGAGAGAAATGAGGAGACCCCTAATCTCAGACTCTAGGCCAGCGCTCTCCTCACGCCAACAAGCTGCTTCCTCGTGTTACTTTCTTTCTCACTGAGCAAGAGCAGGCTTGGATTTAATAGTCCCTTTGCTGGCTAATAAACTCTTAGCTCGCCAGAAAATGCAAATGAACAACACAGAAAATCTAAGAAAGGTCAGCGGTCATTCCCTTCCCGACACACACGGTTTCCGCCTCCACAGCAGCCAGATGGAGACCCCGGGAGCCCTGCGGAAAAGCGACGGTGCCCTCCGGTCACAGGAGAGCCACGCCGAGCCCCAAACGCGTGCAGAGGAGGCTCTGCAAGCTGCAGGATCTTGCTAGAAATACGCCAAATTCTTCTAGGGTCCCATAAAGTTCCCCCATCCTACAGAGTAGCAGACTCTTCCTAGGGAGTCTGCCCCACCAGGAACAATAAAACCAGACACTTTTATAGCTCTCCCAAATTTATGTTGCTCATTTATTCCTCATACGACTACCGCGTGAGGTCGATATCACCGGCCCCATTTTATGGATGAGCAAACTGAGCACGCTGGCTAGTGACTGTCATCTAGAACCACGCAAAGCACTTGATCTTGAAACTGGAATGCTCGCCAGTCAGGCTAATTTCCTCTCAGGCAGCCTATAAGGGCTGATGGGAAATCAAAGCTCTCTCATTTTCTTTCTTTCTTTCTTTTTTTGTGGTACGTGCCCCTTAGCGAGAACCGAACCCGGGACTCTCTGGTCTGCAGGCCGATGCTCAACCCCTGAGCCAAACTGGGGCCAGGGCTTTTTTTCTTTTTTCTCTCATTTTCATCTCTAAGGGACACCAAGGACTGCTGGCACCAACAATGCAGTTAAAGCTCATGCGTCTCTTAGCGGGGCCCATGAGCTTTCTAGAACATTCCAAGAGCAACAGCCCAGCAGTCAGTCCTGCAGAACCACTGCGGGTTATGAGCTACAGCAGAGCCAATGGAAAGCCACCAGTACTCACTTTCAGCCTGAGAAAAAGGAAGATGGTCGCTCTCCTGCCGACCTCAGACGGCCGAGGAGGAAGACATTGAATTCCAGGACTGATCACCACTGAGTTTGTGGAGTCTGTTCACTCCTAGACTTAGGAAGGGTAAGCAAGGCTCCTGCCAGGGGCCAATCAGCATCCTTGGCCTTCAGATGTTGCCTGTAAGACGCAGGTCAACAGTATATTTATCTAACTGCCACTTCATCTGTCCATTCATTTCTCTTTCATCCAACAAATATTTTTTTTTTTTTTTTTTAATCCTCATCCGAGGACATTTTTCCATTTTTTGTACAGACAGAGTGGGAGGGAGAGAGAGGAAGAGAGAGAGAGGGAAACATCGACGTGAAGGGACACATCGAGTGGCTGCCACCCGCACGACCAACCAGGGTCGGGGACAAACTACAACCGAGGTACATGCCCTTAGCGGGAACCGAACCCGGGCCTCTCCGGACCGCAGGTGGACGCTCTAACCACTGAGCCAAACCGGCCAGGGCCATCCAACAAATATTAAATGCCTACTTTGTGCCAGGCATTGTTCTGGGCACAAAGGACATAGCGTTGAACCAAACAAATGAAATCTCTGTTCTGACGGGAGGAATCGGTGATAATCGAGATCAATAAGAAAGACGCATAATATAATCTCTTAGGTGGTAAGTGCTAAGGAGGAAAATAAAGCAAGGAGAGGGGGAGGGGAGGCTGGGGACAGGGAATTCAGTTCTCAATAGGGCAGTGGGCGAAGGGATACTAATCAGATGTGAAGCAAGGGAGGGAGGCAACCCTGTGGAGGGCTAGGGCACGAGCATTCCAGGCGGAGGGAGCAGCGAGGGCAAAGGGTCCGAGGTCGGGTGTGTCCAGAGAATGGGGAGGATGGCAAGGAAACCAGTTGACTACTGTGGAGTGAGTGAGGAGTGACAGGTCAGAGAGGTGACAGGGAGCATTCTTTAGATAGTCACAGAGAAGGGGAGAACATGAGGCTACATTGAGCACAATGCAAAGCCACCTGAGTACTGAGCACAGAATGTCATGATCTGAGCTGGGTTTTGGGGTGGTTTTTTTGTTTGTTTGTTGGTTGGTTGGTTGGTTGGTTTGGTTTTTTTATCCTCACCCGAGGACATTTTTTGTTCAGATAGAGTGGGAGGGAGAGAGAGAGAGAGAGAGAGAGAAACATCGACGTGAAAGGGACACATCGAGTGGCTGCCACCCGCACGACCAACCAGGGCCGGGGACAAACTGCAACCGAGGTACGTGCCCTTAGCGGGAACCGAACCCGGGTCTCTCCGGTCCGCAGGCCGACGTTCCAACCGCTGAGCCAAACCGGCCAGGGCTGACCTGGGTTTTAACAAGATCAACTGGCTGTTGTGCTGAGAGTAGAGTGAAGAAGCACTGGAAGGAGAAGCGGGGAGAACAGGGCAGGGCCCCTGCAATAATCCAGGACAGAGAAAGTGGAGGCTGTGCCAGAGTGGGAGCAGTGGGGGGGTACTGAGATTCTAGATCAATTCTTTTTTTTTTTTTTTAATCCTCACCCGAGGACATTTTTCCATTTTTTGTACAGATAGAGCGGGAGGGAGAGAGAGGAACAGAGAGAGAGAGAAACATCGACGTGAAGGGACACATCGAGTGGCTGCCACCCACACGACCGACCAGGGCCGGGGACACACTGCAACCGAGGTACGTGCCCTTAGCGGGAACCAAACCCGGGTCTCTCGGGACCGCAGGCCGACGCTCTAACCGCTGAGCCAAACCGGCCAGGGCAATTCTAGATCAATTCTGAAGGTACAGTCTACAGACGTGTCGGAGCATTAGGTGTGGGTGTGAGGGAGAGGACTCCAGTCTTTGGGACGGCACAGTGGGAACAACAGCTGGGGCTGGAGCGGGCTGCGGGAAGAGCAGGTGTTGGGGGCTGGCCAAGTGTCTGATGTCCGCTAGACATCTACAGGGAGAGGCTGGGGGGCGGTTGGATAAATGACTCAGGGGTTCATCGGAGATGCCCGAGCTGATGTTATACATTGGGAGTCTTTAGTTCACAGGGGCATTTAGAGCCACGAGACTGACATAGGATGGAAGCACAGGATGGGAAAGATGATGATGGGGGAGGGGAGGGAGGGAGAGAAGGAAGAGCAAGGTGAGGGGAGCGGATGGGGAAGGAGAGAAGAGATCAAAGACCTGAGAAAGGCCTCCTGCAAGCCACACTGCAACAGGTGACCCCAGGCTTTGAGAAAGTCCCAGTTTGGGGAACCATGGACCCCAAGAGCAGACAGACCTCAAGGTCTAGAAGTTCAAGGCTAAAGGGAAAGATAACAGGTCAGAGATCAGCGTCTACTCACAGGGAAGTGCACTCTTAGGCACTTCTGGGGAACAAGGCCCAGCCCTCACTCAGCAGACAAGACACCTTAGCTGGGGGGACGGGTGGTGGTGCAAGGAAGCTGTTGGTGTGCAAAGAGCAAGGTGATGCTCCCCCTGGCGCAAAGACCCCCTTTCTGGTTTTGCAGTTGGCTGGCTTAGGGCAAAGCATGAGCGCTGAGCCGGGCTGTTCAAGGCTGGTCCACAGTGATCGTTGCCAGTTACATAGGTCTCTGATTGCCTAAAAAACAATAAAATGGATGAATGCACGGCTTAACAATTTATAGACAGACTCACAGGGTGACACCCGAGCCGCCTCTTGACCGTAGAACAGGGGGGATCAGACAGGGGCTGGAAAGAATCATTCCAGAGAGAAAGAAAGCGAAGTCCTGAGGGCCGTAGCACAGTGGTGCCGGCCACACAGTGGCCCAGGGCTGTGGAGACACAGAGGGCAAGGATAATTGAGGCTGGAGCGCTGGGTTGGAGAGGGGGTGATAAACCACCAAAAGAAACTTGGCCTTCATCTCCAGGCACCGGAAACCCCACAAAGGGTTTTCAGGAGGGAATAACAGAGTCTAATATGCCTTTTAAAGAGATCGTCCAGGCAGTTCTGCAGAGAGCACATTTGAAAAGGATGGGCCAGGCAGGAGAGAGGCCTGAGGGTAGGGGGTGGTGAATCAGTGACTTCCCCCTCTCAACACCCCTCCAGTGGAATCCAGTAGGTCAGAAATCTGGGGCCTTCCCCACATAGCCACTGTCAACCTGGGGGCCCCAGAGAGACATCATAAAAGGGGACCTGAGGAAGAAAGGAGAGGGACCTACTACAGGGGAAACCTCATCCATCAGCCTTCGTGGCAGCTGCTGACAGTGGGCCCTTGGGAACGCTGGTGACAAGGGATCCCAGGCCCGGCAGGGAGCTGGAAGGTGAGGCGGGAAGGTGCCCCGCTTCTCAATTCTGCCTCTAGCCAGCCCAAGAAACAATCGTGGAGGCCATTGGGGGGGGGGGTAGTTTATGGCAGGAGTGGGTCTCTGGGGAGGGACAGGGCACCCTGATTCCAGACAGAAACCTTGCCCTGGCTGGTTTGGCTCAGCGGTTAGAGTGTCGGCCTGTGGTCCAGACAGACAGAAACCTTGATCCCCAGAGGGGAGGACTGTGCAGAGCCCCCTGGGTATGCACCCCTTCCTCCGCCCCACCTGGTTGCCGGGAAGATGGATAATATGTGCCCAAATCAACATATTAGTACCCACTGCGTCAGCGAAAGCGAAGCAGGGAAACTGAGGCCTTGTCACCTCAGCTGAACTCCATGCTGAGAATTTCCATCTAGACCCTGGCGCAGAGTGAAAGCACCTCCTCCCCCCAGCCCCGCCCCTCGGAGCCCATCACTCCTTTCTCGCTATTATTCTTTGTTTCGCACTAGGATCCCTTGTCCTGGTTGTGCCAAGGCCCTCGTGCTGGTGTTAGCTCTGGTCTACACTGCAGGCCTGGGAGATGAAACCCCTTCCTCGAACCCTTCAGCAAATCAGAACAGCATTACTGTGGCCACGACTCCCGAGCAGGGAGCAGGGAGCAGGGGGCAGGGGGCAGATCCCAGCCAGGCACCAAGGAGCCCTGTCTCCGGTCTCACAAGGCCTCCGAAAGCCACTCTGGCCAGCCCAAGATTTCATTAAAACCGTTCGGTGGCCTGCAGTCGCTGCAAACCCATTAAACAGTCTCCATAATCCATTCATACATAAAAATAAGGGAAGGGGAAGGAACGCGGTCCCACAGGATGTGTGTCTGGGAGAAACAGTTTCCATAAAAATCCAAACAGAAACGAGGTTCACGCGGAGGTTTTGGCTGCAGTCACTTTTTGGCTTCTGGAAATTGTAGCCAGGGAAAGATTCCCTTTGTGGCCCGTTTAGAAGCTCTGTGAGTCAGAGTCACAGAAATGAGGGAAGGGAGAGGAGCTCAGCAGTCTGTTTGCTGACCACCCTGAGACTAGACTGAGGACGGAAAGCGAAGGACAGGTTAGCGCAGGTCTACCTCAGCCACGCCAAAGCCAGGCCACTGGGCTGAGTGTCCACAACAGCTGTGGCCATGGAGATACTCCCAGAGCTTTGGAAAAGGGAGGACGACTCTAAGATTTAAATAACCCAGGCAGCAGGATCCCTGTTCCTTCCCATGGGAAACTGGTCCACAGGCCAAGAAACCCCACCAAAGGGAACCCTTTGCACAGGGCTGGGGCCAACAGGCCCACCATCGTGCGCACACACGCACAGACCCATGTTGTCTTGCAGAAGAGAAGGTCAGGAGCCGTTACATTATTGTTTTAATAAGCTGGTAAAGCCAGTATTTTTGTTCCCTGTCATCTTTAAAAGAAAAAAAAAAAAAAAAAACACACAGAAGAATGCAGCTAGTTTCTCAAATTAGAGATCTGTTGTGTAATTAGTCCATTTTATCTTCTGCGAGTTGTCGCTGTTTTCCCTCTGTGGTTTCCAGAAATGTCATTGGCTAGGCTTAAAAGTAGGGTTTTTGTGTTTTTTTTTTTTTCCTTCCAGAGAAAAATTCTATAAATATTTTCTCCCTTTTAGCATGTTTTAAATTTGAACGACATATTGTAAAGATAGCAAGAGTTATGAAAGTCTCTCTTGGCCGCCAATGAAATGTGGTGGGAAAACTTATTAGAAAGGGAACTTCTGCCCACAGAGACCACCACTGGGCCACTCCCCCCGGGGGCCCAGGAGCCAGGGCATCCCAGCTGCCTTTGCTCACTGGTGGCACTCGGGCTTCAGAGCTAGAAAGAGGGGAGGGCCACTCTCAGGAGGAGCAGGCACACTCTAATCAGGGAAAGGGTGTCCCTTGCTGATGGTCATAATTCTATCCTTCGTGATTCATTTCTTTGGGTGAGATTTTAGGCCTGGATTTTGCATAGTTAAGTATGCCTTAATGGCGTTTCATGTTCAAGTGCATACCCCTTTTCCCTAGCAAAGGTATGATATACCACATGTGAGTAAAAACTTATGTAAAGGGATATTTATAGCTAGGCTATTTGTAGCTATAAAGGACCAGAAACAACCTGAATGAATATCTATTCATAGGAGACTGGTTAAATAAAGTCTGGCACATCCTCGTAGTAGAATATTATGCTGCCATGAAAAAGAACACGATAGAGCTATCGTATTGATGCGGCATGCCCTGTGAGACAGTGTTAAACAAAAAAACAGGATGCACAGAACTTTATCGTCTGTTAATAGGATGCCATTATTTGTCTTTTTTAAAGGGATATATATATATATATATATATATATATATATATATATATATATTAGAAGCTGGCAGCAATGGTGGCCTTCAGGAAGGGAAACAGTAAGGAGGGTGACTAGCTTTTATACATACATCATGCTGTTTGCTTATACTGTGCTATCACTTGCAGTTTTTGAAAAGGGTGTATTTACATACAATCATATACAGATATCTTCTTCTATGCTTCGACTATCTCTGGAAGGATACATAAGAAGGGGGGAGCATCTCTTGATTCCAATGTAGACCCTGGAAGTAATTTGACATTTTAAAGAGGCTATTCTATCTGGCTGGGGTGGGCTGATCCTGGGCAGGTGGTCTGGGCCCTCAGAAGGTAGGAGAATAAACTTTATGCTGTTCTGTGCGGCTTCAGATCCGCACAGGGAAGCACCAAGATGGGCGAATGCACCCAACTCTATGCTCCCAAATGTCCCCAGGTGTGCCTACTCTGTGTCCCACAATGCCCCGTGCCTACTGCCTTTACTACATGTTGGTGATCTAATGTATTTCGCCCGTCTCCACCCCTGGACAGCGTGCTCCTTGCAACTAAAGATGCATTTTACTGCTCTTCACACCCCCAGGGCCTGTCACAGTGGCTGAGCCAGTTAAGCCTGGACATGCTATGGGGCCTTGGGCAAGTGATTTAAATCCTCAGACCTGTTTCTTCATCTGTAAAATGGGAATGATACTAATCTCTTTTTCATTGTGCTGATACACAGATGGAGTTAGATAACAAATGTGCCTGTCCAGTATAGTGTAGGCTAGCTAGCATTTCAATAAATGTTTATTGAATGAATAAATTCATCCCACAAAGCTGAGATGGGTTAAAACGCAAATACTTCCGATGCTAACTTTCAGGCCCAGTCGCCAGGTAGGAATGGGTTTATCAGATAACTTCTCAAGTCCCCTTTGGTTGCCTGGGAATACCTAGTATTCAGAGAAAGACAATGGGCCCCCAGGAAAGAGGGTGCTGGCCGAGGACAAGGAGACATATATTGATGAATAATAGCAGCTACATCACTGAGAACTCGCTGTGAGTCAGGCATTGCGCCCGGCTCTTACAAGTCTTATCTGATTGAACTCTCTCAGTGACCCCAGAAGGAATCTGTTATTGTCCCCAATTTACAGCCCAGGAGACTAGGTCTCCAGGAAAGGAAGGGAAATAACTTACTTGAGTTCCCATCACCGAGTCAGCATTTGAACCTCGTTCTCTCCGACTCCAAAGCTCAGCGCTGCTGATCAGCTCCCGGCCGGCCTGCTGGTGGGCCTCCAGGTGGCTCTGTGTACCCCTGTCTCATGAATGCCAGCTGTCTCCATCTGTCACACCCCAGAGCGCCGGTTCACCAAGCGCCAGAGAAATCTTCATGCCAAAGGGACCTGAAAACCTCTTGGTCCCAGCCGAAAACCAAATCTCTGCCTGGGCCTGTGCGCTGGGCGGTGGCCGAGCCCTGAGGAGCCCGGCCCCTCGAGCCACCACCTGGCGGCCGCTGACCATTCGGAAATTACTGAGCTCGGAGTAGAAATCAATCTTGGCGCCCTGGCCGGTTTGGCTCAGCGGTTAGAGCGTCCGCCTGCGGTCCGGAGAGACCCGGGTTCGGTTCCCGCTAAGGGCATGTACCTCGGTTGCAGTTTGTCCCCGGCCCTGGTTGGGTCGTGCGGGTGGCAGCCACTCGATGTGTCCCTTTCACATCGATGTTTCCCTCTCTCTCTTTTCCTCTCTCTCCCTCCCACTCTATCTGTACAAAAAATGGAAAAATGTCCTCGGGTGAGGATAAAAAAAAAAAAAAAAAAAAAACGAAATCAATCTTGGTGATGGGGAGCGTGTGGGGTGGGAGCAAGGGAATCCAGGCTGTGTTTTCTTTCTCACTCTAGCCCTGCTTAAGAACATTCCAGAAGTTCTGGAAGAAAACTCACAACTCCCCAGGGAGGAATAGACTCAACTGCAGGGTGTCTGGCAACTTGTTCTCAGCCAGGCGCTCCCAAGAAGGACCTGTAGCTGTGTCCCTCAACCTCCACCCCCGGGCCACCTTGCCAAGGTTTCACTCCATATGCACCCAGGGTGCAGAGAGCAGCGGGTGAATGGGAACGAGGAGACACCCAGTCAGTAGCCCCTGCCTGCATCTACACACACACACACACACACACACACACACACAGGACATGGTTGGGTCCACGGGAATTGTGAGGGGCCCACACGGCAGGGAATAGCCTTCTCGGGTGGCCAGCAGCCTGCCAGGTCTCCCGCCTGCTAGGAGCTGGGGGCCCAGCCCTGGCAAGAGACTCTCTTGACCTGCCCCAGCGAGACCACAGGGGAAGGTTCAAGCTGCTACAATGACACAGCAGAAGGGAAGCAAAGGGCATTGGAATTCGAGACAACGTTTCGATTTTGACTGGTTTTGTGTTTCCCTCGAGCTGAAGTGGTGCAGTTTCCAGCACCTGAGCTCCCACAGGAAAGAGAAACGTCTCTTCACCACCCCCACTTCGGAAGGAGGCGTAGAACACGCAGGAGTCAACTGCAGGAGCTGGCGGCGAAATGGCCACCCATGGCCAGGAGAACCATCTGCCTGTTCGCTCGTAGCCCAACAAATGGCCAAACAAAGATGAGCTTCCTAGTGACCCCGACAGCTGAGAGAGCAGCCAAGGCCAAAGTCCATGGTGGGAAGCCAGAATGTTGACACCCTCTAGCTTACAGGTCAATGTTGTTCTCTCTCTCTCTGCAGTCAGTAACAGCACTGGAAGCCAGCAAGCAGATGGAGTTAGTCCAGGAGTCAAACTTTCAGGAAGAAAAACTTCTCAGTCTTCAAGGTGCACATACAGATTGCCTAACGGCGAAAGATCCAGGGCCACAGTGGACCTCAGACCTCACAGACGTTAGCAACAGTCTGCTGTTAGAAAGTGGTCTGGGTTCACTCTGGGGAGCTTCTGGGAGCCTGTGTCCTCTTTGGGGTAGCCCAGGGCTTGCCCCTCAGCAAACTCAACCCTTAAACATTGACTAGGCTAGCGTTCCTTGTTTCTGAAGATAGACTGGAATCCCAGTTCTTCCATCTACTAGCTGTGGTCTTTGTTTTGTTTTGTTTTGTTTTTCCTTTATTGATTTTAGAGAGAGAGGAAGGGAGAGGGAGAGATAGAAACATCGATGAGAGAGAACATCGATTGGCCGCCTCCCGCATGCCCCCCACTGGGGATTGGGCCCACAACCTGGGCATGTGCCCTGACTGGGAATCGAACTGGCGACCTCTTGGTGCGTGGGTCGACGCTCAACCACTGAGCCACACTGGCTGGCCTAGCTGTGGTCTTTGGGTAAGTTATTTGAGCTCTCTGAGTTTCACTTTCCTCTTTGCAAAATGAAGCTAATTATACTACTGATGTCAGGGAGGCATCGTGAAGTTTAAAGAACATAAATGAAATGTTCTCAATTTAGCGCGGTGCCTGGCACACACTAGGCCCTTGAGAAATGCTAGTACCTCTGGCTCCCCAGAATCCTGGTGTGGGATAGCCCAGGGCAGGCTTGCTAAAGCTCAAAGCAGCAAGACAGCTGCCGACGTGAATTCTAGTCACTGGCTGACTTTCCAAAAGGCCAAAGTGAATTCTGCTCACTGCTGAATTTTCCAAAAGGCCCCCTGAGTCTACGCATCCCAGGCTCTGTCCCAAAGAGGAAGCCAGACGCCCTGCTCATCAATTCATCCCCACACCTCCCTTATCACAACCCATTCCAGGTCTTGATGGCACACCTTCCCACTGCCCTTCAGATTGGGGGACAGGGGTGGGGGGCTCTCCCTGGGCCCCCAGCAAAGAGGGACACCCATCAGCAGAGCAAAGAGAAGCTGGGTTCCTGAGCCCAAAGAGGCCGCGGTCACAGCCGCAGCACACACAGGTAATGCTCCAAGGGGCCTGAGCTCAGACACAACTTGAGGGGAAACTGCAAAGACCGAGCCATTGTGCTTATTGGCTTCATAAATCACCAACTGCTGGGTCCTGCTGCACCTCCCTGCCCCCGCTCCCTTCCAACCAAGCTGTCCCCAGCCCCTCCCCCTGCCATCCGCCCTGTGAGACTCCCCTATTCAGGGGCCACAGATAACCGCTCAGTTACAAGCAAGATGAGTTCAGCTGAGTTTATTTTTTCTCCTTTTTCACAAATCTGAACTGCCTTTGTTCCTGAACAATGAGGAGCGTGCAGCTGTGGAAGGTGGAAGGGGACGCAGGCCAAGGGTGGGGTGGGGTCGGGTGGGGCGGGGAGAAGGGCTTGCTTGGTCGCTCTGCGCCTTGGCCCATCGCTCTGCTGAGCACTGACTCCTGGCCAGCCCTCCTCGAAGCTGGTGTCTGTATCCAGACCGTTTTCTCTATTACACTGTCCACAGCACTTGCTAAAAATCGGTTACAGGGTTCGATTCAGCCAAACCGGATGCAGGCTTGGTTCCTGCATGTATTTGGGAGGCTGGGGTAGAGTCTCTGGCCACATGACCCACTGAGCCGCACACCTGTCAACCTGCTTATTCCCCACGTGCAGAGCAAGCGTCACCGCTGAGGATCTTTTCTCTCCAAGGATGCTGCCACCAGGCAGTCTTCCTGGTTTCCTCTGCTTCGGCAGGAGCGACCAGGCATGCAGAGGCCTTCTCTTTCACTAGAGAGGCTTTGGTTTCATGACCTGGGCAGAGGAGACTCTCCAGATGTGTCCTGAAAAGCCCCCCGAAAGTACAGAAAAAGTCCCAAATCAGGGCCAAAGCAAGGAAGAGGGAAAAGGATGAAGGAAACTGTCAGGGCACAAGACTCCATCACAGATCTAGAATGTGAAGGCCCTCCCATGTGCACGGGCTCGCGCATGCGCACGCACACACACACAACACGGGGCATATCTAAGATCTTCATAGTTACCATCTCTAGGTAAAATGGGGTTCTAGGGGACTTTTTTTTTTTTTTATCCTCACCCGAGGACATTTTTCCATTTTTTGTTCAGGTAGAGTGGGGGGGGGGGGGGGGGGGAGAGGAACAGAGAGAGAGAGAGAAACATCGAGGTGAAAGGAACACATCGAGTGGCTGCCACCCGCACAACCGACCAGGGCCGGGGACAAACTGCAACCGAGGTACGCGCCCTTAGCAGGAACCGAACCCGGGTCTCTCAGGATCGCAGGCCGACGCCCTAACCGCTGAACCAAACCGGCCAGGGCTAGGGGACTTTGATTTACCTCCGGATCCCAGCTCCCCTGGACTACCTGTGTGTTTTATGGGAAGTTATCTAGTCTCTCAAAGCTCAGTTTTCTCATCTGTAAAAGGGGGTCACAGTAGTACATACGTAACTCAGTGTGCTGTTGTGAAAAGTCAATGACATTATCCATATCAAGATTTTAGAGCAGAGTCAGGCATATATAGTCACAGAATCAACAAATATAACAAGTATAACTATTTCCCCTATATCCTTAGCCTAATACAAAAGGTATGCATTGATTTTTAAATTTTGGGGGAAAAAAATGTTTTGTTCGAATTCAAAAAGTAATTATGTGCTTAAAGAAATTCAAAGAATTTTTAGGGGAAAAGGTGCAACTTGGCTTCCAGACCCCCACCTGGACTCCTTCCTGTTACTGTTGTCCTCCATAAAAGGGCCTGTTACCTCCTGGCTATATAGTTCAAACCCCTCTCCAATACCCTTATTTACACTTCTTTGCTTATAAGTGAGCATCAAAGCATCTTCTCATATGTTATTGGTTATTTGTGGGGGTGCCTTCCTACCCCATCATTCTCAAATAGTCCACTATGAGATTTCACCTCAGGTTTTTATGGTTTTGTGTGATGTTTTAATTTTAATCTAGCTGGTATTTATTTTTCTGTAGGGTGCGAGATTGGATCTTCCTTTTATGCTAGTATTGCTCACAACTAATTTCTTAAGAAGCTATTTAAAAAGCAAGGCCCTGCCCTGGCCGGTTTGGCTCAGCGGTTAGAGTGTCGGCCTGCGGTCCGGAGAGACCCGGGTTCGGTTCCCGCTAAGGGCATGTACTTCGGTTGCAGTTTGTCCCCGGCCCTGGTTGGTCGTGCGGGTGGCAGCCACTCGATGTGTCCCTTCACATCAATGTTTCTCTCTCTCTCTCCCTTCCTCTCTCTCCCTCCCATTCTATCTGTACAAAAAATGGAAAAATACCCTCGGGTGAGGATTAAAAAATAAAAATAAAAAAATAAAAATAAAAAGAAAGGCCCTGCCCTGGCCGGTTTGGCTCAGCGGTTAGAGCGTCGGCCTGCAGTCTGGAGAGACCCGGGTTCGGTTCCCGCTAAGGGCACGTACCTCAGTTGCAGTTTGTCCCCGGCCCTGGTTGGGTCGCACGAGTGGCAACCACTCGATGTGTCCCTTTCACATAGATATTTCTCTCTCTCTCTCTCTCTCTCTCTCTCTCTCTCTCTCCCACTCTATCTGAACAAAATATCGAAAGGTGCCCTCAGGTGAGGATAAAATAAATAAAAATAAATAAATAAACAAAAAGAAAGGCCCTACACACACACACACACACACACACACACACACATGCACCAGTTATGTGTGTGAAGCAGACACCAGCTTATTCAATATCTGGAAAGCAAAGTGCAGGGGGCCCCTGGGCGGGATGTCCGGGCTGAGAAGCCCTCAGGTCCGAGCTGGGCCCTCCGAGGCCCCTGCAGACTGGGGCAGCCCCAGCGAGCGGACGTCGGCTGGCGATGGGGCTCGGGCCATTTTTCAGACGCAGGCTTCCACCTGAAGGGGAGGACAGCTTTTCTGACCCACAGGATTCAGGAAATTGTGGACGTACTTCTGGCCCCTCACCTGCCTCCAGAGTTGCCAGGGGACCCCACAGCTTGGGCTTGGCGGGGGGACTTGTCCACAGACCCGCATTCCAGGGCACAGAGAGAGAGAAGGTAAACCCAGACACCAGGAATGCAGCCCGCCCCCTGCAAAATAATGCTGCTAGCAGCCCAGATCCCCATCATAAAAGCTTAATATAATTATGCAGGAACAAGGAACTTCCGGTGGGAGTCAGGATAAAGGCATTCTAATAAGACTAGGCTCCCCGGCCAGGCAAGGCAGCCCAACCGGAGGAACAACTTGGCTTCCAGACCCCCACCCCGACCCTTATCTAGCCCACCCAGAGCTTACAGGAGGCTCAGGGCTGAATTTCCAAAACAAAGGTCCCATCCACCCCAGAGCTTGAGAGGGGCATGGCCAGCCTGAGAGCCACCAGGCACTGTGACCTGCCACCCACCATTTATGGGGCCCCATGGGCCTGAGCCTTGTCTTCAGAAAACTCCCAGGCTGCCCCAGGATGGGGGAGGGGTGTTCAAAGGCCTGGACGTGAGAAATACAAAAAATGGAGGGCTTAGGAGCCCAGAGGCTAGAATGAGACTACCTGAGTTCAAATCTTAGCTCAGTCACTTCCTAGCTGTGTGACCTTGCACAAGTTACACAGCCTCTCTGTGTCTCCATTCCTCATTTATAAAATGAAGCTAACAGTACTTACTTCATAGGTTTATATGAAAATTAAATGTACTTGAAACAGTGGTTGGCATATGGTAAATGATGCATGAGTGTTTGCTGCTATTATCACTACTAACCCTTGTGAACTCTGAGGACTAAGAAGGGCTCCTGGTGGCTATCTGGGCTCAAATTTTAAAAAAAAGAAAAAAGAAAAAAAATTTTTGCCCTGGCCGATTTGGCTCAGCGGTCAGAGCGTCAGCCAGCGGTCCAAAGAGACCTGGGTTCGGTTCCCGCTAAGGGCACGTGTCTCAGTTGCAGTTTGTCCCCGGCCCTGGTTGGGTCGTGCGGGTGGCAGCCACTCGATGTGTCCCTTTCACATCGATGTTTCTCTCTCTCTTCCTCTCTCGCCCTCCCACTCTATCTGAACAAAAAATGAAAAAATGTCCTCGGGTGAGGATAAAAAAATAAATAAAGTAAATAAAAAATTGTTTTAAGGAGTGCCTAGCAGCCATTTCTGCACAGGGTCCTCTCACGCAAATTGCACTTCATGGAGAAGCCTCTGAGCTAAACTGCCTGCCTGCACTGTTTCTGCCATCTGCGCGAACCTTTATAAAGGAGTTCCCAGAGTTCCATTACAACCAATAGGACTGAGGCTTTCCCCATCCAATCAGAGCGACTTTATTCTGACCAGGGGCGGGGACTTTTGTCTATATAAGTGGGGTCCACTTTGGCTCAGGCAGCACACTGAAGACTAGCCTAAGCTTGCGGTGAAACAGACCAGCACAGCCCGGCTGGTGTGGTTCAGTGGTTGGTGTGGCTCAGTGGTTGAGCGTCAACCCATACACCAAGAGGTTGCTGGTTCGATTCCCGGTCAGGGCACATGCCCAGGTTGTGGGTCCGATCCCCAGTGGGGGGCGTGCAGGAAGCGGCCAATCGATGTTCTTTCTCATCGATGTTTCTATCTCTCTCTCCCTCTCCCTTCCTCTCTCTCTAAAATCAATAAAAAAAAAAAAGAAACAGAGCAGCATGGAGCTGCCTAGCTGAAGAGGGGCCTGGTCTCTGGGGCCTTTTCATGGCCATGTTGTAGCATTATCCAGCTGTAGCACTATATGCATGAGTATATTATCATCAAGCTGTTGGCACTAACAGTTTCCTTCCTCACTGCACCCCAAATTGGGAACTCCTGCTAGCACAAAGCCATTATTATCCTTCCCTTTCCTCCTTACTAGCTGGAATGCAGTCGTGATGGCTGGAGCTGGAGCAGGCATTTTGGTCCATGAAGTGACCTTGGGAACCAAGGCTATACACAGTGGGCTGGGCTACCAGGAACCTTCCTGATTTGGTGAAATAGAAAGGAGAGTGTCTCCTAAGATCTATATGCTAAGAGGAGCAGAGAGAATTATGTCACAACAGCTTTCACAGCCCTAGCTTAGAGTCCCGGCTGCTCAAAAAGGGAGGTGGCATCTGCCTGAGAGTAGTGGTAGAATAGGAAGGGAGAGTCAGCTGGTTCATTCTGTGGAGCTTCTTAATTAAATGTCAGGAGAGCAGTGCTGACTTGAGTAGGCAGTGGGGAGCCACTGAAGGTTTGTGAGCAGAGGAGTAGCAGGATAAAAGTGGGCCCTGGGAGCTTGGCTGCCAACAGTGAGCTGATGAATGGGAGGAAGTGAGACTTTGCATGGGACCCCGGTCAGGGGCCATCACACAAATCCAGGAAGGAGAGGAAAGGGCTGCCCTGTGCTGGGAGTCACCAGACCTGCAGTGATGTTTCTCTTTGCCAAATGTATGTTTGCAAATTGAAACATTATTTCTGAGCCCCACCCCACGTCTTGGGCTGCTCCTGGTTCCTCTTGCATCACAAAGAGTCAGTGAAGTTTCCAACCTGAGGTTCCTGACCCAGCAGCCTGGAATGAACAGCACACCTGATGCCTGAGGCTGCACCGGTCCTTTGGCAGAACCTGCAGGTCATAGTTGGGAGCAAAGGTGCCCACAGGGAATGCCACCTCCCAGACTGTGGATGGGGACAAAACTGGATCTGAAAACTGCTGGCTTTACACCCCTGCAGAGTGAGGCATCTAAAACAAAACAACAACAACAAAAACAACGGAAGGAAAACCATGCTACACCCAGCAGGGCTCAGGCTCATAAACATGATGTTGGGCAAAAGAAGCCAGACACAGAAGGGGACAATGCTGGATGATTCCATTTTACAGTTAAAAAGCAGGCAATCAATCTCTGGTGATAAAGGCCAGGAGAGTGGTTGGCTCTGTGGTTGGGGGGTACTAACTGGGAAGGGCATTGCAGAACCTCTGGAATGATGGGGACATTCTCTATCTTCACCTGGATGGTGGTGGCATGGTGTAGACATGGAAAAATCCATCAAGCTGCACACTTAGTACACTGGACACGCTTTATCTATTTTATACCTTAATGAAAAAATAAAACTACAAAAAGGCGAGGGATCTGCCTGGAGGAGAAGGCGTTTCGGTACCCAAAACGAACCTTTTTATTTCTCTTTTTATCAAAGTCCAGTGCAGAAGCGGCAGCTCCTCTGCCCAGCTCTGCCAGGCCTTTCCTGAGGTCTCTCTATTAGCGTGGCTCTTCAAGGCTGAAATGCAATTAGGGGAAAACAATGTCTGTGGCCCAGATGCCACTGCGGAAGTGACCAGGAAGAACAGCGGGGAGCTAGCAGGCCCCCTGGGAGGGGGAAGAGAAAGCAGACGCGAGGCAGGGCTGCACTAGCCAAATATTCCAATGTCCACAGACGCATCTTTTTCCTGGAGCCCAGCGAACACTGTCATGGAGCTGAGGAGCCAGAGACCTCGCAGGGGAAGAAGAGGTGGAATCCAGGCCATCATCGACTCTCCAGCCACTCAGCTGAGGCAGCGACACAGGACGTGTTTAAACATAAATAAACAGGAGCAGGGAAAAGGGAAGAGAGAACAAAGGCAGAGGGAAAAGGCAAACAAAACCAACGGCTGGAAACCAAGCCCATCTCTCTCTGATCTGACGTGCTCCTGGATCCTGTCTGTCCAAAGACATCTCTGGACCCTGGGCTCCGGGGAGAATTCAGAGACCCCCTCAGAGTGCCAAACCGAGGCCTCCCGAATTGTCCCAATGCTCTAATCTAATTTGTCCCATCAACTTCCATTTCAAAATGGCTGCTGCAATTTCATGGCATCTTGGACTTCTGTCATTCCTGCCTGCTGTCTTAGCCCACTCGCCCAGTCTTCCTGTCCAATGTGGGGAGTATTTAATTCACAAAATTGCTAAGGCTGGGAGCCTTGCAATTTCAGCCTTTCCAATTATGGTAAGTATTTCCAGATCTGATCTGTGCACTCCAGATTTAGATTTCTTTCCCCCCAGCGCAGACCCTGAAATAAGGATCTGGGTACAGGTCGTTTATTTGAGAGGTGAGCCCAGCACTCATGAGTGAGGCAGTGGCCAGAGAGACCGGGCAGGGAGCAAAGCCAATGAAGGCTGCTTGCTGAGCAGGTTTCCACTGCGGACGACTGTGGCTCAGTTTTGCTGGGGACCCTCAGAGAGACTATGTAGAAGACATCTCTAGACTGTCCTCTCAAGGGGTAAGGGAGCTGGGGTATGTAGCTATCCATCTCTATCCCTCGTTGAAGAGGGTCGCTCCTGAGCCATTAATTCTTTGGCATTTTAGAACTGCCTCCCCCTCCCCACCCATGAATGTGCATGTGTGTGTGCACGTGCGCGCACACGCACGCGCAAGCCAAGCGTGGTCTTAAAGCCAGAGAACACCCCAGGCAGGAGATGCAGGAAGCCACTGGCCTGTAAGGAAACAGTCTGCCGTGACCTCCAGCATGAGCCAGCAGGACCCCATGAGCACCTGCTACATCTAGTCACCATATAGAGGAGCTATGCTCTACTGCTCGGAGATGCTAGAAACAACTCCCAAGTTTACCCACTGCAGTGCAAGCAACACGAGCCCTAGTCAAATTAGCTGACGAAAATGGGAATTTACTGACTCTCGTAACTGGGGAGTCTAGGGGAAAGAATGGCTTCAGGCATAGCTGGATCCAGGGACTGAAGTGGATCCAGAGCTCCACCTCCGCTCCATGGCTTAGCTCAGCCCGACTGTAGAAAGCTGGGTCTTGGCAGCACCAGACCCACAGCCTCCTGGTTTAGCAACCCCAGCAGAAAGGAGGGGGTGCCCTCCCCAGTGGCTCTGGCAGAGTTGCCCTCGGGAAGATTTCAAATGGCCTGGCTAGAATCACATGCCCATTCCTTAACTAATCGCTGTGGTCAGGGGAATCAGATGCTCTGATTGGCCAGGCCAGGGACACTTGTTCCATTCCTGTTGTCACAGGAGAGTGGGCCACCATGACTGACAGCACCTCGTGCTACAAGGAATGAGACATAGACCACTTCGCAAAGAAAAATCGCCCCCACAGGGGACTGACTTGCCAAAGTGATGTCATTAGTCAGAAGCAAGGCCAGGACCGTGACCTAGCTGCTTGATTTCCAAGCAGAAGCGGCGCAGTATTGAAGAAGAAACACAGATCTGGCACCCCAACAAGCAAGCTCGTTGTGTAATCTTGAACAAAGGTCTTAGCCTTTCTGAGTCTCAGTGTTCCCATCTATAAAATGGGATTAATAATACTTTCCCACAGGATCACTGAGATGATTCTATGACGTAACCAATGGAAAACACTTGGCAGGTATGCCCACTGCATTACTGCCCTACTCCAAAATCACACATACTCTTTGTGGCTTATTTATTTTTTAATAAGTGTATTGGGGTGACATGGGTTAATAATATTATATAGGTTTCATGTGTACAATTCTATAATACATCATCTACCACACATCTTCTTTTTCCAGCTTCCAACATCCTCACAAGACGGGGGGTGGGGGGAGGTATCCATGAAGTCCTGAAACCTTCCCAAAGGCATTTTTTTTTTTTTTATCCTCACCCGAGGACATTTTTCCATTTTTTGTTCAGGTAGAGTGGGAGGGAGAGAGAGGAACAGAGAGAGAGAGAGAGAGAGAAACATCGATGCGAAAGGAACACATCGAGTGGCTGCCACCCGCACAACCGACCAGGGCCGGGGACAAACTGCAACCGAGGTACGCGCCCTTAGCGGGAACCGAACCCGGGTCTCTCGGGACCGCAGGCCGATGCTCTAACCGCTGAACCAAACCGGCCAGGACCCAAAGACATTTTGAAGGACAAGGAGAAGTGTCTATAGAAGGTTATCTATTGCTACATAAGGAATTACCTCAAAATTTCGTGGCTTCAAACAACTGTTTATTATCTCAGAATGTCTGTGGGTCAGGAAGTTGGGAGCAGCTGGACTCGGTGGTTCTGACTCTGGGTCTCTTGTGAGGTTGTAGTCGAGGTGTTGGCCAGGGCTGCAGTCATCCAGGGGCTCAACCCACGCTGGAAGGTCCGCTTCCAAGACAGAGCGCTCACATGGCTGTCGGCAGGAGGCCTCAGTCCTCACCGCATGGGGCTTGCCCTAGGTTAGCTGAGTGTCCTCCCCGCGTGGCAGCCGGCCTCCCTCCTGAGGGGAAGCGTGTCAAAGAATGTGTGGACATATCTTTCAAAGCACCACAGTGTCCAATGCAGGGTGGAGATTCTACCAGCTGTTTCCTGCCTCCTCCCTTACGCCTGTCCAGCTGGGCTCCTGACCCCTCTCTCACTGTGCATGGGTCACATGATCCGTGAAAGCAAATTGCAGAAGCAGTCATGGCTTGTCTCAGGAATGGCCGTATAGGTCACGCAGAAGAACTGGGAAGAGCAGAGTGCCCCGGGCCATGGGTGGTGGCCTGGGGTGAGGAGCCTGAGGCGTTGGTACTACTGTGCCTCAGATGTCTGATAACCCAGGGCACGTGGTGGCTGTATTTTTGCACTGCACCTCTGGGCACCCTCCATCTTTCAGCACCCGCGGTGGTGCTGTCGCAGGACAAAGGCTGTTAAACTGCCTAGTGGCTACAGAGGACCCTGCCAGGGGTAGGGTTCAGAATGCAGGACTTGTATGTCAAGCAGCCCCCAGGGGGACATCAGCTCCGAGTTGAGGCACATGAGTCCCAGTGTTTCCCAAGAGTAGGCAGGCCTGGTCCTAGAAGGAAGAAGCTGATATCAGTCTCATTTTACAGAGGAAGAAGCGGAATGCTCAGAGAGGTTGAACAACTCGCCCGAAATCACACAGCTAGTAAGTAGCAGAGTCAGGCCTTGAAGCCCAGCCATGTCCCTTGCACTAAACCATTTCTACATTGCATTTAGCATATCATTTAGGGTACGGCTTCTTAAACTTTGTCACCAAAGGACTCTAGCAGCCTCCTGAGGGTCTTAAGTTAAAGTTCAAAGTGGGTGGCACCTCAGCAAGCTGGGCATTTCTTCGGCAGTCCGTGTTCAGCTGTGACATTGATACCTATTGGCATTCTGTTCCATCAGACAGCCCTGTGCTTGTTTTCATAGAAACGCGACATTGACAGTCGCTCAAAATCAAATACAATTAATCCTCAGGAAGTACTGCCACCTTGACCCTGTGGTTTCAAGTGCCCGGGCACCCGGGCAGAAACCGGAGCGCAGGGACCACAGCCTAAAATCAACAGATGAAAGCCCCAAGGGGTGACTGCTGCTCCTGCCCCCAAGGCCTGAGTCCCGCCCAGAGCTGTCACAGCTTCCTCCTCTATTGTCGCCCCATCCCTGGGAGATTCGCAGGGGCTCTGAACCGAGGCAGGAAGGGGAAGGAGAGGATTGGGGTGGGGGCTTCTCCCACCTCACTGTTTCCTCACTTCCCTCCTCCTCTTCTCCCCCCTCCAGCCCCGAAACAGAACTTGACACACTCTGGAACTGAGCTGTTGCAGCTGCCGCCGACACCTGAAAGGAAGGGGTTAAAAACATCTTTCATCTCTCAGCAGCGCCTTTATATAGTCTACGTGTGACTCTGAATGGTTATGGCTTTATATAGAGCGTGCTCTGTGCGGAGGGAGAAACCGCTGTAGTTAAGGGAACAAAGACGGTTCTAGTCTAACGACCTGCTTTTATTTGTAGGGACAGAGTCTCCGAAGGGCGGCCTTCAGGTGACATCTGCCATGTTGAATGTGCGCCTGCAGAATTACACCGACAAACCCTGGAGATGCAAATGCGAGAGGGGCAAGAACGCGCACAGATAAATGGAAGCCACTCCTGTTTATTGTTTCTGGAGAAAAAGGAGAAATCACACATTTCCTTTTGGATGTTTTCACACGGAGCCGAACCTTCAAATGTCAACTTCTGCGGGGTGTTTGACCTAAAAATAGTATAATTTCTGTGTCGTTTGAAAAGCTGTTTAAAAGGACAGACTTAAGCCTGGTTTTTCAAACACACATCCAGGATGAGAAACGGAAGTTGCATTATTGGAGGCACAGTCTCTGAAAGGAGCACCGAGGCCTTCATTTTACTAAAATGGGCCTGTTCCTGTGGTTTTCTCTAGGTAAAATCTGCTTGGGTATTTTTGCCGCCAGGTCTCTTCTTTGTCCCTTGGTGATTAAGAGAAACTGGGGAAAGAAAGAAAGAAAGGAACAGCTTGGGGGAGGTGGAGGGAGCTGGGGCCCCACGCACCTTTGCATTTGCGTAGAGCAGCCTCTGCTCACTCTGGGGAACCAAAGGGCAAAGCTGCATTCATGCTCTGAGCTCTCAAAGCCAGGAGTTCCAGCCGGGCCCACTTCTCCAGGGGACATCACACGCACCCTGGCAGGCAGGCCGCCAGGAGCTCCGGGTTTGTTTAGACAGCGCAGGTCATTCCTGTCCACACCCCAAGCTGACGCGGCTTTATAAACACAGAGAGTGGAATGCAGTCTGTGAAGTAACCGGGTCAGAGATCCAGGCTGCACACGGGGCTGGGTGCTGGGGACAGGTTCAAGTGTGAGGGGTCTGACCAGTTCTGCTCAGAGAGGGTCATTTCTACACCCGCTGGAAAGACCCCCACCCCACCCCCACCACGGACTTGATGCAAAGCGGACCAGGCAAAGCTGTCCCTCCCGTGCCACAGTCAGTTGGGAGAGGTAGACACCATCCTGGGGAACTGCTCTACATGCGACCTTAACCCTGATGTCCACAGGGCTGGAACATCTCTGAGGGCCGGGGCAAGCCGGATGCCTTTCGGCAGCCCCCACGAACCCTGCTTGCACAGGACTGTATGCAGGAGGCCAAAGTTCAAATCTTCCACTGCCGGTAACCGGCTGTGTAACTTTGAGCAAGTCACTTAACCTTCCTGAACCTTCGTTTTCCAAATAGGGGTTGAAAGTAGCTCCAGCTCCAAAATCTGATCCTTCTGGTGGATCCTCAATTCACACTCATTAAAGGTATGAATGAACAAATGAATTAATGAGTAAACAGCCTAACAGGGGCCCCCAAGCCCAAGTCCCTTTGCCCTGCGCCCCGCTTCAAACCGACATCTCTTCTCTCTGCCTGCAACTCCCTGAGGGCCTCTCATCCCGGTAAAGGGAACCACTTGAAAAATGCTTCCTACAAACGTGAATTCACAGACACATTTTCTATGCTTCAGTGCCCAAGCCTCCCCCCTACACACACACACACACACACACGCACACACACACCCCTGGATTTGCCCAAGGCTGTGTTCCCGCCACGGTCTCCCACTCGGGCAGCTCGCCCTGGGCTTCTGGAGCCCCGGGGAGACCGGGAGAGCGGAGAGGCCCCATCCCGCAGAGCTGCTGCGCAAACCCTGCTGAAGAAACCAACCCGCCGCCCTCCCCCTCCTTGCACTTCACCAGTGGGTTCGTTTCAAAGCCTGTGGGTGTATTTCAATGAGAACAACATGAAAACATGGGCGGATTCTTTTCTCTCTAAAAGAAAAAACCTGGAACAATAGTTGAAGTAATAACAAGGCAAAACGTGGACATCTGCTCTCCGCCCTGAACGGCTCCCCAGCTCGCTCTCCCTGGCCTGTCATAGCCCCCTCCCCCAAGGCATGGGTTGCTGCAAAGTCCAAATTAATTCACCTGCGTTGACTAGGCATTGCTACCTGCTGCTGGGTTGCTTGCTATTTATTTGTTCATTCATTAAACTAAAATGCAATGCACCCTTCCCAGGTGCAGGTGCTGTGTATTGGGGGCTTTGGGGGCTTCATTTTGAATGAGACTTTAAGGAAGCCTGCGGTCTAATGGGGGAGCTGAGACAAGCCCATTAATAACTATGATACAGGAAGAAACGAGGCGAGGCATAAACGCAGGAAGTGTTGGGGAAGAAAAAGGAACATTTATTGGCGTGTGTTTGGGGCTGGAAGTGATGGGCAGGAAGGCTTCGTGGAGGAGGTGGCAGTTCACCCGGGCATTAAAGTCTGGGTGAGGTTGCGCAAGCATTGCTAGAAGGGAAA
The DNA here is from genome assembly GCF_014108415.1 of Molossus molossus. Classification (NCBI taxonomy): domain Eukaryota; kingdom Metazoa; phylum Chordata; class Mammalia; order Chiroptera; family Molossidae; genus Molossus; species Molossus molossus. Next base: position 115,201,248 of record NW_023425355.1, on the reverse strand, counting down.
GACTTCTGGGCAGAAGACACTGAGTGAAGAAGGGTGCAGAGGTGGCAGATGCTAGCAGCAGGGGTCCCAACACCATCCACATTCAGGGTGAGTGTACAGGGGCGATGACAGATAAGGCCAGCACGGGGGACAGAAGAGGACCCAAAACATGTAGAAAGACTGTTTGGAGTTTACTCCATGGGGAGAGGGGAAATACAGAAGTCTTCTTTGCTAGGGACTGTGTATGTTCATTTGTCTGTCTCCTCTCAGATCCATTCCCTGCCCTTGCTCGGCTCAGCATAGCAGGAAACTACATCTCCCACACTGCTTTGCAGCTGGCCTCTCTATCTAGGTTCGGCCAATGGAAGGAAGATATCAGTGGGAGATTGGAGGGCAGGAAGACGGAGAAACCAGGGTATTTCCTTGCACTCTCTTTGCCTTGGGCAGTGTCTCCAGCATCAGTTGCTTCTCCTTCATCTGCTCTGTGGATCCAGCTCCTGTTGGCTGACTACAACTCTCAGGTTCCCTCTCTTTGTCCCTCCAGCCCTAGGGACGCCAGCAGCTTCCTGCGGTTACTAATCTCTGGGTCTCTAACCTCTGCGTTATCTCACTGTGCCCTGTTTGGCTTTTTGGTTCCTCCTGCCTCTGTGAAGTCAGTTTCCTGGATGAAATTCCCTATGTTTAAATACCTAGAGTGGTTTCTGTTTTCTTCGCCAGACCCTCACTAATACAGGGTAATTGGATCCAATTTGGCTTCAGAAGGCTCACGTTGACTGCAGAGAGCCCTGTGGAACACTTTTTGCAATCTCGTAGAAGGGTGAGGAAGGCCTAAAGCGAGGCAGTGGCATGAGAATCAACAAGGAAAGACGTCCAAAGAGCCCCAAAAGAGCTCATGCAGCGGGACCTCGCAGGGACATGGGGTAGAGGCACCAAAGATGAAGCTGGTCTTCAGCTGGGGCACCCAGGGGAATGGCTGGGCCACCAACAGAGATAAGGAAGAGCAAGAGAAGCCGACATGGAAAGAAGCTGATAAGCTGGACTTTTCTTTATTACTTTTCTCCTTTTTATTGCTTTTTTTCCTTTAATCCATGCACTTGGCTGTTGGGCTTTTCCTCATTGATTTTGGATTGAGGAGATTGATGGAGAGGAACCTCTAAAGGGAGAGAGCACCCAGAGACAAGATTAGGAGTTGGAGGACACCTTCTGGCCAATAGGAGGGCAGAGCCGTAGTAGGGGGATGAAGGGGAGTGGGAAGGGGACACACAGGAGCGTGGAGAAGAGCCAGAGGAGTCGAGGGCCTGAGCACCGGGCAGCAGCCAAGGAGATGAAGTGGGAAGGAGCAGTGGGACTGGACACCAGGGCTGTTGGGCCTGCAGGGAGCAGCGTCAAGAGCGCAATGGAGCCCTGGCCGGTTTGGCTCAGCGGTTAGAGCGTCGGCCTGCGGTCCGGAGAGACCCGGGTTCGGTTCCCGCTAAGGGCACGTACTTCGGTTGCAGTTTGTCCCCGGCCCTGGTTGGTCGTGCGGGTGGCAGCCACTCGATGTGTCCCTTCACGTCGATGTTTCTCTCTCTCTCTCCTTCCTCTCTCTCCCTCCCACTCTACCTGAACAAAAAATGGAAAAAATGTCCTAGGGTGAGGATTAAAAAAAAAAAAGCACGCAATGGAGGTCCCAATATGGGGACAGAGAGCACAGAGGGGTCTGGCAGAGAAAGACAGAAGAGGGAAGGGAGAGGACGACTTGCTCAGGGACAAGGTAGATTTGAACCTATGGGAAGGGACCCAATGAAGAGCAAGGGCCCAAAGGTGAGTGAGTTCATTCATTCATTCATTCATTCATTCATTCATTCAACAGGTATTTGCCATGTGCCAGGCATTCTTTTGAGCTCTGGGGATGGAGCAGTGAATTAAAGAGGTGAAAAGTCCCTACCTGCTTAGACCTTGTAGTTGAATGAGGGAAGATAGACAATAAACAAAAACACATCCAGTGTGTTACACTACAGATGATGGGGTAATGGCTATGAAAAGGGAAGTTCAAGAAACAGGAATGGGGGAGGGGTGTTGCGATTTCAGTAGGGTGGTTGGGAAAGGCCTCCCTGGGAAGGAGACTAAGGAGGTGAGGAAGCAAGTCCCAAGGATATCTGGAGGAAGAGCCTGCCAGGCAGAAGGAACAGTCAGTGCAAAGGCCCTGAGGTAGCATGTGCCTGAGGTGTTCCAGGAATGACACTCAGGCCAGTGTGGCTGGAAGGGGCTGGAGGAGGGGCATGGATAGTAGAACAGGAAGTCAAGGAGGTAAGGAGGCCTTGTCAGTCAGAGCAAGGACTTGAGCTTTTAGCTGAGGGAAATGGGGAGCCACAGGGGGGCTCTGAGCTATAGGGGGATGCCAACCCCTCAGGGTAGAGATTGAGGAAAGGAGGTGAGTAATCTGAAGACTGGGAAGCAGTAGCGGTGAGTGCCTTCCTGTGGGAACTCCCTTTGCTACGAGAGAGGGATGCTTCCCTGAGAGCAGGCCGAGCTGGGACAGGACCTAGGAGTGCAAAGTATTTACAAGGCCCCTAAGCTTCTAGCCCTCTAGCCACCTCTGCTCCCAGAACCCCCTGCACTGAGGCCTGCCCGCACCCCCGCCCCTAGGACCTCCAGGCTCCCCACCGGCCTGTCGGGGAGGCAGCCTGTAGACCTGGGCAGCCTTGGTGCACTACCCACAACCCGGCCAGACTCATTCTCTCCCCCTACACCCCTCACCAGTGTCTGTGAGCCTCAATAAAGAGACCTGTCATGCCCTGGCCGGTTTGGCTCAGCGGTAGAGCGTCGGCCCGCGGACAATAAGTCTCGGGTTCGATTCCAGTCAAGGGCACGTAACCTCGGTTGAGGTCTGTCCCCAGCCCTGGTCAGAGTCATGCGGGAGGCAACCAGTCAATGTATCGCTCTCACGTTGGTGTTTCTCTCTCTCTCTCTCTCTCTCTCTCTCTCTATACCTGAAGATAAATTAAGAAATAGCCTCAGGTGAGGATTAAAAATAATAATAATAAAAAGGCCTGTCACTCTTCACTCCTCAGATGGCCTCCCCCACCCCCACCACCCCCAGGAAGGCCCTGGCTGCGGCTTCTGCAGACCTCTGACCGACGATGGAACCCACTGAGCCAGGCCGGGCAAGCTGGTGGCCTTGGCTGGCTGCATTGGATTCTAGAGCTTCAGCCTAACCTCTTCCCCCAGGTTCTGGGCATCCCCAAGGGTGTATATCTCTGTGCCCATGTGCACACGCCTGCTGGACCACTCCTTTACAAGACTGACTCCTCCCCGCCGGAGACAGCAAGTTCCCTTCAGAACTCTGAGCTACACAGCAGTGCCCGTTGGCTCTCAGCAGCACTCAGTGCTGGGAAGGGTGCGTTCCAAAACAGGCTTTGAGGTCACCACCGACCTGGAGCCCTCTGTCCTCGCAACCCAAGTCTCTGTCTCAGGGAGCTCAGGTGTACTCAGCTGAGTGTAAAAGGCGACTTTAGGTGTTTCTTTTCTTTTTTTCTTAATGTTTTTTTTCTTTATTGATTTTAGAGAAAGAGGAAGGGAGAGGGAGAGAGATAGAAACATCGATGAGAGAGAACATCGATTGGCCGCCTCCTGCATGCCCCCCACTGGGGATCGGGCTCACAACCTGGGCATGTGCCCTGACCGGGAATCGAACTGGCGACCTCTTGGTGCAGGGGTCAGCGCTCAACCACTGAGCCACACCAGCTGGGCATCTTTAAAGTGTTTCTACATCCTCCAAAACAATAAAGCTTAGTCCCCCTGCTTGCCTTAAGAAAGTCAACACTTTTGTGCTTCCATAACGTACATAAAGTTGAATGTTAAAAATAATAGCTTTTGTGTTAAGGTGTACACTTTCAATATTCATTTTCCACACTTCAGGATAAAATATGTGACCATTTAGTCACCACAGTAAGTTGCAAAACAAGATTACTGTTTTTACGTCCTGTGTGAGTTGCTAATAATCTTGCTGTTATCCTGATATTATAGTCAAAAGATATTGCTTTTAAAGTTATTGGGACAGAATGTGCCCAACATGATGGTTTTCTTGAAAGGAAAGAGAAGGGAAGACTATGATGTTATTGAGGTGGGTGTGATGTCTTTTTAAACTTTTTGTTATGGAGAATTTCAAACATATGCAAAACTCTTGAGAAGCCTGTTAGGAACAGCTGGGGCCAATCACCAGCTTCAACAACCTGCAGCCCAGGGTCAGTCCCGCCCGACTCTCACCCCAACCCCACGATGCTTTGAAGCAAGTCCCAGATGCCAAAGCCCTCACTGCACACACTGGGTTTTGTGGATAATGCAGAGGACTACTGCCAAGGTGAGACCTCTGTCCCTATCCTGGCCTCTCTACTTCCGTGAATCAGAGAGATGAACTTCAGCCCGGCCGGTCCCCGGGAGGTCGGGGACGTGAGTTTCCAGGCCTGGACCTTGGTTGCGGGAACAGAAGGCGTGTCTGCAACTTAACAAGGGCCCGAGAGGGGCCGGGGATGAGGGGTTGCATGCAAGGCCTTGCTTCAGGTGCCCCCCCTCGATCCCTGCCGCCGGTGGGAAAAACACTCCATCGGTAAGAAATGACCTTTCGAAAAAAGCCCATCTGATCTTGTCATTTAATATCAGCTTAAAATTATTCCTGGGGCTTTGCACAGCCCTCAGGAGCGAGCTCAGACTTGTCTTGTGTGCTCCAGCTCCGACGGTCTGCCCCACACACCACCCCTCCATGTTCATCTCTCCCCAGTGCCCCAACACACGCATGTGTGCGTGTGCACACACACACACACACACACACACACACTGAGCAGGTCATTCTAGGCACCAACAGGAGGCGCCTTGGCTGGGTCCAATGTCCCTTCACACCTTCTGACCCCTCCAGTCTGGAATACACAAACCCCTTCTCACTGGCTGTACACCTGGTCCTTCAAAGCTCAGCTTTTGTCACCTCCTCCAGGGAGCCCTTACTGAACTCCCAAAAGAGAGCCACCCTCTGAGTGCCCCATATTGCTTATCACTGAGTCTTTTATTAATTTTTTTTTTTTTATCCTCACCCGAGGACATTTTTCGATATTTTGTTCAGATAGAGTGGGAGGGAGAGAAAGAGAAAGAGAAACATCGACGTGAAAGGGACACATCGAGTGGCCGCCACCGGCACGACCCAACCAGGGCCGGGGACAAACTGCAACCAAGATACACGCCCTTAGCGGGAACCGAACCCGGGTCTCTCTGGACCGCAGGTGGACGCTCTAACCGCTGAGCCAAACCAGCCAGGGCCTGAGTCTTTTTTTTTTTTTTTCAACAAATATTTACTGGGCTCCGACTACCTTTCAGGTACTGTTCTAGCCACTAGTGACATAAAAGTATAAAGGACAAAGAACATAAATAAGTATATGCCCTCCAGAACTTCTGTTCCAGTGGGGAAAGAGAGAAAATAAGCTAATAAATTCCATAAGATCACTTTAGGTTCTGGTAAGTGCTACAAAGAACCTAAAATGGAGTGGCGTGGCAGAGATGGAACGGAGGCTCCTGATTTAGGTCGCGTGGCCAGGGAAGGACATTTAACTTGTGCGGTGGTTTTTAAAAAACGGCTCCAGAATTCTTTAAAGTTCTTCCCTTGAATTGAGAACTGGGGTCTATGTCCCCTCCCCTTGAATCCGGCATGTTTGTGGTGACTTCAGCCAATAGAGCATGGCAGAAGTGACACCAAGAGAATTCCAAATTCAGTGACAAAAGACTCTAGGGCTTCTGCTTGGTTCCCAAGAACACTCACACCGGAGCCCGGAGCTGTCATGTGAGAAGTCGCACTAGTCTGAGGCTGCCATACTGTGAGGAAGCCCCAGCAATGAGAGAGGCCACCTGGGGGTGCTCTGGTCAGCGGACCAGATGAACTGAGGGTCTGCGCTGTCCCAGCCCAGGTGCCAGGAGCCTCCGGGTAAGTCCAGTGCCCAGCTGCCTTCATGTCTTCTCAGCCAAGACCCCATCCATGGTGGAGCAGAAGCAAGCCATCTGCCACATCCTGTCTGAACTCCTGACTCCCAGAACCCATGAGCATAATAAACATCTTGTTTTATGCCCCTAAGTTTTGGAGCAGTTTGTTGTGCAGCAACAGTAACCGAAACACAGAGTCTTGAATGATGACAAAAGGCAGACATGCGGGGAGCTGGGTGTGAAGATCACAAGTGCAAATGGCCTGAGGCAGGACCAAGCTTGGCCTTGAGAACTATGTAGGGCCTTCAAAGGCGTGTAAAGAGTTCAATACTTCGGATGTAAAGTACAGCATAGGAAATAGAGTCAATAATATTCGAATAACTATGTATAGTGCCAAGTTGGTACTGGAAATAGCAGGGGGAACACTTCGTAAAGTATACGATTGTCTAACCACTATGCTGTACACCTGAAAGTAATACAAAATAATATTGAATGTAAACTGTAATTGAAAAAAATGTTTTAATTGTAAAAAGAGTTAGCTATTTTATTCTAAGTATTACAGGAAGCCAATGGAAGGTTTTGAGCAAGGCAGAAACATGATCTGATTTATGCTTTAAAGAGATCCTTCAGCTCAGCCCGTGTGGCTCAGTGGTTGAGCGTCGACTCATGCACCAAGAGGTCACCGGTTCGATTCCCGGTCAGGGCACATGCCCAGGTTGTGGGCCCGATCCCCGGTGGGGGGCGTGCAGGAGGCGGCCAATCGACGTTCTCTCTCATCCATGTTCCTATCTCTCTCTTTTCCCTTCCTCTCTCTAAAATCAATAAAGAAAAAATATTTTTTTTAAAGAAAGATCCTTCGACCATACCAAGTGTTAACAGAATATGGAGCAGGCGGAACTTTCATCCACTGGTGATGGAGGTGAACATTCTCTAAGGAAGAAATCCGGTTCTGAGTCAGGTAACTTGTCCGGTGTCATCTCTCTCACAAGGTCCCCAGAACACAGCTTCTCCCTCAACTCCTTCTTAGCGCTCCTGGGGCGCCTCCCACTGCCCTGGAACCTCTGAACACCCCCACCAGCCCCGCAGGGGGGCTAAGCAGTCTGCCTTTTCCTCACTTCCTGCCTTCTCTCACACCCTCTCGCCTTTCTCTTTTCTCCTCCGCAGCCCAGGTGAGCAGTTTCTACCTCCACCTCACTGCTTTGTTGCTCCCCTGGACCATGGCATCAGCCTCCTCACGAGCCTGCTTGCCTCTACCCTTACCCCACAGCCTTCTCCACACAGCAGCCCAGGGATTTCTGTAAATAAACTCGCACTTGCAGCAAAATATACACGAGCAGTGCACATGTCATAAGTGTACAGCCTGGTGCCCTGGCCGGTTTGGCTCAGCGGTTAGAGCGTCGACCTGTGGTCCAGAGAGACCCGGGTTCGGTTCCCGCTAACCTGTGGTCCAGAGAGACAGCCTACAGAGCCAAAAAGGACCAAGAGATTGGCAGATAAACGGGACTGGAGCTCGGATCACACCACACCTGAAGCTTATCACACAGCTGGCGGTTTCAGGTCCTTAAGCCATTACATCCAGGTCAAGCTGGATTTTCTGTCACATGCAGTTGACATCATTCTAATTGGTACAGGAGGCTGGGAAGGAAGGGACCTTGAGGAGGTAGGAGGAATGCCACAAAAGCATATACAGGATGAGAAGAAACGAGAAGGCTTGGGTTTAGGCAAATAGGAAAGACAACATGTGGGGCCCTGGCCCGTTTGGCTCAGCGGTTAGAGCGTCGGCCTGCAGTCCAGAGAGACCCGGGTTCGGTTCCCGCTAAGGGCACGTACCTCGGTTGCAGTTTGTCCCCGGCCCTGGTCGGTCGTGCGGGTGGCAGCCACTCGATGTGTCCCTTCACGTCGATGTTTCTCTCTCTCTCTCTGTTCCTCTCTCTCCCTCCCACTCTACCTGAACAAAAAATGGAAAAGTGTCCTCGGGTGAGGATAAAAAAAAAAAAAAAGACAACATGTGGGTTCATTCCAAGACCAGGGCACCTCTAAGGGAGATCATTTGAGCTAGAATTTAGTAAATATTCACCCCTTCTCTCTCCTTCTATGGGTCACAGTATACTGCTGCCCCCTCTCACCCTACCCCACCCCACCCCTGCGCTAATGTTGTGCCAGACCATGTGACCTAGCTTGGTCAACCAGGTGTTAACAGATTCTAATTCAAGCAAAGGCTTAGCATGTGCTGGGGCGGCTGAGCGTGGCCCCTTGTGCTTCTGTCATCACCCTGAGAAAAAAATACCCCAGGTGGCCTGATGATCTTGTGAGGATGTGAGACACGTGGAGCAGACCTGAACTCAACCCGCAGCCCAGAGCCAAACCCAGCTGACCAGCAGATGCACGAGTATGAATAAATGCTTGTGGTTACATGCTGTGGATCCTGGGACTTGCTTGTTACACAGCATGATTACAATAGCTGACACATAAGGCAAGAGGGAGGATCAATAAGAACAAGAGAAATTCACCTAGAATGACAGGTTAGTTTCCTTGGGCTGCCCATAACAAAGTACTGCGGACTGAGTGACTTAAACAACAGAAATGTATGGTCTCACGGTCTGAAGACTTGGAAGGAAGTCTGAGATCAAGGTGTCAGCAGGGTTGGTTCTCTTTCAGGGCTGTGAGGGAGGTTCTGTCCACGCCTCTCTCCTCAGCTTATAGGTGGCCTTCTTCTCCCTGTGTCTCTTTACATCATCTTCCTTCTATGAGTGTCTGTGTCCAAATGTCCCCTTCTTATAAGGACACCAGTTGTGTTGGATTGGGCCCCACCCTAATGACCTCACTTGAACTTGATTATCTCTATAAAGACCCCATTTCCAAACAAGTTCACATTCTGAGATACTGGAGGTTAGGACTGCAACATATGAATTGGGAGGGGGGCACAATTCAATCCAAAACAGAGAGCATGTTTGTGATCATGGCAAAAACACCACTCACAATAGCAGGGAAAATTTTCACTGCTACTCATTAGCCTCATACCAAACATCTGTGTCCCACTCCACACCCTAGGTGGGCTGCCAGCACTGAGCTGATGTGGCGGGTTCTTTACTGAATGGAAGGAGGCAGTATAGAAAGGCTTTGGAGACCTGGCCGGTTTCGCTCAGTGGTTAGAGTGTCGGCCTGCGGACCAGAGAGTCCCGGGTTCGGTTCCCACTAGGGGCACATACAAAAAAAAAAAAACGCTTCTTACATCCTTGCCCAGCCCGGTGTGGCTCAGTGGTTGAGCGTCGACCCATGCACCAAGAGGCCACCAATTCAATTCCTGGCCAGGGCACATACCCAGGCTGTGGGCCCGATCCCCAGTGTGGCACATGCAGGAGGCAGCCAATCGATGTTCTCTCTCATCGATGTTTCTATCTCTCTCTCCCTCTCCCTTCCTCTCTCTCTAAAATCAATAAAGAAAAAATAATGACAATTTTTAAAATGCTTCTTCTTACACCCAATAGGCCAGATCTGGGTCACATGAGCACCACCAGCTGCAAGGGAGCCTGGGAGAGCACGTGATTTTGCTTTCTAGCCTGTGTAATAGAGGACAGTAAGGAAGAGGCCATGTGTATAGACAGTCCACAGGGTCTGCCATGTCAGATAGGCCAAAACATGGAGCATAGCCAGTACCAACAGGAATTTCATAAATGTTCACCCAAGTTCATTTTGTGGAAGAAAATATTGTAAAGAAAGCATGAGCCCTGGCTGGTTTGGCTCAGCGGTTAGAGTGTTGGCCTGCGGTCCGGAGAGACCCGGGTTCGGTTCCCGCTAAGGGCACGTACCTCGGTTGCAGTTTGTCCCCAGCCCTGGTTGGTCGTGCGGGTGGCAGCCACTCGATGTGTCCCTTCACGTCGATGTTTCCCCCTCTTTCTCCCTCCCACTCTATCTGTACAAAAAAAAGAAAAAGAAAGCATGGGATCTCATGTGTATCCTCATCTACTTGAGTCACTGTGATGATTGTTCTAAACCCTGTACCAGAATTTCCCCAACACCAGTTAGACTGGAAAGTGGGAGAGACAAGTACGAGCATCCTTGAATCTGATTCTACACCCCCTCCCCCTCCTCCATCAAGCCCGGGCTCACCAGCAGAGGTTCTGGATCCCACAGGGACATTGTGAAACCTGTCCCAGTGCCCTGGGACAACATCCAAAATCTGCAAATGTCAGCCAAGAGCTGGGGACATTTGAAGGTGCTGGGCTGTGGCAGAAGTGGCCCCAGTCACAGAGAACCAGCTGGCATCTCTGAACATCCTCCCAGACCATAGCTGTCAGCTAACCTGACATGCAGGCCCACAGAAATATCACGGTCCCCAACCCAAAGGGGTCGGCTCTCAGAACGCTGCTTCCCAACCTGCTCACACGCAAGGCCCATTTCTCATAAGGTCCAAAAAGTTCTCCTCCTTGCGGCATTTTTACATCTGTTCAAACAACACATAATGACATAAAGCAACTGGGAATTCTGTAAGGCTTAGTAATACCGTATTTTACTCCTCACAGCGGCACTGTAGACATTTGGAAAATGGTCGTATTACTACATGCAAAACAGAATGTTGATTCAGCCTACATGCATGCAGACTGCCTGGCCCAGATATGGATGGGAGGACCCCTTGCTCTAACCAGACAGCCTAGGCATTGAGTAACAGAAGTCAGACGCTGCGAATTCCCGGGAGCAGAGGGAGAGAAGACTCGCAGGCAACGCTGAGGAAGACAGACTAGCTCTCAGAGAGGAGCCAGTGTGTGTCGGCAGGAGGCTGCAGCAAGCGGTCACATCGGAGAAAATGTCCTCTGAAAGCCTTCTCCAGGGAGGTGTGAGATTGTACTTAATATGTCAAAAAAGGTCAGAAGCTAAATGAGCCTGTGGCATACTGATTTTTGTAGCCGCTTGATGAATAATCATCCCCTCTGTAGTCACCCCGCCCCCACCACTGTGCCTTTAACTTTGCCAGGTCTTTGGGGTGGCTGGGACAAGTTAACACTTTCTTTTTTTATTTTTATTTATTTTTTCTTTATTGATTTGAGAGAGAGAGGAAGGGAGAGGGAGGGAGAGATAGAAACCTCGATGAGAGATGGCTGCCTCCTGCATGCTCCCCACTGGGGATCAGGCCCACAACCTGGGCATGTGTCCTGACCGGGAATCGAATCAACGACCTCTTGGTGCCTGGGTCGATGCTCAACCACTGAGCCACACCAGCCGGGCAAGTTAACACTTTCAACTATGTAGTTAGAAGACTGGACCCTGGGACGGACAGCCACCCACCTCATCTCTTGGTGCTTTGCAAGACAAGCTGTCTTGGCTTCCCTCCTCTCTAGATTTGGTCATTCTTGGTGCCTATGGCTCAGAGAAGCTTCATGCTAGAGGTCTGCTCAGATCAGCTGGGGCCGAGTTGGACCTGACCATTGAGTCAGCAAGAGAGAACCAGGTAACCATGCAGACTGCAAGAAACCCTGGGCACACACCAACCAGCCGCCCAGAAGCCCCTTCGCTTGTTACAATGCAGCTGGCTCTCTGGACTCCAGCACTTCCCTCTGTGTCACCTCCCCACCTTGGTCCAGGCCTCCTGGGCCTCCTAAAAGGTCTCTGCTCTCTGTCTTCCGTTTCCCAATTGTTCTCCTACAGTGACTTTTAAATGTACAATTGATCACCTTGCCTCTTTCCTTAAAAACGTTTTGGTTGCATCCCAGTGATAAAGTCATAAACTGAAAAGGGCCCTAAGACCATCTTTTATTTCTCCTGGCCTCTCTCTCCATCCTGCCTCAGGGCCTTTGCACCAGCCCCCCAGCCTTGAAATCCCTTTGCATAAGGCTCATCTAGTTAACCCCATCTTCCTCTTCCCATTTCAACGCAAATGTGGCTTCTGCAGGACAGACTTCTCAGACGCCTCAGACCAAATCAGGGTCCTTATGCCCTCTCAGATGCCCCAACGTCCTGGCCACATGGCAGATGGCACATTTATATATACACTCACAAGTCATCTGGTGACTGTGTCTCCCTTTAGGCGATCAGTTCTGAGAGCCCAGGCACTGGGTCTATATGCTTTTTTTTTCCTGTGCAGCCCCAGTGCCAATCACTGTCTCTTACCTGGTAGATGCCCAATACATATTTATTGAGGAATTAAAGGTAGAAATAGAAATACATCCATTTTTCAATTACTTTTTCCTAATTTTAAAAAATACATTCTTTAGAAAATGTAAAAAAAAAAAGAAAAGAAAAGAAAATTAAATCAACCATATTTCTAGACAAAAGCACTGATAATAATTTTATGTCTTTCCTTTCCATCTTTTATACTTTTTGTTTTACTAAACTGAGAGTCTATTGAATATATAATACAAAGCATTACAGAACAATTATCTCTCAGAAAACGCGAGTGTACCGTTCCTCTATTCTCTTCTCTGTCACTTATTTTTCTGATTTAACAATACCTTATAGCCACTGTAGAAAAATTGGAAATTACCAAAAAAGAATAAAAAATAAAAAAATAAAAGTAAATTACCTATCATTGAAAGCTAAAGATTTTCCCCTGGTAATATAGCCCTGTGTTTCCCTTCCGAGTTTTTTATGCCTAAATTTCTCTGCGTTGATTTCTGATAAAAATCACAACACATTTCCAGGTGCTTTCCACCCAGAGAGGGAAAAGGAGTGAGATTTGACCTGCGCCCCTGCCCTTCAAAGCTGCTTCAAATACAGGGTGTCCCGGGGTGGGAGGCCCTGGTAGGGCCTCGTTGGAGGTGGCTTCCTTGGCCTCAGCCCCACCCCCACCCCAACTCACCCCGGGCCCCAGGGCGAAGCCAGGGAGGCAGGGTGTGCTTTTGTAACCTGATCACCTTCATCCCTCCCCACCCCCCATCCCTGCAGGTTTCCTTAACAAGGCCAAATTTATGTGCCCTAAAGGGAGCCTGAGCTGCCAGCCTCCCCTGCCTGGAGCCCACCCACCACCACCCCCAAAGCCACAGGGCGTTTACAAGGGGGTCGGGTGGGCTTTGATGAAACTGAAGCAGTCCCCCGTGTCAGGTCGGAAACCCCACCTCAGTTCTGGGGACACAAGACAGGGAGTCATAAACAGGAAGCATTTCCACTGCGCCTGGAGGAAGGCAGGAGGGGCTGCTGCATGCATTCGAGTCCGAAAAATAAAGAGGCGCTGGGTGAGTGCTCAGGGCCACCTCAGTCTCGCACTGTTGCCCTGCCAGGGTTCCGGCTGTCATTACTACGTGGATTTGGCAGTCGGATGGAGTCAGGGCCTTAATGATGCTCAGCTCAGCTGGAGGGCAGAGACGGGGCAGGCAGACACCCCCGGCCCCCAATCTGGGAGGTAGGTGCCCAGCACGGGCAGCCACAGATGTTGGGAACAAGAGGAACCTCAACCGCCAAAGCCCTATCTTCAATGGCAGGAACCTGGCCCTCGGCCTGGAGCTCGGGGAAAGGCCCAAGGCACCATGCCCACGCCAGGGAAGGCTGTCACCCACTCCAGCCTCCGGAAGATGCCTTCCGGGAGCAGCAGAACAAGGGAAACGGAATTTCCGGACCCGGCCACACAGTTCCTAGAACTGCGCCTCTTCGGGAAGTTATGCTTCCGGAAGGGTTCTGCCCACCCCACCCCCCCAACAGCAGTGGGACAAAAGACGGTGAGAAGAGGTGGGGGGTGCAGAAGAGGTGCATCATGGGAACAGCTGGTCGGGAACTTTTCCGAAGGGGACTTCCCAATAGAGTGTGGTATGTAAGTACCTGCCTCTCGTCACGCCTTCTGCCGCCTCTGGTCAAATCCCGTCCCATCGGCTTGATCCAGATTTGCTATCAACTCCTTGCCGAAGCCTTTCGGGCTGCGGAATCAGAGTAGCTAGAACTTCAAAAGACTTTAAGCATCGCTTATCTATTGTTTCCAGAAGTCTATGTTGCAAGAGCCAGTTGGATGTACAAGGAGTTCCTTCGTCAGGTGACATTGGGAAACACCGTCTGGTAGAGTACCTCGGTGACCCCAGTTCTTGGTGGCCCTCCAGTAATCCACTCCCTTTGCCATGGGGTTTCGCAGCGCCCTCTCAAGGCCGAGTGACTCGCTGCCCCGCGGCCAATTGGCTGGTAAGATACTAGCAGCCCCGAGGGAAGCAGAGGTTTGCAGTGGCTGGGACTCTGGCGCTTGCTCTCTGGAGCCTCTGCCATTGCCATGAAAACATGCCCAGGTGGCCTGCTGGAGGATGAGATACAGGTGGGACAGAGCGAACCTGTCGTCATCATTCCAGCTTAAACTGACTTCCAGCCAGCCGTGGTCAGACACGTGAGCACGCCTAGCCAACCCCCAGGTGATTCTAGACACAGGAGCAATAAATCTGTAATGCCGTAGGCTCTTAAAGTTTTGCAGTATTGTTGAAACAAAAGATAACTGATAGGACACCGCATGCTGGAACTCTCCAGAGGAGAGTCACAATGCACATTAGCACATTAAAGGACCTGGGAAGTTCTACGGTAGAAATACCTTTTTAACTTTGCTGAACCGGAACATTTCCCAAATTCATTTGCTTACAGAACCTCGGTCTCTCAAGTAACACCTTAAGAAAGCAATATTCAGAGTAACGCACGGCAGGAAACACTAATGAAGTCCCACCCCTCATTTTATAATGAGGAAACCAGATCCAGAAAAGGGGGTCTCCCGGCTCTGGATCATTAATTTCTTGCCATTTGCTCTAGCCTTTACTGAATTCAGGTCTGAGCCACACTAGTTCTCACTTGACTGTTTACCACTTGTTTTCTAATCCAACAAGAAAATTATATTGAATACCTACTATGTACAAGGAACTGCACCAAGAAAAGACACAGTCCTTACCTCCAAGCAGCTGATAGGCTAGTGGAGGAGAAAGGCAAAGAAAAAGATGGTGACCGATGTGAGGTCAATCCAGTGTGGGAAGTGCTATGAAGAGATGCACTGAGTGCTATGAGACACAAAGGATGGGGAGGTGACATACATATCAGGAAAGCCTTCATGGAGGTGACATCTGAACTGAGTTATGAAGAATGAGTGGGAGTTATAAGATTGGATGGGATGGAGTCGGGTGGAGGCCTGGGGGAGAAACTGGAGGCAGTGGGAGCGGAAGCATGAGTGAGCAGAGCTGGAATGGTCAGGGGTCAGTTACAGAGAAGACAATTCACTTCAGCTAGTTTAAATAAAAAGGGATTTCTTATAGGGTATTAAGAGGCTAATAGGATTATTTGGAGGGCTGAAGAGACCCACTCAATGCTGAGCTTCCAGGAGAGTCCCCCAAGACTACACCACAAAACTGAGCTGTCATGATCAGGGAGCCAAAATCTAATTGGAAGCCACCACTGACAGCTTGAGAACCATGAGGCCTCAGTCATGATCCATATCAGCAAAAAGCATGCCTCTATCCCTCTTTAACTGAGATCCAAAGTCAAGTTTCACACAAGAATGTCTTATTGGCTGGATCTCATCATACCTGGAAAACTAGCTGCAAGGGAGTCTGAGAAATGTACTATTTAGCTATCTAACAGAGGTTAAAATGGATGCTGAATGTTAATCCACTATATCTTTCTCAAAAAAAATGCACTTAAGGAAAGCAAGTTCAGCATGTATTTAGGGCTTATCATCCTATAAATATTTTCAACTCTACGGCTTCTTTTTTATGTCTCCCTCATGGCACCTCCCCCCACTTATGGACATACTATAGGTGCTCATTAAAGACCTCCAAAATGCCTGAGCTTATTAATCAGCCTCCTCACTGCTTGATACCTGGGGTGGGCAGGCCTCAAGATGAATAAAGGCAACTTTTTTTCCCCTTTGGTCCTGGAATAAATTGCTACTTTCTTGAACACACAGAAGGATATATTATTATGAACATGTTCTGTATTATTACTGAGAACAATTATTCAGAAGCCAGAAGCCTGGAGCTGACGAGGCTATATTCTCTGAGGAGAAATTCCAGAAACCATTACTCATTAACTTTTTTGCTTATGAAAATAACCTTTTCCTTCTCCTGACTGGCTTTCCACCCAAGGAAGGACTCAACCATCCATGTTTGCACTGAAGAGGCAGTAGTCTCCATTCTGATGCCAAAGCCAGTGGGTGGTCACACTGGATGGGGCCTAGTTGTAGCACTTCACAGGCGAGGACTCTGGGAGTGAAGCTTCCGCTTGGGGATACTGAACAAGTGTGTCTCCATAGAAATCCCACGATCTCACCTAACGAGTGAATCCCCATCTGCCCAGCCTCCCCTGACAGGTGGGATGGTGCTTTCCTCGTTGTCCAACTGAACCCCTCCCACTCTGCTCTGATATAAGGAAGACGGGGCCTCTGGAATCAGACATCTGTCCAAACCTCACAGGAGGCGTGGGAGGCCTAATTAATTAATGTCTGTGGAGCACCTGTACAGCCTCAAATGAGAGGTGTGAGGCGACCACAAGCCCAATTAATTACCACCATTGATGGAGCCTTCCGGCCCCACCTTCTCTTTTATTTCAGCTGCTGTGGCCTATCTCAGGGCAAAGTCAGGCCAGTGTTAATGGGGCTACTGAGAGGGAAGAAGAGGCAGCGAAGGAGAGATACTGGCCAGGATCCGAAGGCCCTGAGCTCTTGGAGTCACTGGAGGGTTTCCGGATATGACCCTCTTCCTCCGAGAAAATGGCTGTGTCCCTTAGAGTGTATAGATTCTGACACCTATCTAGTTCTCCGCTCTTGTCTTCTATTTTTCTTCTCCACTCCCTACCACCATCCCTTTGGGGGGAGGGCAGGAGGGGAAGGAGAAAATAGACATACAGGAGGACGTGGTTTCATCAAAGCAAAGGGAACGCACAGCCATCCATAAATGGAGCGTGGAAAATTAGGGGCTATGTCACCTTTGAGTCCTTGTACATTTTATTGCATCAGAGATCACTCGGTGTTTAATTTTCCTACTCCAAACACAGGCTTCAGCCCGCCCAGCTGCCTGGACATAAGTTCAAGGCTGCCTTGGCGTTCCTTTGTCCACAAGTCACCAGAGCTAAGCAGACCTGGCAGCTGAGACACTGGAGCCTGCGAGGAAGCTGGGGGTGGCCCTGCAAGGTGAGGGTCACTGAGGTCAGGGCCTGTGTGGCCCGGGCCTACGTGACACAGACACTGCCTCCCCTTTAACCAGTCCAAGGACTCCTGACCCAGAAGAGGGAGACGCTGCTCAGCTTATAACAAAGCTAGAAGGCGGCCAGAGTCTAGGACAGAAGCCTCCCCAGCCGCCCCACCACTTCTGACAGGAGGCGGTTTCTGTTCCCCGGCACGTGCGGTCCATTCCATGCCCCGCATCCACCTCCCGCTTTCCCTTTCGCCACCGGAGCTTTCGGATCTCGAGGGAGGAGGATGAGCCCAGAGCCGTGCACAGTGGCCCAGGGAGCCAATCCTGCCTCTGGGTGACAACCAGGCTTGTTTTTCTTACCTCCCCTGACCTCAGAGAGCAGGGGGCTCTGGCCACATTGCTCAGGCAGGGCCCCGGCCTGCTGGCTTCGCAGGCTAGGGAGAGACATGCTCAGAAACACGGCGAAAGGAACTGTCAGCCTTCATTATTAATACCCAGTGTTAATATTTAATGGCAGAAAACTGCAGCTGCCCTGTCTGCACCGTCCCCGGACCTGTGCGGGTCATGCCAACCAGAACTCCTCCGTCTCGGCGCTCCTGGAGCGCCCAGGCCCGCAGAGCGGGTGAGCTTTACCTAAAACACTGGGTGTGAAATGAATTCAGAAGAAAAGAAAAGAAAAATTCAAGAGGACTAAGAAATGATTCCATTGCTTTCAAAGTCAACCCTGCTCTTTAAACGTCTCTAGTACTCTGTTCAAACGCCAGGAAGTTTAGGAATGAGGCAAAGCGTAGTGTAACCTTTAAGATAGGGAAGACTGTTGTGTGGTGTTGATATTCTGATTGTATTGCTTCAGCAGCACTAGCAGTGTGGTGTGGGATTCGACCAACAAGCTCGGAAGGATCTGATGAACACCCCAAGCTGAATTCCAGGTATTGAAAGAACAGGAATATCTACCACTTAAGCAATCAACTAATTCTTACGTGTCACAACCAACTTGTTTCTCCACCTGGGATACACTGGTAGCGTTTGGGGAGGAACAGTCCTTCATTGCACAGGGCTGTCCCACACACTGTCCCTGCCCACTCACCCCAGATGGCCCTCTGACATCGTGACCGTCAACAACATGCTGACTCATCTCCAAACACCCCTGGGTAGCAGGGAGCACAGCCCCAGGCTCAGGAACCCCTGATCCTGGTGCACTGGGCCACCAGCGTGGGTGTTGGCAGGCACAGAGGTTTAAAGGCTGATTCAGAAATGACCAAGGCACCAGGCCAGGCCAGCAGAACCAGCCATCCTCAAGCTGAGGCCTTCGGGAAGGCAAGAGAATCTGGGGTTTGCCTCTGCAAGGTAAGCAGAGGGGGGATCCTGCCCCCATACCCACCCCACCCACACCCCACCTCCACCCCAGGGCAGTGGCATCCACCCTCCTTGCTGAGTGGGCTGCCATCCCGATCTCCAATGGGGCGTGGCCACGGCTCGCAAAGCTTTCATCTCTGCGACTTCAAAGAACAACCTGGCAAAAAAGCTCAGGGCACAATTTTCCAGGATCCAGGAACCTGGATGACTCACCTGTTCTGGCACCAGCCCGGGGTCCTGGCTTGCCTCCCTCCACTTGAAGTGCACCTCCCAGGCCCAAACCTCACCTGCCACCAGCAACTCCTAGGCATTCTTAAAGGGCCCATCACCAGAGCTGGGTCCCTGACTTGGTTGGAAAAGCCACTGGAGGGACGTAAATAACAGATGATTTCATTTCAAGGGAATCTTCTCCCTATAAAGTGTTTTATAGTATTTTATGGAGAAATAATTTACATCTAGGAAAACGCAGAAATCTTAAGTGTACCACTTGATGAATTAAAAAAAGAAATTTTAATTAAAACACACAGTAGCTGGAATAACTAACATGACAAAGAATGATAACACCCAACGTTGGCCAGGAGGCAGAGCAGCGGAGACTCCCAGCCATCTCCCATGGGAGCAGGAAATGGTCCCACCACTTTGAAAAATGGTTTGGCCGTTTCTTATCAAGTTAAACCGATACCTACCATACGACCTAGCCATATTCACTCCTGGGTATTTACCCGTGAAAAAAAGAAAGCATACGTGAACGTTCAGAGCAGCTTTATTTGTAAGAGCCCAAAACTGGAAACGACCCAGACATCCACCAACAGATGACTGGATAAACAAATTGTAGTGTGTCGTACGATGAAATACTAAGCAATAAAGGGAACAAATCCCTGATACACCCACCATGGATGAATCTCGAAATAATCATGCTGAGTGAAAGAAGCCAGGGAGTGCCTACTGCATGATTCCATTTATGTGAAACTCTAGAAAATGCAAACTATTCTCCAGCGACAGGAAACAGCTCAGTGGTTGGCGGGGGATGGGGGGCAGGGAGAGGCAGGCAAGAGGGATTACCAGGGCACATGAGGAAACCTTGGGGGGCAACGGATATATTCACTATCTTGATTACGGTGATGGTTTCACGGGTGAATGCATGTGTCCAAACAGATCAAACTGTAGAATTTAAATATGTGCAGTTTATTGTATGTTAATTATAACTCAATAAAGGTGGTTCTTAAAAAATTTCTTTCACTGTATGAAAATTACACTTCCTATTTTTTAATGTTGGAATTCTCCACTAGTCTCTCCTCTGAACAAAGAAACGTGTACCATAAATCAGGGGTCCGGAATGCCATATACCCTCCTGTCTTTGGGAGCAAGCAAGAGAAATCCTACGTGAAGCCCAAGGCAGCGAGCGTGGCGCGAGGGCGGCCAACACACTGCAGCAGCGGCAAAAAGGCAAGTCACGGGGACCGAGCCCAGACCTGCCTTCACTCGACGCCGTGCCAGCTCTTGTTTGCACGGCGAGACCGGGCCATTATTCCCAAGGCGAACCACGTCTATAATGCACACATTGCCACCTTTTCCTCTCGCCGTTTCTTCCTGTTCCACTTCCTTCTCAGGTGACTATTCATGGCTGGAGCACGGCAGGAGCTCCACACCAGCCACCAAAATACTGCACCGTGACAACTTCATCTCTTAATTACAGTAAACATTTACATAATGCTCGGGCCCAGCCAGCGCAGAAAGATTCGTTAATGCAGAAACATGCCCTTTAACCATCCCGTTTTATTACACAAACCCCCCGGGGACCTGAGCAGCCCAAGATTTGCAAAAGATGATGGAGAAATTGGCTGAGATATTAAGCCCCTTTCCAGGTGCAATTAAAAGTGGGATGGAGAACCTCCTGCTCGCACAGATAATTTTTTTTTTTTCATTCTAAATTCACACTGTGAGGATTCCAGGTATCTCGCTGCCGTCAGAATTCTACCATTTGCTTGAAACTGGGTTTTGATTTTGCTCTCCGCTTATGAGTTGACAAACCTGCGGGTTTTGCTGGGAGGTCTAATATTTCCACGCCGCCCGAGCACAAGGCCAGTTGGAAATAAACCCAGTTGCGAAGACCCCCTGAACACTAGGAACATTCTTGCTTCAAGCCTTTGATTCTTTAAAACAGACTCTCTCTGGAGAGACTAACTTTAATCACATTTCCTCGAGCAAAACCCAGCTGGCCCGGAGAGGGACAGCCCAGGCCAGGCTTACGGCGGGTGAGGAAGGTACTGGAGTGTCACCTCGGGCTTCCCTCTTTCCAGAGGATTCGGACCAGTGGACAAGGATGGTCGCTGTCCACCGAGGGGAGGGAGAGGAAAGACAGGGGGTTTGGGAAATAAACCTGAACGTCCTCGTAGCCTCTTCCTGGTTGTGTCATCTTTTTAAAAAAATTTTTCCTTTATTGATTGGAGAGAGAGAGGAAGGGAGAGAGAGATGGAAACATGGATGAGAGAGAACATCGATTGGCCACCTCCTGCATGCCCCCCACTGGGGATCAGGCCCACGACCTGGGCATGTGCCCTGACCGGGAATCGAACCCATGACTTCTTGGTGCATGGGTCGATGCTCAACCACTGAGCCACACTGGCCGGACTGGTTGTGTCATCTTTTTCTTTTGTTTTTTTTTATTTTTTGTTTTGTTTTGTTTTGTTTTTATCCTCACCCGAGGACATTTTCCCATTTTTTTGTTCAGGTAGAGTGGGAGGGAGAGAGAGGAACAGAGAGAGAGAGAGAAACATCGATGTGAAGGGACATATCGAGTGGCTGCCACCCGCACGACCGACCAGGGCCGGGGACAAACTGCAACCGAGGTACGTGCCCTTAGCGGGAACCGAACCCGGGTCTCTCAGGACCGCAGGTCGACACTCTAACCGCTGAGCCAAACCGGCCAGGGCTCATCTTTTTTTTTGTTTTGGTACGTGCCCTTAGTGGAAACCAAACCCGGGTCTCTCTGGTCCGCAGGCCGATGCTCCAACCGCTGGGCCAAACCGGCCAGGGCTGGTTGTGTCATCTTTAAAGCAGGGTGACGGTCCCTACTTTGTCAGGATGTTGTGTGGTTTTGGTGAGGGAAGTCTGTACAGGTCAGCGCCACACATTCTATGCCCGGTGGCTACTCACAGGTACCATTATCATTTTCTTACTATGGCTAATGTTACTGCCATACTTCTCAAACCTTAACCAGCCGGAGGACTGAAAACAGGAGGCCTACACCAAATCAGCGTGCGCAAGCCGCCTCCGGGGTTCCCACCCAAGTGCAGGACAGGCACCTGCGCTGAGACTGGGGGTGGAAGGGGCAGCTCTGAGCCCCGAACAGCCAGGAGTGGGCGTGGCTACCAGGGAGGAGAGCGGCCAGATGGGAGGGGCTGAGGTAAGCAGGCTGAGGACAAGGCCAGCCAGGAACCTAGAGAGAAGTTCAAGACCCAGGAAAAGAGGGACCCCCAAGGCCAACCCTGGGGAGAGGCAGAAGCCCTGGTGTGGGCTCCGCTTCACGCATAGACACATGCCATAGCAATCCTTGTGCCCGATGACAACTTTGAGTTACATCATTTGTTCCACAGACATTTATAAAACACTTTGGCTGTGCCGGACACTGTGCTAGCACTTTACAAACATTACTTCACGTAATCCTTATAACCACTCTATGAGACAGATACTGTTATAATCCCCATTTTATAGATGAGACAACTGAGGCTCAGAGAGGTTCATTAGCTTGTCCAAGGTCACACAGCTAGTAGATGGCAGAGTTTTTTCCTTTTTGTATTTATCTTCAGGTAGAGAGAGAGGGAGAGACAGGAAGAGAGAGCAAAACATTGACGTGAGAGAAACACATCGATTGGTTGCCTCCCGCATGACTTCGACCAGGGCCGGGGACAAACCGCAACCGAGGTACGTGCCTTGACTGGAATCGAACCCGGGACTCATTGCTCCACGGGTCGATGCTCTACCACTGAGCCAAACCGGCCAGGGCCCAGCCCACACTCTTAACCACTGCAGGTAATACATGCTGTGGAGTTCACAGAAGGCGAGGACCCAGTCAGGCTTGAGCTAGGACTTGAAGGATTGGGCAGGGCAGGTGAGGAGAGGGGAGACAGGCAAAGGGCTTTGCAGGTAGGGGGCAAGAATGTGCAAGAACGCTTAACGCAGACACGAGGGCCACGAGGCTGGTTGGGAAGAACAAGAAAAAAATACTTTGTGTCACCGAGTTGCAAACGGAAAGAGGGTGCTGTGGATACTTTTTGTTGTTGTTGTCGTTGTTAATCCTCACCTGAGGATACTTTTTCCATTGATTTTCAGAAAGAGTGGAAGAGAGGGAGGGGAAGAGAGAGAAACATCGATGAGAGAGACACATTGATTGGTTGCCTCCCGCACACACCTGGAGAGGGGCTGGGGATCAAACTTGCAATCCAGGTACCAGCCCTTGACCAGGAAATGAACCTTCAGTGTGTGGACTGACGCTCTAACCACTGAACCACACAAGCTAGGGCTGCCATGGATACTTTTAACTACAAGTTGCAGAAAAACCTCAACTCAAATGGGCTTCAACCAGTGGCTTTAGAACTCTTGGACCATGAGCCCTGGCCGGTTTGGCTCAGTGGTTAGAGCATCAGCCCGCAGACCAATGAGTCTGGGGTTCAATTCTGGTCAAGGGCACATAGCTCAGTTGCCGTTCGTCCCCGGCCCTGGTTGGGGTCGTGCGGGAGGCAAACTGGTGGATGTGTCCCTCTCATATCGATGTCTCTCTCTCTCCCTCCCTCCAACTCTATCTGAAGATAAATGGAGAAATATTCTCGGGTGAGGATTTTTAAAAAAGAGAACTCTTGGACCACGATCCACAGTAAGAAATGTTCTATCCATTTTGGCTCTGTACACACATGCCCATGTCACCCTGACCAGTCCACAGAGGCTGGCTCTCCAGGGCAGCCTGGGGGGCTAAGGGCAGGTCAGGGTAGGGGGGCAAGGGCATGGAATCCCAGTCCCACCTCAGGGCAACACCTGCAGGGGACCCCACTTGAGGCAATAGAGTCAGGTGTCAGTATGTGGGCTGCTGAGGGCAGGAGCACTGTCCAGAGGGGCCAGGCCTGGAAAAGCACATGTTAAGAACCAGGCTGAGCCCTGGCCAGTTTGGCTCAGTGGTTAGAGCATCGGCCTGCGGTCCGGAGAGACCCGGGTTCGGTTCCCGCTAAGGGCGCGTACCTCGGTTGCAGTTTGTCCCCGGCCCTGGTCGGTCGTGCGGGTGGCAGCCACTCGATGTGTCCCTTCACATCGATGTTTCTCTCTCTCTCTCTGTTCCTCTCTCTCCCTCCCACTCTACCTGAACAAAAAATGGAAAAATGTCCTCGGGTGAGGATTAAAAAAAAAAAAAAAAAGAACCAGGCTGAGCCCAGGCCGGTTTGGCTCAGCGGTTAGAGCGCCGGCCTGCGGTCCAGAGAGACCCGGGTTCGGTTCCCGCTAAGGGCACGTACCTCGGTTGCAGTTTGTCCCTGGCCCTGGTTGGTCGTGCGGGTGGCAGCCACTCAATGTGTCCCTTTCACATCGATGTTTCTCTCTCTCCCTCCCACTCTATCTGAACAAAAGAAATGGGAAAATGTCCTCGGTTGAGGATAAAAAAAAAAAAAGAACCAGACTGAGTTTGAAGTGGGGCTCCGTCTGCAAGAAGGAACTTAGAAGATGATGTGAGTGGCGCCCCCAGAGACAGACTTTAAGACAAGGATTCCAGGGCCAGCAGTTCATGTCTTTCACTTATCTATTGCCACTCCCCTACTTGGTGGCTTAAAATAAATAACAATCATTGATTTGCTCACAATTTTACAATTTGAGCATCAGCTGGGGCGGCTCCACTGGAGCTCAAAGACCCATTTCCTAAAGAGACAGCAAGTTGACGCAAGCTATTGTTTGCCAGCTCAGAAATTCATTCTTTCACAGAGGCCAAAAGTCCAAAATCGACGTGGGGACAGGGCTGGGTACTTCCTCAGAGATCAGAGGGAGAATGTGATCCAGGCCTGTCTCCCAGCCTCTGGGGGTTGCTGGCAACCCTTGGCTTTCCTTGGCCTCTGCAGCATCACCCCGATCTCTGCCCCTGCTGTGACATGGCATATTTGTGCGCCTGTCTCTGTGTTTTTATCTTCTTTTCTTAAAGGGATACCTGTCCCTTTAAGGCCACATCTGGCCGGTGTGGCTCAGCAGTTGAGCTTCGAGCCATGCACCAAGAGGTTGTCGGTTCAATTCCCAGTCAGGGCACATGCCCAGGTTGTGGGCCTGATCCCCAGTGGGGGGCATGCAGGAGGCGGTCAATCGATGTTCTCTCTCCTCGATGTTTATATCTCTCTCTCTCTCTCCCTTCCTCTCTCTCTAAAATCAATAAAGGAGCCCGGCTGGTGTGGCTCAGTGGTTGAGTGTCGACCCATGCACCAGGAAGTCGCCGGTTCAATTCCCGGTCAGGGCACATGCCCAGGTTGTGGGCCAAATCCACAGTGGGGGGCATGCAGGAGGCGGCCAATCTATGTTCTCTCTTACAGATATTTCTATCTCTCTCTCTCTCTCTCCCTCTCCCTTCCTCACTCTCTCAAATCAATAAAGAAAAAAAAATTTTAATCAATAAAGGAAAAAAAATTTTTTTTTTAAAAAGGACACCTGTCATTGGATTTAGGACCCACCTAATCCAGTATGACCTCATCTTAACTTGATTACATCTGCAACCACCCTACTTCCACACAAGGTTACATTCAAAGGTACTTGGGGTTGGGACTTCAACATATCTTGTCGGGGGGCACAATTCAATCCGTAACAATACCCTACTTCTGGGTTAGGGAAATGACAAAGAATCTGCAGCCATCTGTAATCCACCACAATCTCGGTGGTGATAACAGGAAGGAAAATGAGGAAGTGAGCAAGGAGGGGAAAGTAGTTATCAAAGCAGTTGTTACTGTGGGCAACTGGGCAGGATTCAGTCCCACTGGGGACCTCTGGAGGACAGTGTACATCACGCCTCAGTTTCCCCAACCGAGCGATGAGGTGCTGAAATATTCATCCGTTGATCGCCGCCTTGTTGGTGCCACCCTTCCAGCCTGCCCCGTGCCCTGCAGCAGAAAAAGTGAGCCACCACAAAGCGCCCCGGGACAGGCCTGGGTGTCTGCCGTAAGCAGTCCTCTGAGAACAAAGGCTAGAGCTACAGACAGGTGCGCGGAGCACCCCGGGTCTGGTACAAGACGCAGGTCAAGCCTTGGCTGGTTTGGCTCAGCGGTTAGAGCGTCGGCCCGTGGACCAGAGAGTCCCGGGTTCAGTTCCCACTGAGGGCACGTACCTCGGTTGCAGTTTGTCCCCGGCCCTGGTTGTGGTCCTATGGGTGGCAAACAGTCGATGTGTCTCTCTCGCATCGATGTTTCTCTCTCTCCTCCTTCTCCCTCTCTCCCTCCCGCTCTATCTGAAGATAAGTGCAAAAGTGTCCTCGGGTGAGGATTTTAAAAAAAAGGCAGGTCAAGGCAAGCCAGCCAGCAGCAGCAGGAGCAGAGTTGTCCCCTGGCAAAATTCCAAGCCCACCCTAAATGTTTAGCCACTAGTACAAGGCTGAAGGGTACATGGGACTATATAGATGAGCCCCAGGGGCCACCCCTAGTCATTTAAATCAGACCCAGGGAGCCAGCAAGGGCATGGCCTCATCTCCTAGGCCAGGTTGGGGACAAATCTAACCCTGCCACTGGGCAGAGGAGGGGTCCAGGCTGTGGCCTCAGCCAGGAGCTGGGGAGGCCTGAGGCTCCAGGCTGAGCCTTGGGGGAGCAGCTTCAGAGCCTGGGAAGCAGAGGAGCCGGCGGGGGGGAGGACCCGCCACAGCCACTGAAGGGCGGCAGGCGCCGGCTGTAAGCGTGGTCACCCGAGCAGCTCTCCCTCCCTGACCAGGACAGCGGCCCTCTGAGCCCGGCCTCGGGAACCACGGGGAGGGGAGAGGCGACGGGAACGTGGGCAGAATGCTTCTCCCCCTCTCTGCTTTTCTACCCCCGCTACCAGGTGCTCGTGGCCTGCAAAGCCGTCCGCAGAAAACACAGCCATGAGTTTCTCATGACCGATTTTAAATGATTCCCTTTCCGTCCGTGGGGGGAAATCACGTATTGAAAATCCAGCAAAAGCATAGCCAACCGAGGGCCGCTCCGGATGGCTGCTGAAGGGCAGGCGGCGAGGCCACTGGCGTTCAAACCGCCAGGGGTCCTGGGGGACAAACAGGCTCCCCAGGCCGCGGCAGGCATGAGCCCGAGGACATCCCCTCTGGAAATCAGGCCACGCTGCGCCTCGCACGCGTGGTCCCGTGTAATCCTTCCATCCGTCATTCACTCGCTCACTCGTTAGTTATGCAATGAATAATCACTAAGTACTTGCTATATGTCACTTGCTCTTCCAGGCCCTGGGAAACTGTTGGGAACAAAACAGATTTTTATAAATCCTGTAGTCATGGAGCTTGCATTCTTGTGGGAGAGAAAGGTGGAAAACAAATACGCAAAACATGCAGCGTGTTTTACGGTGGGAAGAGGGAAGGAGAAAAACAAGGCAGGGAAGGGAACAGGAAACAGAGCAGGGGTAGGGGGAAGGTTGTAGGTTTCAAAAGAGTGATCAGGGATGTACTTGCTGAGAAGTCGACACTTTAACAAAGACTCTGAGGAGGTAAGGGAGGGAGCCCTGTGGATGACGGAGAAAGAAGAGGCCAGGGAACAGCCAGTGCAAAGGCCCCAAGGTGGGAATGGCCAGTGTGCTCCAGGAACTGCCAAGAGGCCAGGGAGGCCGGAGTGGAGGAGGGGGAGGTAATAGGCCATGAGCTCAGAGAAATGAGGAAGGAGGGCACCAGATGTGGCGGGGCCTTCCTAATGTCCTCGGCTTTCACTCGCATGACGTAGGAAGGCTCTGGAAGATTCTGTGCCCAAAGGGACGGATCTGACTTGGGTTTTAGGAGACCTCTCTGGCTGTTGTTTTCAGAGGACTGAGGAGGGGTGAGAGCAGAAGGAGGTCCCCAGTGAAGAGACTACACAACCAGTGACTGTCCATATACAGATGTTAAGAACCACAAAGTCAGTAAATATAATTTTAGTAGGAATTGTTTTTAACTTCATTACCAGCATCCTGCAAAACCCACCTTTTAATTTTTTTTATTGATTTTTTTTTTTTGTAGAAAGAGAGAGAGAGACATCAATGTGAGGGATAAACATCGATCAGCTGCCTCCCGCACGTCCCACACCAGGGATCAATCCCTCAACCTGGGCACGTGCCCTGACTGGGAATCGAACCCGGACCTCTCAGTCCACAGGACGACGCTCAATCCACTGAGCCACGCCGGCCGGGCTAAACCCACCTTCTTTTTTAAAAAAATTATTATTGTTCCGACTTCAAAGATAAAGAAACAGAGAAGTTAAGTAACTTACTCAAGTTACCCAGTTGGTAAACAGTTTGACCAGGAAAAATCTGATTTGGATTTCCCATAAGACCTAGCCATATTAACACCCAAATTTACCTAACTCCCTCTTCCTGCTGTTCCCTCCTTCCTCTGAGTGAAACAAAAGTGGACAAAAAGCCCTGTTTTGTCCATCGGTCTTTGGGTCGATGCCTGACTCCTCGCATCACCAGAAGCACAGATCTGGGCTTTACCTCCTCCAGCCCTAGGTTCCTCTCCCCTCCATGGCCCAGCCTAGCCAGGCCCTGGCTCCCCAGCCTTTAAACTTTTGTGGGCGGGGCCACAGCTGAAGTTGCCAGGCACCCAGGAGCCAACCCCCTCCCAGGCTTTTGTTTTCAACCGAAGGCAAAGCGGTGAAAGGATTATATGGGATCAGCCGTTCCCAGAGCCTGTTTTGTATACCACTGGAGGTACACACACCCGTATTTTTAAATAATTGTTATGTATTTTGATGTGCTAGGAAAAAGAGAATCGACACAGCTAACCCACGACTTCATGAGTATTATGGCTCAGGAGGAAGGTAAAGTATTTAGCATTTTGGGTTTTGTTTGTTTGTTTTACGAAAAAAAGATGATTTAAATAAAAAAGATTGTGTTAATAATAACATGGGTGGTACAAACAGCAAATATCATGGAGCAGGTATAGAATAAAGCTGTGGTGGGTTGTCTCAGGCGGGGAGAAAATGAAGGAGAGGGTTTCCCCCCAGTAATCTGAAAGGTGTGTTTTTTAAATACTCTTTTAACAGAACAGGCACACAGTAGAACGTTAGGAAATACAGACCACCAAAAATGTTAAAATAAAAGTCTCACCTCCCAGATATCACCACCATTAACACCTAAACGCACACCTGTCTTCGTTTTCTACTGCTGTGTAGCAAATTACCACAAATTTAGCAGCTTAAAACACCACCCATTTATGACCCGGCTGGACTTGGTTCTCTGCTCTGAGTCTCACAAAGTCAAAGTCATGGTCTCAGGCAAGCTGGCTTTTATATGGAGGGTTAGGGAGAGCATCCACTCCCAAGCTCATTCAGGTTATTGCCAGAATTCAGGTCCTTGTGGCTGTAGGACCGAGGTCCCCCATTCCCTGGCTGGCCTTTCTGTGGGTTGTGCACATCGTCAAGCCAGGAACAGCACACTTAACCTTGTCCTGCTTTGATTCTCTCGGACTTCTCCTTCTGCCTTCCTATTTTGCCAGCAACCAGAGAAATCTCCGCTATTAAAGGGCTCGTGTGATTACATTAGGTCCCCCGGAATAATCTCCCTACTTTAAGGTCTACGGTGCCACATCACATGACACGATCACAGGAGTGAAATCTCATCACATTCGCAAGTTCCAGAATGAGGGTGTGGAATCCTGAGGGGCCAGGTGTTTAGAATTCTGCCTACCACAATATTTTTCTGGACTTATGTATTCATTTATAAACACACATTTGTATTGTAGGTATGATAACCAACTTGCTTTTTCCAGTCAGGAATCTCCACTTTTCCATTTCAGTAAATATTCATCTCATCAAATACCTGGAACATATGCAGATTTCCTCAACGAGCCCAGTAATGTCTTTACAAACCAGTTTGCATCTGGTTATGTCACTTAAGTATTTCCGGCTAATCAAACCCTTTTTTAAAATTTTTTTTCTTTATTGATTTTAGAGAGAGAGGAAGGGAGAGAGAGAGAGACATCGATGAGAGAGAACATCGACTGGCCGCCTCCTGCATGCCCCCCACTGGGGATCGGGCCCACAACCTGGGCATGTGCCTTGACCGGGAATCGAACCGGTGACCTCTTGGTGCGTGGGTCGACACTCAAGCACTGAGCCACACCAGGCAGACTCAAGCTCTTTTTTTTTTTTAATGGTCCCAATGTATTAAAGAGAGCAAGATAGTTTTCTGCAGATTGTCCTATTCTAGATTTATCAGGTGCTTCCTTGTGACGTCATTTACCTCGTTTCCCTAGTCCCCATATTCCCTCTACATTGGAAGTTATACACTGGTGTGGGACCAAATGTTTAACACCTGGCTCTCCAGGGGGAAAAGCCCCGATCTGGGGCATTGGCCCATTTCTGTGGTGTAAATACTCTCACCGTGGCCGACTTCAAAATACCAGGGTCATATCCCTGAACTCTGAGTTGGAAAGAGATGCACACCATCTGCCAACTCAAACCAGGACAAACTAGTTCCAGCACACGCTGCCTAATGAATGGGATAAGGCTTGGCGAGGGGAGGAAGTGGGTAAGGCTATAAGGAAAAAGACTTGAAGAGCCTTCCCAGTCTCACCCCCAAAATACTGGGAGGAAACAGAATGGTCTGTGTCCCAGGAGTGGACGTGACTAGCACCCTCTCACCTCCAAGAGGACTGTCCGAGCTGAAGTGAGCCATGCAAGCTGTGGTCTCAGGAGCCAGGACAAAGATTCCCATCGAAGCAATCATGGTAGCTAAATCCATCCGTGCCATAGCTCCTTGGGTGGTTCATCCCACTGACTCCCAGAGGTCCCCAGCAAGACTGAGCCCCAGCTGTCCACAGTAATAACTTGCTTGATCACCATTCCTTCATTGGTTTCCTTT
Organism: Molossus molossus; assembly: GCF_014108415.1. NCBI lineage: Eukaryota > Metazoa > Chordata > Mammalia > Chiroptera > Molossidae > Molossus > Molossus molossus. The sequence continues at coordinate 115,170,865 of NW_023425355.1, read as the reverse complement.
CCTTCCCTCCCCTGGCTCATCTCTGCACCCCTCTACTGGGGCTGCCTGGGGCCACCTCCCAAATAAAGGACTGGCCCTCCGATCCTTGTGTGAGGCCTGCTTCCGGGACCCAAGCGGAGACAGAAGGCCGCAGGGAATTAAAATCGGTGTGAGGTTGTTTCAAGGTTTTACATATTTTACAAAGGGATATATTCATTTATTATTAATGCAATTAAAAAGCAATTTTAAATAATAAATTTTTAAGAGGAAAGAAGAACTCTGGCTAGAAGACCCAGAAGAGTCACTGAGAGAGACCACAGCCTACCTGCCTATCTCCTTGCCCTAACTGAGAAGCCACTGTCCCCTGCTCCCCACACCTCTCTCCACACACCCCAAGACATGACAATGGCAGGTGATAATTTTAAGAGGAGCTGACATTTGTTGAGCAGACACTGTGCAGAGTGCGTGTAGATGATCTGTTTTACATACTCAGAGCACACGTTCTTATCTCCCCTTCCTCCCAGGTTCCCTTTAATATGATCGCGAAGGAACAAAAAAGGTATAAACCCACAATAAGGAAGGAGGAGGGAGGGTGTGAGCAGATGAGGGATTTCAACACATTTCTGGAAGACAGAGAGCAGAAGGAAGGGTGGTGACAGGTGACGCAGAGCAGAGTGAGCGGCAGCTGGAATCTTCCCTGGAGGGGAGGTGCAAGAAAGAGGTTCCAGGCTGAGGCTGGGGGCAGGGGTAGGGGTCCCTGAGGGTGGGCGTGGGAAATGTGGCTAGAAATGGGTTTGACGGAAGGTCTGCAGCCCATCCTGCTGGCCCCCCTCCACCATCCCACCACCGGGGGTAGGAGAGCCAGGAGCAAACTTCTTGGTTTCTTAAGAGTTGACACTGGATTTTCTGCCTGCACTTCCCAACAACCATAATAGCAAAAGCAGGGAAGACCCATTTCTGAAGAAACGGAACGCATTTCTGAGAACTGGAGCAGCCTGTGTATATCTTAGTGCCTTGGAAGAAAGCCCCCCCGTCATCCATCATTTGGGAGACCCCAACTGCCCACCTGTTCGCCTTAAGTAGAGCTCATCCACCACTAGTCCCCACCCATGCACACGACGCCTGTGATCCGTGTTCCGCGGCTACGAGCGAAGAGATGCGCTCTGTGGCTGTTCAGAAAGACAGCCTGCAACATCCAAGAGAAAGACAAAGAACAACAGGAAAATTGATCCTGGAGGAAACAGATAATTTAGTAAACAGAGGAGAACTTTCAAAAGAAGGAGGGTGGGGAGGAGGAGGATCAAGCTTTACATGGTTCCCTCGGAGAAATGTGAGAAGCTACTGCATCCATAAAGCAAAAAGGCGGTACTAACAATTAGTGCAAATAAGAGCACTTGGAAATTAAAAATATGGGGACAGAATCAAAGAAATCTATTGAAGGCCTGAAAGAAAAAAAAATCAAGGGCTCTTCCAGAACATGGAGCATAACAGAAGAGACAGAAAACATAAGAGAAAAAGAGACTTGGAGAATTGGTCCAGGAGGTCCAACAGGTGAGGAATAACAGGACTTTCGGAAAGAAAGACTAGAGAGGGCAGAGGGAAGGAGCCTGCGAAGCATCCCAACACGTGTGGCCTAGGACCGCGCTGGAAGAGGCAGGCTCTGAGGCTGGTGATCCTGCATGCTGCAAGCCAGGCTGCTTCGGTTTTGTGTATTCTGTGTCAATTTCCCTTTAGTTGTTAGCAGTCTCCACAGAGCCGGCTCAGCGGTTGAGCAGAGACCTGCGGACCAGAGAGTCCCGGGTTCGGTTCCTGCTAGGGGCACGCACCACCAAAAAAAAAAAAAAAAGAGGAGCTAAATGGGAGAAGAGCAAGTCCATGCAGGGGACCCAAGGGTAAAATGGAGAAGGGATAACACTGAGGACCAGTGTGGTGGTATCAGTGGACCTCAAATGATGGCCTTCCAAATAAGGGGACTCTGGGAGGCACAAGGTCAGAGGTGCCCAGTTCTCATGCCACTAAGAGATTGTCTCTCCAGCCCTGGCCGGTTTGGCTCAGCGGTTAGAGCATCAACCTGTGGTCCAGAGAGACCCGGGTTCAGTTCCCACAAAGGGCACGTACCTCGGTTGCAGTTTGTCCCCAGCCCTGGATGGATCGTGTGGGTGGCAACCACTCGATGTGTCCCTTTCACATCGATGTTTCTCTCTCTCTCTTCCTCTCTCTCCCTCCCACTCTATCTGAACAAAAAATGGAAAAATGCCCTCGGGTGAGGATAAAAACAAAAGAGAGATTGTCTCTCCAACCCTGCACGGTTTGGCTCAGCGGTTAGAGCGTTGGCCCGTGGACTAAAGAGTCCCGGGTTCAGTTCCCGCTAAGGGCACGTACCTCGATTGCAGTTTGTCCCCAACCCCAGTTGGGGTTGTGTGGGTGGCAACCAGTCGATGTGTCTCTCTCGCATTGATGTTTCTCTCTCTCTCTGCCTCCCTTCCTCCCTCCCACTCTAAGAAGATAAATGCAAAAATGTCCTCGGGTGAGGATAAAAAAAAAGAGAGAGAGAGATTATCTTTCCAGAGCTAGATCATAGAAGCCCTAGGTTCTGTTTGAAAAAGGCACAAGGGTCCTGGCCAGTTTGGCTCAGCGGTTAGAGTGTCAGCCCTCAGACCAAAGAGTCGTGGGTTTGATTCCAGCCAAGGACTGTACCTGGGTTGCAGTTCATCCCAGGTCCTGGTCAGGGTCATGCAGGAAGCAACCAATCAATTCTCTCTCTCTTCCTCCCTCCTTCCCTCCCTCCCACTGTGTCTGAAGATAAATGAAAAAAAAAAACCTCAAGTGAGGATAAAAACAAAAACAAAAACAAACAAACAAACAAAACAGAAAAAGGCATGAGGTTTTCTCTTACAGTTTATTGGTGGATGAGGAAGTCAACTTATCTCAGATGTCTTCTATCCAGAGATCAGAAGATGAGCCTGGTGGGAGCTGGGGCAAAAATTATAAAAGACTTGCCCTGGCCGGTTTGGCTCAGCGGTTAGAGCGTCGGCCTGCGGTCCAGAGAGACCCGGGTTCGGTTCCCGCTAAGGGCACGTACCTCGGTTGCAGTTTGTCCCCGGCCCTGGTTGGGTCGTGTGGGTGGCAACCACTCGATGTGTGGCTTTCACGTCGATGTTTCTCTCTCTCTCACTCTCACTCTATCTGAACAAAATATCGAAAAATGTCCTCGAGTGAAGATAAAAAAAATAAAAATAAAAATTATAAAAGACTTGTCAATATATATTTTTGATACTGAAATGAGATGCCTGGCAAAGGAGTGAACTCTCTGTCACCTGAGGTATTTAAGCAGAATTCAGACAAACGTGTCAGAAAAACTGTAAAAGGAATTGGAACCCTACAACACGTAAATTCATGGAGACAGAAAGTAGAATAAAGGTGACCAGGTGAGAGGGTAACGAGGAGTTAGTGTTTAATGCGTACAGTTTCTGTGTGGGAAGATGAAAAATGTCAGGAGCCCGGCCGGTGTGGCTCAGTGGTTGAGCACGGACCCATGCACCAGGAGGTTGCTGGTTTGATTCCCAGTCAGGACACAGGCCTGGGTTTTGGGCCCGATCCCCAGCATGGGGTGCGCAGGAGGCAGTGATCAATGTTGATGTTGCTCTCTCATCGATGTTTCTATCTCTCCCTCTCCCTTCCTCTCTCTCTAAAATCAACAAAAAACACATTTTAAAAAAATGTCTGGAAATACATAGTGGTGGTTACACAAAATTGTCCGTGTACTTAGTGCCACTGAATTGTATGCTTAAAAATGATTAAAATGGTCAATTTTGTTAGGTGTATTTTACCACAAATTACAATTTTTTTTAAAAAAAAGGGAATTGGAACCCACATATACTGCTAGTGGCATATAAAATGGTGCAACCACTGTGGAAAACAGTCTGGCGGTCTCTCAATCAAGATAAACACAGAGTTTTATCATATGACCCAGCAACTCCACTCCCAGGTATATATCCAAGAGAAATGAAAGCATGTGTCCAAGAATGTTCATTGTAGCATAATTCATAGTAGTCGAAAGGTTGAAACAACCCAAATGTCCACCAACAGATGAATGGATAAACAAAATGTGTAGTAGCCATACAGTGGAATACTATTTAGCAATAAAAGGAAATGAGTACTGACACATGCTGCAACGTAAATCAACTCGGAAAACATTATACTAAGTGAAAGAAGCCAAACACAAAAGGCTACATATCACACGATTCCATTTATATGAAATATCCACAATAGGCAAATCTATAGAATCAGAAAGTAGTCTAGTGGTTGCCTAAAGCTGGGGGTGATTAGAGGGAAATAGGAAGTGATTGCTAATGGGTATGGGTTTCTTTTGGGGATGATATAAAGTGGCGATGGTTGCATTTCCCTGTGAATTGTCCCAGCCGATGTGGCTCAGTGGTTGAGCGTGGACCCATGCACCAAGAGGTCGCCGGTTCGATTCCCGGTCAGGGCACATGCCCAGGTTGTGGGCCCGATCCCCAGTGGGGGGCGTGCAGGAGGCACCCAATCAATGTTCTCTCTCATAGATGTTTCTATCTCTCTCTCCCTCTCCCTTCCTCTCTCTCTAAAATCAATAAAGAAAAAAAAAATTGCCCTGGTCGGTTTGGTTCAGCGGTTAGAGCGTCGGCCTGCGGTCCTGAGAGACCCGGGTTCGGTTCCCGCTAAGGGCACGTAGTTCGGTTGCGGTTTGTCCCCGGCCCTGGTCGGTTGTGCGGGTGGCAGCCGCTTGATGTGTTCCTATCATGTCGATGTTTCTCTCTCTCTCTCTGTTCCTCTCTCTCCCTCCCACTCTACCTGAACAAAAAATGGAAAAATGTCCTCGGGCGAGGATAAAAAAAAAAAAAAAAAATTTAAAAAGAAAAAAAAACACTGAATTGTATGGTCTGTGAATTATATCTCAATAAAGCCATATGTGTGTGTGTGTGTGTATCTGTGTGTGTGTATAGTGTCCCAAAAATGTATATACAACTTTGAATAATTATAAAGCCAGTGTTTATTAAAATACATTTCATTTTCAAAATGTAATAGAATCTACAGACACCTTGTATACATCTTTGGGGGATACCCTGTGGTGGACATTTCATACATATCGATAAATAAACGGAATAGAGGCTTCCCACCTAGATGGGAGCTGGGGCCAGACGACCTCTTCCCATCCCAAGGCTTTGAGACCCTCCGATGCCTTGCCCTCAAGGTTCGGCCCAGGGGCTTCCTCAGCAGCCCACACACATGCTCCCCACCATGGTGCCTGCTCGTGGCTGAGTCAGAAGCGTCGGGCAGCGCGGAGAAGGCACCCCCTGCATCACACTGTCAGCCTAGCCCCCTGGGTTGGTTTGTTTTTCCAGGGCATAAACGTATTTTATGGAGAAATAAAATGCACAATAATAAAAAGGGGGAGGGGAGTGTTTCCACCGGCTCACATTTTATCCAAAGGGGCGGTGATTTGGCATCCCCGGCTCGAATCTGAAATTATTACACAAGAATTGACTCTCGGTGTCGCCGATGCTCCCTGGGATGATTGCTTCTATAACTTATGGAGACAGCTGAGCGTTTGTATTCAAGTGATCACATAAATTAATATCCATATGTGGAAATGGTGTGCTGGGAGCAGGCCTGGTTTAAGAATGCATTCCTTGTAATGATCCTTGCACCTGAAGAAAAATGCCCACCGTGGGCTCCGAGTGGAGGTCCGGAATGCTCTAGTCATGGTTCATAAGGGTTCGAAGTAAAATACGGCACGCAGACTGTTCCCCCTTTAAAGTGGCGAAGAGCTGTGTGCTCTGTTCAGCCGTGATGTCATCAGAGGAAATGAAGGGAACTGCTTTTCTGAAAAAAAAAAAAAAAGAATTTTAAATAAATAAATCAAAAAGCATGTGCCTTAAAATGTAATGTTTTGCTCCTTGGGGATGGGTTTAGCCCAAAGTTCTAATTATACGTGTGGCAGTAAAGGCCTCCCAGGCTTCATGCTTGCCAAAAGCTTTTATTTTGCTACGTGACAGGAGACAAAATTATTCCTTTCTCCCTACAAGATTGCCAACACCATGCCAAAGGCTCGACGGGGGTGGCGGCAGCACCAGCAGGAATTAATGATGGGCTTTGTGTGGGCAGACAACTCAGACCCTGCCTTCAGATCTCGGATCACGGATCACATAGCTGAGGCCACAAGCCACAACGGGGCAGGGCTGCCTCCCGGGGCCCTGGGAGTCACGGGGACTCCGTGCCCTGCACAGGGTGGGTGCTCAGAAAACATTTGCTGAATGAAAATACAGAGGGAAAGGAACAGAGGCACACAAAACTACTTCCACTTTCACTGACTCATTCATGTATTCATTCATACGTTCGTTCATTCATTCATTCAGTAAATGTTCCTGAGGTCTCACTGTACGTTGGCCAAGCCCTAAACATCTGAGGAGAGATGCCGAGGAGTCAGCCCGCAGAGCCCTCTCATGTGGCCCACGTTTAATTCCATTCAATTCATTCTGGGGCTTTTCAACACTGGGTAGATTTATAACCTTTTCAGGTGATGGATGACAAACGTGTGCTCAATAGAAAAGGATAGATATGGGCGGCCCCTGCGGATTCGGCCACTTCCTCCCATCCTTCCCGTCACAGGCCTTCCTCTGTCGGAGCACAAACAGATCAGCGTCGTGCAGGACTGGCTGAGTTTAAAAATAAAATGTTTAAGGGCTTTTTTTCTATATTAAAAGCGACACGAACATGGGATAGTACACTACACACACACACACACACACACACACACACTCACACCCCTTGGTTCTCCTGTACCCCCACCCCCATCTCACAAACTCATTTTGCCTTTACAAGGATGACAGGCTTCTGAGAAACCTCAAGAAAGACTCTTCTATGGCTTCAATGGCACAGACTTGTCCCTTAGCAGTAATGATGGGCTGGTAACTGTTTAACAACTGACTCTGAGGGGAGGAGGGGAATATCTGTTTGCAGCGTCTGCCAATTTCTGTGGTGTAAATTCACCCACCGTGGCCGATTTCAAGCTACCAACTTGACATCACCGACTGCAGGGTGGGGAAGAAATGTGTGTCATCGGTTTTCACCTACTTGTAAGCAGCAGCTCCTGTGGCCACTTTCAGAAGCAAGCCTGGAACAAAGGCATACGGGCAAACGCCAAGAGGATGTGAAAGTTCCTCCATCAGCTGCCAGAGGGGCCAGCCTCTTTCTCTTGCACCATACTGACTCTGAGATATGGGAACACGCTGGGCCTCCTTGCTCCCCGCTAGAATCTGTTCCCGAGAGAAGCGGCGAGGAAAACCTGGAAACAGTCCAGCAAAACCTCGGCTATTCCCCCTAACCTCGAGAAGCTTCCCGGCTTCTCTCTCTTCTGGCTTGTCAAGGGCTCAAACCGTGAGAGAAAAGATTCCACACTCCAGAGCTTAATTGTGATTCCTTTTAAAAGGTTATGCCTTCCCACAGTCCAATATCTCACAGTAAAAAAAAAAAAAAAAAAAATGGGAATCAAAATTCTTCCCCACTAAGGATGAACAGTGGAATGAGAGATGGAGAAATCACTGAAGGGGAAAAAGTGATTTGCAATATCCATAGCAGAGTCCGAGTCCTTACCTGCACCTGGATGCGTCCTCCACTTCTGCCAGAGATTGGATTTTTTTTCAGAGCAGTGTGAAGTTTTATTATGCAAGCCATAAAGGACACACGGCAGGTTGTGATACCAGTGTCCAGCTTCTCACTGAGAACCCAAGGATAGCCCCTACCTAGTACTGCTTCCTTCTAGATCTTTTGGGCTGGTCCCAAGCAGGTCAGTTCCGCCACTCTGGCTTCAGGCCTTGGTAGCTGGGCCTTCAGTCTCTGCTGATGCTTTGTACGCACTATAGGCCCTGCGGTGGACGGTGCCATTGCTCAGCAAATACTCACTCCCCACTCCTCAGTCCAGCCCCTCCATGGAGGAGGACATCCAGCCCCACTGATGTTGGCCTCAGCCATGTGACTCACTTTGCTCCATGGAACACCAGCAACAGGACACAGAGGTTTTAAATGTGGTCACTTGGTTTGGCCTGGCCTCCCACACTCCCGCCACCACCCTGAGCACATGCCTCCAGGCAGCTGCTGCTGCTGCTGCTGCTGCTGCTGCTTCAACCTGGGCCCGGGAATGAGAGATGCAAGGAGCTGACCTCAATTCAAAACCCCTAGCCGGGAGCCGAGAAGCCTCAACCAGCCCTGGGTGAGAAGTAAGTGTCTGTGTTAAGCCACTGGGATTTGGGCTTGTTTGTTATGCAGCTGGGTTACAGCGATAGTTATTACATCCGCTCCAGGTCATGTTTCAATGGAGAGCCTTTATCAGCTTGTTTCTCCGGAAGACTTGGTTTCCCACCAATAGGGTGTCGGGGACCTTCGTGCAAGTCAGCTCCCTAGTGTTGTGGTACCAGAGGGATGCAGGTGTGCTTTGGGCCACCTGTGATTCCACACACATATGACTTCCTACATCAGGGATGGAGTTTGCTTTATTCTTTTTCTCCAACAATGAATCTTTTGCAAACCACCTACTGCAGACCACACAGTGTGTGTCAGGTACCTGGGCATAATCAACAAGGCACAGTTACCCTTGGCAAAGCACAAACCTAAAAAGGTGAACGTTTTAGCCCTGGCCGGTTTGGCTCAGCGGTTAGAGCGTCGGCCTGCAGACCAGAGAGGCCCGGGTTCGGTTCCCGCTAAGGGCACGTAGCTCGGTTGCAGTTTGTCCCCGGCCCCGGCTGGGGTCGTATGTGTGGCAACCAGTCAATGTGAGAGAGATACATTGATGTTTCTTTCTCTCTTTCCCTCCCTCGCTCCCTCCCACTCTGTCTGAAGATAAATGCAAAAATGTCCTTGGGTGAGGATAAAAAAAATAAAATTAAAAGGTTAACATTTTAAAGCCCTGGTGAATAACAACGGATAGACTGCAGGGAATTCAAGAGGGAAAGAATGATCACTTTGAGGATTGGGGTGAGGAGCAGTGGGAACCAAGAAAGGTTTTACAAAATACGAAGAAACTGGGATCAGTCTTAATGGAAGAGTTGATCTGACACGCAGGCTGGGACTCAACCTTCCGGGCAGAGAACCATGAGTTTAAGTGTGTTCATAGAAGGTGTGAGGGACAGTCCCCAGAATAAGCCAGTTAGAGGGGACAGGACACTCAGTCAGCTCACAGATGCTTTCAAGGTCAAAAGACAGGATTGTCACTCTACCTGATGCGAAGGCTTATATAGTGACAGTGATCAAGACAGTGTGGTGCAGATGGAAGGACAGACACATACATGAATGTTGGAAAGAATACAGAACCCAAAAATACACCCACACTGTCATTGTGTGAAAGTTGTCTGTATTTTTTTTTTTTTTAATCCTCACCCGAGGATATTTTTCCATTTATCTTCAGATAGAGTGGGAGAGGGATGGAGAAAGAGAGAGACATCCATGTGAGAGACACATGGTTGCCTCCTGCATGACCCCAACCAGGGCAGGGACCGAACTACACCTGGTGCTTGCCCTTGGCCAGAATCGAACCAGCGACTCTTCGATCCGCTGGCCGACGCTCTAACCGCTGAGCCAAACTGGCCAGGGCGAAAGTTGTCTATATTCTTATGTCAAAACACCGAATGTTGTCCTGCTCGTTTTCCATGAAGTCCACCTTACCCTCATGTAGATGTTATAAATATGCTTCTATTTACTTCTAGCTTCTTGTTGTTGTTTATGTTCTGGCTTTGTTTCTATATTTAACTCTAATCCTTCCAGAATTTCTTTTCTGGCAGGGTCTGGTGTGAGATACAAATCCAAAGGAGTTCTTCTCGTTATCAATACATTGTACTAATGGCATTTATTAAATAATTATTCCTTAAGCTGTTATTTGGTTATTTTGGTTTGTCATGGAAAAAGTTCTCATAGTGGTTTAAATCTCTTTCTAGCCTCTTTTTCATTGAGTTGATCGGTTCTTTAGAGACAATTACACGAGATCTTGGTTATCAGAGCACTATATTCACCTCTTGACATTTGTAGCAAATAAAAAAAAAGACTTAGGATTCTATTTTGTAAGAACCACCAAAATTTTCAAGTCTAACAAAGCAGTCTTCCTATGTTTGGGGTTAATGCAGGGTAATGTATGAAGTTCAGAGGGTGGAGAAGACCTGGAAGGCAGGTGACTAGGTGGCAGGCTGAATTGACAAGGCCTCCACAGAGGTAGAGACGACAGAAAAAGATACAAAGCCACATTTATAAAACCAGGGTGTTAGTTATAAATGTCTTTGTTTTTTATCCTCACCCGAGGATACTTTTCTATTTATCTTCAGGTAGAGAGAGAGGGAGAAAGAGAGAAACATCGACGTGAGAGGGACACACTGACTGGCTGCCTCCTGCACGACCCCAACCAGGGCCAGGGACGAACCACAACCGAGGTACGTGCCCTTAGCCAGAATCGAACCCAGGACTCACTGGTCCACACCTCTGAGCCAAACCGGCCAGGGCTACAAATCTTCTATAGCATGTATTCATAAATACTCATCCTATGAGTGAGGAAACAGAGAACCAGAGAGGTGAAGTCACTTTCTCAGGACCACCCAGAAATCCTAACAGAACAGTGGCTTGAGTAAGGGGTTTGTTTTTCTCTTGTATCCAGAAGTCCAGAGGAAAATACAGAATCCAGGCCTTGTACATTTGCTCAAGTTATCAAGGATAACTGTTCAGTGCATGTGGGTTTCATCCTCATGGTACCAAGATAGCTGCTGCACCTCCAGACACAGCATCTGTGTTCTAGGCAGGAAGGAGGCAGGATTAAAAGTCTTCTCTATTCAATATCTTGTCCTATTTTGAGAGTCACATGGCCACTGCTAGCTCTAAAGGAGCCTGGCAGTTAGGGAATTTCACTGTCTAGCCTCTATGGTAGAGAATGAGAAGTGGAAGGGAGTTGGAATGGTTCTAAGACTAACTAGACTATTTGCCTGACACTGAGTCCCTTATCTCCTGGTCCAGAGCTCTTGGTATTTTACACTGTGACGGGGCTGGCTGCTTGTGGGGTAGGGAGGAGAGAGGGCCACACACATTTATCTAGGTCAGGGCCAGGGAAGATGGCCACCTCTTTCTCAAATATTGATAAGGCTTGTGAAAGACTTGGAGCTAAGAACAGCTCTAAAGAAGGGAGACAAAGTATCAATGTCTGGTAGACAAGGGGAAGGAAGCAATGTACTTCATACAACAACAAACTAACAATGACCAGGTACTTACCACTGTCTGCTAAGCACTGTTTCCAGACCCAAGCCTGGGAAGTGTCTTTAAAGTAGACTATAGAGCCCTGGCCGGTTTGGCTCAGCGGTTAGAGCGTCGGCCTGCGGTCCAGAGAGACCCGGGTTCGGTTTCCGCTAAGGGCACGTACCTCGGTTGCGGTTTGTCCCCGGCCCTGGTTGGGTCGTGCGGGTGGCAGCCACTCGATGTGTCCCTTTCACGTCGATGTTTCTCTCTCTCTCTCTCCCTCCCACTCTATCTGAACAAAAAATGGAAAAATGTCCTCGGGTGAGGACAAAAAAATAATAATAAAAAAATAACATAGACTATAGAAAATCAGATTAAGGGAATGGATGGGAGTCAAGAAAATGTCCTTGGAATGAGGGCAAGAAAATAAAACAGAAAACCAAAAGAAAAGAAGTTAATCTTGGGAGGACAGCTTAGGAGAGGGTTTGAGGGCAAAGTGTGAAATCCTAGTGAGGCTCCTCCAGAAATAAAAGCAAACGTTCTCCCCTGGCACCAACCAGGATGAAGATGCCCCGGCACATTAGGTTCACTTCTGGGTGGGTCCATTAGAAAGATGTAAAGAGACCAGAAAAAGAAAACTAAAATGATGACAAAGCTCCTTGGGCCAAGCACCATAGTAGGACAGATTTGGGTTCCCATTCTGGTTCCATACCTCCTGGATTTAACTTCTCTCAACCTGTCTGGGATAGTGACTGCTATGTTAGTAAATCAAGACTCTCTCAACTACAAGTGACAGAAAACCCAGGTCAAAGGGATTTAAGCAAAGAAAGGGAATTACTGGCACATATAACTAAAATATCCTGGGGCACGGATAGCTTCAGGTTCAGTGGGATCCAGGAGCTCAAACAATGGAGACTCTGTCACCTGGCTCTGCTCTGTCTTTGTTGGCTCTATTCTCAGGCTGCCAGCCAGCCCAGGCTTGAAGCCTCTCTTTTTGGTAATCCCAGTAGAAAGCACGATTCTCTTTCCCACTAGAAACAGCAAGTTCTCAAATTGTCTCTCTAGAACCCACTTTGGTCACATACCCATCTCTGAACCAATCCCCATGGCCAAAGTGGGGTGAGAGGCAGGTTCAAAGGTTCCACTCCTCCTACTTCTGCAGCCAGGAAATAAAGTCAGTCCCCTGTCAGGTTTTGTATGTGGCCCCTCTTCATACACACACAATACACAACACACACACACACACACACGGTTCTCTCATTGGGCGAAACCTAAATCGTGATCCCCAAAAGCACCCAGACTGAGCATCAGAGAGGGGTGGTTCCCCCAAACAAAGTGTGGATTCTGAATCTAGAAGGGGGAGCAAATGTTGAATAGGCAAAGCCAAAACTGTCTACCATGGTGTTCTGAGGAGCTGCCAAAAAAGCCATAAAAACCAAAACCATCCCAATCAATCAAAAATTGCCTTTTCCATATATATATATATATTTTATCCTCACCCGAGGACATTTTTCCATTTTTTTTTCAGAAAGAGTGGGAGGGAGGGAGAGAGGGAGGGAGGGAGGGAGGGAGGGAGGGAGGGGGAGAGAGAAACAGCGACATGAAAGGGACACACAACGCAACCAGGGCCCGGGACAAACTGCAGCCAAGGTACATGCCCTTAGCAGGAACCAAACCCGGGTCTCTCTGGACCGCAGGCCAACACTCTAACCGCTGAGCCAAACTGGACAGGGCATAAACTGCCTTTTCCTTATAAATCCAGTCTTGAGGATTAGAACCCTAGCTTCTTCCAGCCTTGTTAAAGAAATTGCCAGAATGTCTGTGCCGAAAAGGCCCAGTGAACCCATCTCCCCCCACGCCAGCGCGCAGAGGGGAAGAGGCCTGCCTAGGCTGGATCAGCTACGGAACAGAACGGGAAAACACCTACAAAACTGCAGTCCAGCATTCTTTCACTTCCTCCCGCAGCCTCTCTGGGACTGGTGGATAAAGGACTAAATGAACCCTGGAGAATGTCACTAGAAATGGGAACAGGTCTGGCCAGCTTACTGTGATAGCTCAGTGAAGAATTCCTTTGGGGAGGGGGGAGGGGGGAGGGAAATCCTCTTGGACCGAAGGAAACCAGGCTACATAGAGGGCCAGGACCAGAGGGCCAGGACGTCTGAGGCCCTCAGGCCCAGATCAGGGACAATGTGGCTAGGGACAGAGGTGGTAGCAGGGCACTTTTCCAAGACAGGCTGATTCGGGCAGCAGCGGTCCCGGGCTGAAGAACCCCTTAGGGAAATCACGTAACAGACACCAATAAAAAAAAAAAAATGTTGTCTGGAGGAGTTCCAAGAAACCACACACCTTCTTTCTGCTTCCAATAGCCAGGTGTCTTATCAGCAGAACCTCAAAGGCCTACCACTCTGACCTGCTACCCACAGTGAGATATGCTTTCCCCTGGCTTCCCAAGGAAGGCAGGTGTCCGCTTCATGTTTTCTCCAAAAGGAAAATATGGCCCCCTCACCTGGCTTCCCTTTGATCTTCCTCTTCCCTGTCAACATGCAGGCCTGGCGGTACCATTTCTCAGAAACTTGGGGACACACTTAGTAAGTTTATCTGGGCCATATAGCCAGGTCGGTCAGGGAGGAAAGTTTTCAGAGGGATATGTTGCAATGCTCTTTATGATGGCTTGCCTTTTTCTCTCCTTATCTTTTTTTTTTTTACAGGACTCAAGTGGGAACACCAAATGGCCTCAGACCCTAAGGAATTTGAAAGGATTATCGTGATTACTTACGCAAGGGTTTTCTGAAACTCCCAGCCAAGCGGGAGAGAGAAAGAAACTTCTAAAGTTGTACCCTTGCAGGGACTGGTTAGATAAGTGTGGGGCCTGAGCAAACAGACAAACCGGGAACAACATTTCTCCCATTAACTCTTTCAAGGCCTGGGTACCACACACTGGAGGGCTCCGGGTGTCCCGGGGGGCCCAGGTACTATATAATTCATCAAGACAAGCCCTCATTTCTTAAATAAAAGTTCACAAGGAACCAATCCTTTCTTCATCTGCTTTTACTCTTCCCACATCCCCTGAAGCACTACAGCTCCAGTTGCACCAGGTCATCTCATTTTTCCAGGTAGAAAGCAGCCCCTTAGGGAAGAAAGCCCCCCATTTCCTGAGGGGTTAGCAGGAAGCTCCATATTGGGTCCCGGGAGCACCCGGCCTTGCCTTGCTCCTTTGTCAGCTGCCGCAGGGCTAGGCAGAGACAGTCCGAGAGAGGCCTCACATCTGGCGGCCATGAGAGGCCTCCCACCTGCCAGTCACCCTGGGGGCAAAACCAGATGGAAGGCTCCGCCTGGCCTGTTCTGCACAGCCTCCTTCCCAAGACCCATCACGTGCCCTGCCTGGGTCTGAGGAGCACCTGAGAGGGAGCCTCAAGCCACATACATCATCGGGGCTTTGGCTGGAAAAAGAAAACTGCAGGAGACAAATCTCCCCAGCTCTGCAGACATCAGCAGGGACCAGCAGTACTGAGGTGGCTGCTGGCCTGTACCCAAATATGCTGACGCAGAGCAGGGAGCCCCAATGTCAGAGCATAAAGGGAGTCTCTGCTTTCAATTTCCCCTAGAACTTGCAAAAAGGAAAAGAAAAAAAAATCCCACAAAAAGTGAACTGAATCTGTGTAAACCAGAGGGTTCGGAATGCAGAGTCCAGGCCCGCCTGGGTCTAGGGGGCCCTGGCTGCTTCAGTGAGGACAGAGCCAACACTTGACGCTTGGGCAAGTGAAGGGAAACGGGTAATATAAATTAATTTTTAAAATGAAACGGGCTTCACTGAATTCTGGAAACAACCCCTACAACTCAGGAGTGCAGCAGGACAGGAGGGAGCAGTAAGTTTCCCAGAAATTGGCAAACCCTGTGGGCCTTGCCAATCTTGGCCCCGGAGAGGGGGAGGGGGCTTAATCAGCCTCTCTGCAGGCTTCCTGTGAATGCAGGCACCCAGAGTTGTCCCTCAGCTGCCACAGACTGCCGCAGGCCTCAAGTCCCACCGCCCAAAGGCCCCAGGGCACCCACCCCCGCCATTTCCAATCCTCCGGGCAAGGGGGGGGGGTCAATGTCGTTCGAGTAATTTCTCTGCGAACACAAGATGGCAGCCTTAAATAAATGCAACCCTGCGCAGCTTTTAATCTTACACATCATTAAATTCCTAATTTACACATTATGTTTTCGTGGGCCAACCCATAACTCATTAGTGTTGAACTCACGAGGTATAAAGACCAACGCACGACGGGCGCCGCGGCGCCGTCACCTGCCTGGGTTAACAGTTCCTGGCGCAGGGGCAGGGAGGGGGGCGCTAGAGGGGCCGGGCCGCCCGCGGGGCCGAGGCCGGGGCGCGGGCGAGCCCTGGGAGCCAGGCCCGGAGCCGCGCGACGCGCTCGCAGCACAGCCGCGGAGGACGTGCCGGGCCGGCTCCCTCCTTCCTTCCCCGGGCCGCGCGCGCGCGGCCGCGCGCACAAACCGCACACTCGCAAACGCGGGTGGCCGCGCGGGGCTCGGAGCCGCTCAGGCCTCCTTGGCAGACATCTTCCTGTGGGAGGATTTCAAACGAGCCGTGAAAGCCAGAAACTACACGGGTTACAAACTCCGGAATCCCTGGTCGGCCCAGGCCCCATTCCCCACCTCAGATCCTGCCCCCTGTGCTCGGCGCGGGGCCAGGAATCCACCAAAAGACAAAGCACACCCGCCGACGGCGCGGGGAGATCAGGGGGGAGCAGATACCGTCCGAAGTTCCATCTCCCTCTGCCCCTGGAACCCTGGCCGAGCTGGGGTGGCTCAAGACAACCCGAAGCACGCGGGCTTCAGGACCCGCCCGGGGCGAGGGTGGAGTGCAGGGTCTCACAGGCCACGCGCCACCCGAGGCTGGCCGCTCTCCAGGGAAGGACGTCACATGGGCGCAGCTGACTGCCCCAGGCCACGGCCAGGGCACACCCAGAGGAAGAGGGGAAGCTGGTATCTGAAAGGGCCTGGGAGCTAAAGGAAACGGTCTGCACGCAGGGGGAAGGCCCCAGGCGGCGAGGGCTTGGACTGGCCTCGCCCTGCGCTCAGCCGGCCAGGCCCTCGAGGTGCTCCGCACCTTCCCAGCCAAAACCAGCTCCGCGCCGGCGGCGGAGAGGAGGGAGGAGGCCGGGCGCGCGCCCCGCCCTCGCCGCCCGCGGTCACAGGGGCAATTACACTCCTCGCTGCAGACGGTTACCAGCTCGCCCGCGCATCCCTCTCCCCGCTCCCCTCTCTTCCCCTCCCCTCTCTTCCTCCGCCGAACTGCTGGCTCCATCTTATCGAGCGCTCCCGGGAATCGCGGCTGAGGCCAACTGCCTCGGGGGACCTCCCGAGGTTTCTCGCACGCTGCGCGCCCCCCGCTCGGTCGCCGGGGCGAGCCCTCCGCACCCTGCAACACATCCCACGCGCGCCACAGCCCCGGAAGAAGCTGTCATGGTCCCAAAGGTTTAAAAACAGGAAGGACCCTTCTCCACGCGCTGCACGACTCCTGCAGCTGCTCTTTACTCCTCAACCCTGCCCCCAGACAATGCAACAACCCTAGCACCCCACATTCCAGGAGCGCCTCTGTTTCCAAGGCCTCTCCCGGTCCCGCCAGTGTGCTTTCCAACTCCCAACTGGACGCCTAGATCACTGGCCTGAAGTCGCCGAGGCCTTTGCGCTGCTGCCAGGCGTTCTCTGCTGCACGCAAATTGCTTCCCTCCAGCCCCCTATGGTTTATGCTGTCCTGGAAAATGTTTTTGAAACTGTAGATGAAAACTCAGGTTTGGGGTTAAGGGCTTCATTTGCAACTAACTGCCTGACTTGAGTCAAGTTTCTTAACCTCAGTTTTCTTACCTGCAAAATGGGACAAATGAGGCCCATATAAAAGCGTGGCTGCGAGGTCTAAAGAAGATACATGGATATGTAAACTGCTAGGTACCAGTCCTGGCGGTTAGCATCACTGTTACCATATGGCCAGAACTGTGGCGGCATTGAAAGTGAGGTGGCCTTTTTTCCGAGCAGCTCACGCGAAGCCCAGGGCCACGTTTCACAAATCGAGGTGAGCCCAAGCCACGGGCTAGGCCTGAAGGGAGGACAGGAGTCGAGGGACAGCCAGGCGGGCGAATTCATTCACTCAGCCTTCCGCCTTTGCAAATGAATAGGGCTCTGTCTCGGGCTTCCGCCATTCCTGCGCCAGGTCTGCAACGCCTAAGGCTGAAACCTGGCGCGGCGGTAAATTTAGCCTGAAGGCAGCGCCTCCTAAGGGGCGGGAATGTCTCTTTGGAAGAAGGAAAGGGAACTGGATAAGAAAATGGAGTTGCCGCTAGGAAGAGGAATCAGGGAGAGGAAAAATTCAGGGCCGCTGGTGGACCACTGACAAAAAATAAAAAATCTGACGCAAAAAAAGGCTCCCCAGAAATTGGGCCACCGTGGGAGCGGCGAGACAGACTTCCCATCTGGGAAGGGCTGCCTACGGGTAATTGGGTTTGCTCGAGTTGCCTCTATAATTAATAAGTGATTTGACTTGGAGATTGGAAATAGTCGTTGAAAGGAAGCCGCAGGCGTAGGGGTGCGAAGCCCGCGAGCCTCCCTCTGAAATCCAATGACCGCGGAGGAGGACGGTTTAAGGAACACGAGGAATGTGATAATATTGGCATCTAACCTTCTAGTGTTTGAGTAATTCGTTGCTTAGCTACTTTGGATAGGCCATTATTTTGCAAACTGGAAACATTTGCAAGTGGTGATATTTTGCTCCTGCCTGACGCAGGGGCTGCAAACCTACCCCGGCTCTGCTGAACTCTTCGAAATATATATGCATAAATTGTTCCTAATGAGACCATCTGTTTTTTATGGCCCCTCTGGAAGCAGGAGGAACCCGAAGACTGCTCTGTCTTGCAGAAATCTGTGGCCAGGCAGGCCCAGGAAATAAATAGGGAAGATTAGAAGGGTGTGCGTGATTTAGCAATACGCCGACGAGGGGGTTTGATGGCCGAGATATGGGCTTGGGTTCCCAGGGATGCGGGTTATTTAGGCTGGCTCTGGGCTGCTTGGGGCAGGAAGGTTCCAGCCACTGGGCCTCCTAGGGACTGTGCGGGTTTCACAACACACACGAACCTCACTTTTCCATGCCTGGAACATAGCCAGAGCCACCACGCAAAACCTCGAGTCTGCCGCTGCTCCCAGGTACCAGGACAAGTACCTGGCGGTGGGTGGCCCCCCGGCGTCGCCCTCGAGCCAAGGTCTGCCCCGATGCGGAGGTGAAAGGAGCCGGGCCTGGGACACAGAGCCTGAGAACGCGCCTCACTCTACCCCACCCCCGAGCCGGAGCGCGGCGCTCACTCGGGGCCTGTTCCAAAGGCTGAGCTTTCCGCCCGACGCGCTTCTGGCAGGCCCGGCGGCGCGGCCTGAGCCCGCACCGAGGGTGGCAGGGCAAGCACTTTTCACATTACCCGGTGGCTGTTAATTGGGGCAGTGCAAAAGACGCGGAGCCTACCCCTTTGTGGCGGGGGGGTCAGGAGTGGGCAGTGGGGGCTGCTTAATAATAGAGGGGCTGCCCTGGGGAGCCTCAGATATCGGTAACCCCCATGATTAATTCATAACTCTCCACTGCGCCTGGCATCGTCTCGGGTCTTTAATCGGTTCTGAATGTCAGCGAGGCTTCCCCGACAGGCTGAGCGCAGCCTTTTGAATGTGTTGAAAGTCGCTGCGCGCACACCAGGAGACAAAGTTGCCATCTGCTCCGGGGACCACGGCAACTGGGCGCTGGGAGGGGCCTTCCTCCCTCGGCTCCGGCTGCCCCGGGCGGCCTCCTCTTCTCGGCCACCCCAATGTTGCTCAAAGCCAATAGCGTCCCCCCCACGGCCTCCCTGCGCCTCCCCCCGCCCAGGGTGCAAGCCTGCTGGAACCTCAGGCTAGCTTCGAGGCTGAGTGCAGCGCCGGGGCGTGCGGCGAGCCTGGCGGTCACCCAGACCCAGGCCTATGCTAATGAGATTATAAACCCGGGTTGTTTGTGTGCGCGGACGGGAGGGGGGGGCAGATAAAGTGTGGGGATGGGGATGACTTAGAGGTGGGAGGGGTAAGCCCCGGGAGAACAAAGCTCCTGGCCAAAGACCTCCAGAGACTCAGAAGTGACTGCCACCCGCTAGTGCACAGGCGGAAGTGCGGTGGGGGTGGGGGCAGTGGGAGAGGCCGGCCCTAAAGCGCTCTCGCGGCTTTACAGAACGCAGACTGGGCACGAGGGGTAGCGAAAGGCTGAACCTGTAGCTCTGTTTGGTCCTTAGGCTAATTTTTAAGAAACTGGCTCTCAGGAAGGGGTGGGGATGGATCACGCCCCAGGGAGGTAGGCAGAAGCCCTGTTCCCACATCCCCCTTTCCCCTCCCCCGCAACCAGCAGAGGGTGTGCGGTGACCGATCTTCCCTATTCAGACTGGGAGGGGGACAGAGCCGCAGGGGGCCGACGTTTAGTGGGAGCTGATCGGGTGTCTTGCCGCAGCAGGCCTGTGCTTCCACGCTCCCCGGCTCTGCGCGTCGCCTCTCGCCGCAGCACCTCGCCTCCCAACTGTAATTCCACCCTCTCGCGGGCGCTGGGGCTGCGAAACCGTTTGAGGGAGTTGGAACGGCATCAGATGAGCACACCGGGAGGTGAGATCGGGGTAGGAAATAGCCAAAGCTTTGAGTGGTGCGCCGCCGCACCCCCACACACAGAATTTCCCCTCCCCCTCCCCAGCCGCCACCTCCCCCATCCCCTCGATTCTTCCAGGTTTGCAGCCCAGTCTGTCATATGGTTTTGTTTCCGTGCTGCTGCTGCTTTTTTTCAGACACAAAAATTGGACACGTGGAGAATTAGCCCGGCTGGAGAAGCGCAGGGTGCAGACTCAAACAATGGTTTCCAGCAGCGAGTCTCAGGCAGCACCTTCCCCACCTCACCCCCAAATGACAGCGGCACACCCCTTTACTGCCCACCCCTCCCCCAGAGCCTGGTAAATCACCAGCGTGGGCTGCACTTTCCACATTCCACAGCCTCCTCCGGAGACACACGCCCCTAGGTGAGCCTGGACTGCTGGCTCATAGAAGATCATTGTGCGCCTGAGGTCTTTGAAGACTTTAGCAGGCCCTTTACTACTGTTTTTTCCCTGGGAAGATGCTGTCTCAAAGATGCCACCCCAAGTATTAATGTTTAAAACCCGACCTAGGCTCTAAGCTCTCCATCCTTTAGCAAGTATACCCATGCTGCCTTCCTAAGGCTGTACTTGCCTAAGCTGCTTGGAGCGCCCCCCTCCCCCCCCATCTGATGAGCCAGTCTTCAGGCAACTGGGCCTCTTAAAAGCAGTATCCTTTAGCGATTGTCTTCTCAGGAGGCTCCATCCTTTAGGACAGCTCAACCTTGGCCCCCAGCCTCTGTGAGTACCCCCTGCGCCCCCCCTCCAGAGTCACTACACTGGCAGCAACCACGGACCCCATAGGCAGTTCCTCTCATGCTGAGGTGCTTTTGCATCCCGCCATATACACACGACACAGAAGCTCTCTGCCTCCCAGAGCTGGTTTCCTCTTACAGGCTCCTGACAGTGCTCCTGGGGCTGTGGCAATGCCTGGGGCTCCCTGTGTAGCCCTGGGTCTCCCTGCAGCACTGAGCTGTGAATTGGCCTTCTCTTCCCTTCCTACAAAGGTCAAGCCAGCTCCCTCTCTCGAATGGCCACAGTTCCTTTCTGGTCTGCCGAGCTCCTACACTGCAGCTTGGATATGGGAATGGGGTGGGCATCCATGCAGGGGAGAAGTCACCCCCAGGCCAGGGACTAAAGGGTTTGGGATTCAGGAAGGCAAACACTGCAGACAAACCCCAGAAAGCAGTTCAGGATTTGCAGCCAGATACTCAAGGGAGGGAAAGAAAACCAGGCAGTGGTTGTCAGGCCTTGACTCCAGCAGAGAAAACCATCCCCCACAGAGGCTGCCCCAGGGAGAGGCCAGAAAGGGCCCCAGTGTCTGCACCGTGTCCTGAGCAGTTCCTAGGGCTGGAGCACCTCTGATGAGGCCGCACTTCACTCTGAACTAGAGTCAGAAGCAAGCAAATGGGCTAAGACTTATCAGTGGCCACCAGAGATCAAGTCAGCTGCCACTCTTGAAAGAGGGACCCTGGAGAGGCCCTTCTGCCTCCCCAAACCCAGAGAGGCTGCTGAGCTCTGCAAGCAGCACTGGGTTCGACTGCAATTTCTTGAGGTGGAGAAAAATGAGAGGAAAGACCATTAAACTTGCTTCCTCTAAAGAGCAAGCGCTACCTTGAGTTTTCTCTGAACTGTACCTAAAAAGTTAAGAGAGAGAACTCGTTAACTTGTGTTTGGTTTAACATTGCCAGCTTCAAGTCAACCAGAGGCCCCCCGAAGGTTTTGTAAAATATTTAATCTAGCTCAGACAATTTCCTGCAGTCCCTAACCGGACCACCCCACTTACTGAGCCGCTGCCAAAAAGCAGGCTTGACTGCAGGCTGGCCACCAGCGGCCTTCCAGCCGCCTGGTCGGCCTGTACCCTAGGCTCAGGAGTCAGGACAAGGCTCTTCACAGAATCCAGAGAGGCCAGGACCTGGGTCAGCCCAGAAAATGGAGTTAAAGATGCTTTTCTCACTCAGCTGGTTTTGTCTGTATGACCCGCAGCTCCGGCTCTCCCTTAAGTCTGTAAAATGGGCGTGCAGAAGTCTCACCTTTCTCGTGGTGCCATGCATTTTGCAGAGCATACACTGCGGGAGTGGTGACCCGTGTACAGCCCCCAGCACCCTCCACGTCCGCCCGTTCACTGTTTCCTTCCATACTATCTCACTAGGGAACATAGCAACTGGGAGTGGGATCCTTTGACTGCGCTGAGCCTCAGCCCCTTCCAAACGTGAGGCTCACAGGGAGAACTCCTGCTCTGCCCAGTTTCCATTCCCGCCTCCAGAATAACGAGCCGAAAACATGTGTACTGTAAATAAAGCCTGTCTAAATAAAGCACTCGGGTAAAGGCTGCCGAGAAAACACTCAGCAGCGCTCGGCGCTCAGAGCGTGAGTCAGCTTCCCAGCTCCCGGGGAACAATGGGGACCTTGCCAAGGGTCCCCTTCGGTCGACCCCTGACGGCTCTCAGGCCCGTTTAAATGGTGGAGGCGCCTGCCAGTTGGGACCTTCGGCCTCCAGGTTCGAAGGGATAGGGTGATTGGGGTCCAGCCCCAGGATTAGCGTGGCCAGGAATCCCTCTATCCGCGGCTGCTGTGGAGGGGTTGAGGGTTAAACAAACACGGGGCAAAGGAGTGAGCCTGGGGCGCAGTGGGGCTGCGGCCAGCGCAGCGCCAAGGCGGGAGGGAAGGGCACACTGGGGGCGCTTGCTATGGAGCCTCCCGGAGGGAAGAATCCTCCTTCCCGTTTCCAAGCCAGGCTCTTGCCCACTCGGTGGCCGCCTCTCCGCCGCGGCCTCCCTAGTTTCAGCGGAAACGAACGTAATTGCTGCCACGGTCACCCCACTAGCCTCCCCTCCCCCCAACGCAGACACACACACACACACGTGTACTGGAGGCTCAAGGAGGCCCGGCCCCAGCGCTCACTGTGTGGGCGCCAAGACCGAGTGAAACGGCTCTCCTTTGATGGAGGACAGTGTTGGGACTTGTGGTGGCCTCCGTGCTACGTCTTCTGTTGGGTCCTCTGGGCTTCCTTGAGGAGCTGCGCGCACGCACACACACACACACACACACACACACACACACACACACACACGAGTAGGGTTCCAACTGGAGCTGTGGCCTCTGCTCTGGCGTGGGTCGGTGGTTTCCCCGCGCCCGGTGACCTTGGAGGTCAGTGATCCACCCCGAAGGCCCGTGGTTTCCGGAGTCGCGCGGCCTGCCCCTCCTCTCCGCGGCTCCAGCCAAGGCCGCCCCCGGCCGCCTTACTCAGGTCGTTCTCGGGGTGGGGACGCCGCGAGGTGAAAGCACCGAGGGCTTCACCCACACCGCGAGGACACGCGCCCTGCCGGGGCCGGTGTTGGCGCTCCAGCAGCCTGAAATTGCCAAATCGTCGCTGGGCAGGGTTGGGGGCGAGGCCTTGGGAACCGGGTTTGAGCTGGAGAAGGCGAGGAAAACAAGTGAAACGGCAGGGGCGGGGTAGGGTGACGGCTCATAAATCACCCAGCCCCACCCTCGGGCCTCCCCGCCGAGGCGCCCCAGCCCCGCGGGCGATGGAGGGTCACTCGGCCACTCCTGGCCGACCTCTGAGCTCTCCTGGAGCCAGCGCCCCACCCTCGGCTCAGGCCTCGCTAGGACCAGCTCCGGCCCGGATCGTAAACCACCCGCCCGTTTCGGCGGGAAGCCGCCCTTGGACGCAGCGCGCATCCGCCCAAGGGGAAGTTTATTTATAGCTTGTAAACGTAAAGGAAACCAGACCGCGCTGGCTCGGCGCGCTCGGGCTCCTACGCTCCCCACCTGCCCACCAGGGAGGGCGCGGCGGGAGGCGAGAGGCCGCCTGGGTCTTTCCCAACCCCCCACCCCCTCTGTGCTCCCGGGAATGAACAAAGTAGGGTCCTAAGAGACTGGCAAGCCTTAAATTCCTATCTAGTGCCGTGAAAGCCGGAGAGGGTGGAGGACAGGGCTGGACGGCCAGGGTACCGGCGTTGTGAGGGTGGGGCAGCTGAGCTGTCCCACTTGGCACGCACCGGCAGGCAGGCCGGCAGTGAGGCGCGGGGTTCCGCAGCTCCCGCTCCGGACCCAGAGAAGTCCTGGAGAACCCGGGATCGGGGCGCTCCGGGAGCCTCTCCTTAGAAGGCGGGATGCTTCCCCGTTCCTCCCGAGCACGTGTCCTTAGCAGAGAAGGCAAGAGCTGCGCGCCTGGGGCTGCGATCCGCGGGTGACAGCGGCTGGGAGCGCTCCCGCCCCAACCCTCACCCCCGCTGTCGCTGCCTCTCCCGGGGAGCTCCAGGCTCCGGGGTGCGCTCGGGGCAGGCCCGAGGAACCGGAGAAAAGGAAAAGAGCCGGGGAGGAGATTAGGGAGAGAAGACATGAAAAAGCCCAGCCCTGAATAGACAAACAGCCGTGTTTAAAGACGCCTGCGAGCCCCCCACACCCCTCCCCCGCCCCAGCGGCCTCTCCCAGTCCCGGTGGAGCGCACCCACCCCCTGCCTCGGCCCGGACGAATTCCTGTGTGTCTCTGTGTGCGTGTGTGTGTGTGTGTGTGTGTGTGTGTGTGTGTGTGTGCGTGCGCGCGCGCGCGCGCCGGGCGGGCAGTTGCGAAACGGGCTCTTGGCTGCAGCGCGGCATAATGGAGGTGGCTGGAACAATGCGCGCTTTGTGCGCGCGGGGAGTTGTTTTCCACCCGCCTCGCCCCCCTCGCTCCGGCCGTATGGCACTTTAATCCCCGCCACGGCTCGACACAAATGCACTTGTGTCCTGCGGGTCACCGGGGGCCCGGCGGCTGGAGCCGACCCCCTACACCCACGGACCCCACCACCGGCCTCCCCAGCTTCTTTCCTGCGCACCCCACCACCACCTCGATTCCCGGCCTAGGCCAGTGAGCCGGTTTGGAAGCTTCCGGACCCGCGGGCCACTTTTATTTTCCGTGGAGACGATGCACCCCCCCCCCCTCCTTCGCGAGCTCACACAAACACACACTCGGGCCGACCTCAGGCCCCACACTCACCGCCCTCCCTCTCCTCGCCTCGGCCCGCCCGCCCCCGCCCCGTGCTCCGGACTCCTGCGAACAATAGTAAATGTCAACAGATTCCGCGCGGCGAGTGTCTGACTCGGCCGAGATAAGGGTGCGCGGTTGGCCCCGCGCTCCGCGCCGCTGCGGGGGGAGCCCGCCTTGACCCCAGCAGGACAGAACCGGCTGTGACGAAAGCCGTGCCGGAGCGGGGTGGATCGGAGGGGAGGCCACTGGTCCCAGCCCGGTGTGGGAGCCTCTCCGGGAGACCAAGCCCCGCCCCCACCCCATTAACCCGGTGTTGATAGGAGGCCGCTGGGCACAGTGAAAGCGGCGGGGCAGACCTGGCGCTCAGGCCTGCTCTCAGCTCACGATTCCAGTGCCCAGCGGACGCCAGAAAAACGCTGATCCGGGCCAGGACGCGACCTACTGGGAGCCGGCCCCCGAAAGACGTGAAGGTTTCCAGTGCTTGTCTCCAGAAACTCATTAAAATATATTTTAAAGCATGCACACACTCTCTCAAGTCCTCCTCAGTCGTCCGCAACCCACCACCCAACCGAGTTAAAATTCGCAAATTGATTCTCACGCGTTGGTATTAATGGGTTGTTCCTCTTAAATTGTTGCCAACTTTGCTAATGGATTATTATTTAAATGATTTCTTTTTTATAAAGTACGTGTTGTTTTATAGATGCGTATTTACTTAAAGAAATCAACTGCATCTATTAACATATTAAAGAGAGAATAAAGCATCGAGGCCG
The DNA here is from genome assembly GCF_014108415.1 of Molossus molossus. Classification (NCBI taxonomy): domain Eukaryota; kingdom Metazoa; phylum Chordata; class Mammalia; order Chiroptera; family Molossidae; genus Molossus; species Molossus molossus. The sequence goes on along the minus strand of NW_023425355.1, from coordinate 115,145,225 downwards.
GTGTAATGTACTGTTCAGCCTTACTTTGGGTGCTCGCGAAGATAGGAAAATCTTATTTGTTTAATAATAAGTCACTCATGAATATGCAAATGACCTCAGTGCAGTACCTCACTTCTGTCACTATTAATGAGTTGCAAATTAATGTGACAACAAAAGGAAAATCTATTTAGTGGAGGAACTCAGGTTCCTACCTGGGGAGATCCCAAACCAGCCTGGAACCTGGGTCTCCAGGAAGGAGATGAGTGGGGATGGATATTCCTTTCCTCACCCACTCTTCTTCTGGAATCTCCACTATTGTTTGGTCTCAGGGACTTGTTTTGTGAGAAGCCCTTAAAATTCTTGCTCCAGGCCGGAGGAAGAAAGGCTGCTCCAGGGTAATTAGGGCCAAGTGTGATAAATGGATATCAGCCCACAGTTTGAAGTAAGCAGTTAGTGAAGCAGATTTGGGGGGGGGGGGGGGTCTGCCCCGTCCAACTTAAAGATTCCCCAAAGCCCTTTTGGCCTCAGTGGCTTTGGGCAGTTAGGATTGTAAGTATCAAATCAGGCCTCAGAGGCTTGACCACAGGTATTAAGACAGCACCCTATGCACTTTCGTTTTACGAGGTGACTCTGCTGATGGGAGGTTTAAGAGCAGATCAGCTCATTTTCCTGCCGACCTACTTCCCAGAGGTTACACACTGAAATCTGGTTGTCTTCCACTTGAGCCTTCACTTCTTTCTGGCCCACACATCACAGCCTGTTTTCATTTCATCGATGGATGCTGGAGAGAATGTTTCTAATCCAGTTAAGTTTGGAAACGTCTCTGAGAAAAAAAAAAAAAAAAATGCTGAGTTATCCCGAGCTGAGTTATCTCAAGAGGCTGTTCTAGGGAGGCTTCTGGGGAGATGCAAATATTCTGTATCTAACCTGAGTGATTGGCTACATCGTTATGTACAAAATGTAAAAATTCATCAGGCTGCACACGTAAGGTTTGCATGCTTTACTATGTGTAAGTTATATCTTGTTTTGGTTATCTAGCACTGTGTAAAACCACCTCAAAGCTTAGTGGTGTAAACAACAGTAATCGTCTGTTTTGCTCAAGAATCTGCAATCTGGGCGGGGCTTGGCAGAGAAGACTCACCTCCACTCCACGCTGTGTCAGCTGGGACAGCTCAACCGGGACTCCAGGATCCATTTTCAAGATGGCTCACACACATGGTTGGCAAGTTGATGCTGGCTCTGGTTCTCCTCCATGTGAGCCTCTCCACAGGATCGCTTGGGCTTCCTCACAGCATGGTGGCTGCGTGCCAAGCGTGAGCACCCAAAAGACAGAGGAAAGGCAAGCTGACATTTATTTAAGGCCTGAGCATGGCAACTGACAGTGTCAGTTCCACCATATTCTATTGGTCAAGCAGTCACAGAGCCCCAGTTCAAAGGGAGAGGATATGGACCCCTCTCTCTTCTCTCTCAATGGGAGGCATGTCAACGAATCTCGGGGCTATGTTTTAAAGCTGCCACATATCTATTTTAAAAGAAAACAGAATATGTGACTTCATTTTGTTTGTTTGTTTTATATTCCACCCCATCTTTATCTCTTTCCACATCTTTTTCCTCCCAACCATCAATGGGAATTATTTGATATCCCAGTAAATTTGTGTGGATGTGTATAGGAAAGACCATTTACATTGGGGTTTTACATTACTCTTAATTTGTTAAAGTTCCAAATTTTAAAATCTAGACTCTTACAAGTCTTTAACTTTTGTTTATTAAACTTGTTATTTTTATATAAAATTAGAGCAATCATTCTTAGAGAGGGCTTTGATTGAGGCTCAATCAAAACAAGTTGAATAGACTAAATGCTCTTAAACTGTCCCATCCATTTATAAATTTAGCTAAATTTTCCTAAATATTTTAGACTGCAGTATGTATATTGAACTTGTTTTATTTATTTTTTTAACCATTTAAATGCCTGAATGGACAAAATTGTGACCCTAATAAGCAAAAACCTAATAAGTTCTAGGGACTTAAACATTTGTGAGTCCAATAAATTAAATTTGTGAGTACCCTTTGTCTTAAACATTGCAACTCTGCTTTCCAAATCAAATTTTAATTCCTTTTATCTTAAAATTGAAAGTCTCAAGTCTATTATACAATTTTCAGTTAGAATCATAAGGCTCCGCTGTTTGAGTCTTTACTACCGTCAAGTTTTCATAAACACTACAAATTAAATTACATTCATAGATTATTCCTGAACTTAACACCAAAATATCACCACAGTATATTTGATTGATTTCATCTTCTCCATATTCAATTCTCAACCTTCCCAAGGTTAAAAGGACACCTTCCGAGGAATGTGTTTTGCTATCTCAAGGGAGTTGAGGTTACTTGAGGTAAGGAAAAATTTAAGGCTTTTGAACAAGCAAAAGCAATTATTAGTTCTTCTTGCAACAGAATGGTGGATCCTGACGGGAGGTGGATTGTCTGAACCTATAACAATCTGAACCATTGTCTGTGCTTAGGCTATAAAGCTCTATATGGCGCAGATATCTAATAGCAATGTGAATACCTTCTTGCCTATAGATAAGGAAATAATTTCTATCTGGGGAAAGGACCACCCCGTCCCCACCTCAAAAGCCAGTTTTGCTTCCATTTGCAAATTTATTTCAACATTCCTGATCTATAAATATTTCTGTTCTTGGGATTCTCCTTTAAACTGATTATAATATTTCACCCATTCCTTCACTCAATTAGTGAGTTAAATAAAACCTTTGTAATGCGTTCATTTTATGTTTGTATGAGAGTCATGATTTTGCCTTCTTTTGAGAATTAGCCTTTAGCATTGGTCAATGGTTCACCACACTATATAGATTATACTTGTGGCCAGCTAGAAATTGGAGGCCAGGATGCAGGATATGGGCCCTACAAATCTCCGGGGAGAATTTGCTTACACCCCAGACAGACCCACAGAGCCCTTTTTAATCCCATTTATAGTTGCTATGACAACTGAAGATCCAAGGCCATACTCTTCCCGAGGAATTTTTTTTCTCAACCTCAGGTTCCAAATTCAAGGTAAATCCTACCCTGATTCTTTTCGAACCTCTTATCTCTCTCCACTCTGTCATCTGAGTGGAGGAGAGGGAATTATGTAACTACCACTCACGTTGCCCCAACACTTGATTGGATTCCATTAACCTATTTACTACCTGTGGCGGTTTTTAAATATGTCCACAAATTCTTTGATTCTCCATCCTTCAAAAGGTGGAGCCTGATTTTCCTTCCCTTAGTTGTGGGCGATGCTTAATTACTCAGTTGTAATGAACAGAATGTGACAGAAGTGACTGTCTCTGACATCCATGATTAGGATATAAAAGGCATTGTGGCTTTCGTTGCTATCTGGGGGAAGCCAGCTGCCATGTCATGGGGACATTCAAGGAGCCCTATGGAATGAGCCATGTGTCGAAGAACTGAGGCCTCCTGCCAACAGCCATGTGAGTAAGCCATCTTGGAAGCAGATCCTGCGGCCCCAGTGGAACCTTCAGATGACTGCAGCCCCAGCCAACATCTTCACTGCAACCTCACGAGTGTCCCTGAGCCACAACCATTTAGCTAAACGGCTCCTGAATTCCTGACCCACAGCAGCTCTGAGACAGTAAATGTTTGTTGCTTTAAGCCACTAAATTGTGGGGTGGTTGGTCATGCAGCCATAAATAACTAATACCTGAGTTAATCTTGCACTTAGACACAGCTCTGAACCATTCTAACAACACTAAACACATTTCTATTGTGCCTAGATGGGTGGATGTCCCTCTGTCAACCCCCAAAGAAAGACACCCATTCATTTTTCTCAACCTTGAGAACCTTGAGAACCCTGGGAACCCATGAGGACTAACTTAAATCACATTGCTGGGAGTAAAAGAGTGAACTAAATATATATGGCAAAATAATGTTTCAGGCAATAACAGTGATGGTAAGTAGCAGGAGCAGTAAAACATTTTTAAGTAGTTCTTTTGATCACTTTGCAGTTGAAAGTCAGATCTTTGTAAGAATTCATTACCGTTTAACTTACGAGAGGGACCATTCTAGGAGATAGAGTCAAAACGAAACAAAACGCACATTCATACCCTGCAAGAAGCCACCAAAAGTGTGAAAAGCAAAATTGGAATGATTAAGTTCTAGAGGAGTGAATTTCCTATAGGTATGCCCCAAAGTGCTACTTAAAGATAAAATAACTTCCTTTCTATCTTCATGGTGTTTTTCAACAACTGAAATAATAAAATTTTGGAGTATGACCTAGATGACTCAAGTTGCTTCCTGTCCCAGGAGCAGGGGCTTGGTAGTGTACTTAAGACTCTCCTCAAAAATAGTAGGCAATGCCCAGCTGGTGTGGCTCAGTGGTTGAGCGCTGATCCATGCACCAAGAGGTCACGGGTTCGATTCCTAGTCAGGGCACATGCCCAGGTTGTGGGCCAGATCCCCAGTGGGGGGCATGCAGGAGGCGGCCAATCAATATTTCTATCTCTTTCTCTCCCTCTTCCTCCTTCTCTCTCTAAAATCAATAAAGAAAAAATATTTTAAAACTAAAAAATCAATAAAGAAAAAATTTTTTTAAAAAAAAGAATAGGCAAATCATCACATATTCAAATTACTTAGTCCCACTGCTTTCTGTGACCTTAGATGGGAAAAGGGACATTGTGTGTGTGTGTGTGTCTGTGTGTGTGACATTCTTCTACAAAGGATTTGTGCAAATTTATAATAAAAATGTAACTAACTAATAGAAAAGTATAAATAGTAAATGACCAGAATCTAGGAGAAGCTAACTAAGAACAGAAGGATGAGACAATATGAAGGCCATAGGAGGAATATTTACTTCTAGCAATTTGTTAGTATTCATTCACTTGAACAATATTTATTGAACAGCTACTATCAACTAAATGGTGATGGCACAGCCCACTGTTAAAGATGCTCCCAGTCTAGGAGAGGTAGACAGGGACACAAATTATAGTGATGTGCAATAAAGTGTTGTAGTTGTTTCAAGAAGTCTTTGTAGGTTACTAGGTATATATGCAACCAGAATTGTGTACCCATGTTCACCAAAAGGCAGGGTTCACTGGCAGTACTTTTGGTAATGGGCCCAAAGCGAAAACTACTCAAATGCCCATCAATAGCACCATGGGGAAACTATAGTGTCTTCACCCAGTCAAATACAGTTCAGCAGTGAAAAACAATATACGATCTCACGTAACAATACGAACAAATCTCACAAAGATGATATTGAGCAGGAGAAGCCAGACATCAAATGGCACATACTGCCCTGGCCGTTTTTGCTCAGTGGTTAGAGCACCGGCCTGCGGTCCAGAGAGACCTGAGTTCGGTTCCCGCTAAGGGCATGTACCTCAGCTGCAGTTTGTCCCCGGCCCTGGTTGGGTCGTGCAGGAGGCAGCCACTCGATGTGTCCCTTTCACGTCGATGTTTCTCTCTCTCTCTCTCTCCTTCCCACTCTATCTGAACAAAAAAAAAAAAGGAAAAATGTCCTCGGGTGAGGATTTTTTAAAAAAGTACATAAAAGGCACGTACTGTCTGATTCCAGGCCAAACTAGTCTTTGCAGTTAACGGTCAGGACAACAGTTCCTCTCTGGGGGGAGGGGTGTAGGGACTGGGTGGAGGCACAGAGGAACCTATCAGAGACCACGAATATTCTGTTCCTTATTCTGGGTGCTGCTTATACACAAACGCAACAATTCCTTTCAGTTAGTGAAAATCCATTGAGCCCTGGCCGGTTTGGCTCAGCGGTTAGAGCGTCAGCCTGTGGATAGGAGAGACCCGGGTTTGGCCCCCGCTAAGGGCACGTACCTTGGTTGCAGTTTGTCCCCGGCCCTGGTTGGGTCATGCAGGTGGCAGCCACTCAATGTGTCTCTCTCACATCATCGTTTCTCTCTCTCTCTTCCTCCCTCTCTCTCTCTCCTGCTCTATCAGAAGATAAATGCAAAAAAAAAGTCCTCAAGTGAGGATTTAAAAAAAAAGAAAATCCATTGAGTGATACACTTATAATGCATGTACTTTTCTGTACGTGTGCTGCCCTTCAATAAAATGTGTAAGGAGCCCTGGCCAGTTTGGCTCAGCGGTTGCGCGTCGGCCTGCGGACCAGAGAGTCCCGGGTTCGGTTCACACTAGGGGCACGTACCACACACACACACAAATGTGTAAGGAAAAAAATCCACCCTTCCGTAGAGTGGGTGAGCCAACGAGGAAGGGGTGGTTAGTTAAGCTTAAGTTGGGGAGCTTAAGAAAAGCTTTCTGGAGGAGCTGATGCGGGCCTTTTCTTCACTTGAGTTTATCTGAGCCTTGGGGATGAATGCATGGTGTTCAGAGAGACTGGGAGTGTCACCAAATCACAGTGGCCAGGAGGCACGGGCCTGCTCCTGGAATGTCTTCATCGAATGTCTTCATCGTAGAAGCTTTTCGCCCTCTTGCTCACCAGTGTGGACTTGGGAGCGGGAGCTAGAGAGAACAAGATGACATTTATGTTCTAGGAAGCTCCCTCAGGCCCGGAGGGCGGAGGGTGGGTGGGGCCTGACCTGCTAGGTTCTGGGGACAAAGAGGAGCAGAGAACACGGCGGCCAGACAGCAAAAGCTGCTGTAGAAGAAAAATGAGAACATGAGAGAGAGAGGAGAAGAATGAAAAGAGGGGTATTTTTAAAGCTTCTGGTAAAACACATTTAAAAATACAGTCTGTTCAGCTGCCTATAAAAGTGGCTTCATTGAATTCTTAAGAAGGACAAAATCAGTCATCAAAGGGATGCCCCGATTTCTTTCTAAAATAGAGCTTCTTAACTTGGGATAGAATTTGTGGGACTTGTGAACTGGATGGGAAATCTTTTTACTTTTCATTAAACTTTAACTGAAATTGAGCGTGTCCTTCAGTCATACACATAGGCAACAACTGCAATTGTGTTAGCAGCACCTATGACTTGGTGGCTGATTAAAATCACAGATATTTTCATATCATATTACAGTTGATGCCGATCTCTCAATATTGATTACATCACTAATTTGAAATTATGATATTTGTTAGGTCGGCTGCTAAATCTTATTATGTAATTCATAATTTAGAGGCACATCCATTAGTGTTCTGGTTATCAATGCTATGTAACAAATTGCCTGAAAATGTAGTGGCTGAACCTTGGCTAGTTTGGATCAGCGGTTAGAGGATCCGCCCGCAGAACGAAGGGTTGAGGGTTCAATTCTCGGTCAAGGGCACATACCTGGGTTGCAGGTTCCATCCCAGCCCTGGTCGGGGTCATGTGGGAGGCAACTAATTGGTGTCTCTGTTTCTGTCTCTCTCTGTCTCTCTGTCTCTGTCTCTCTCTCTTCCTCCCTTTCACTCTATCTAAAAATCAACAGAAAAATATCCTCGGGTGAGGATTAACAACAACAAAAAATTTAGTGACTGAAAACAATACTTTCTTTTGCTCTTGAACCTGCAATTTGGGCAGGGCTTGGCAGGCTGCCTCGTCTCAGCTGCAGGCAATGTCAGAGGCCTCAGATGGGTCGGATGATCCAAATGACTGGGAAAACCTTAAGCCTTTCGGTCTCTCCAGCCACTCCAGGTGTCTCCCAGCTGGTCCACGTTGTCTGTCCAACTGAGTTCTCCGTCATGGTGGCCTCTGCATAGTGGGCTGCTTACCTCGTGGCTCACAGCTCCAAAGTGTTCAGAGAATAAGAAGGAAGCTGCGAGGCTTCTTCTGACCTAACTAGCCATAGAAGTACTAGACTGTAGCCCTGGCCAGTTTGGCTCAGCGGTTAGAGCGTCGGCCTGCGGTCCGGAGAGACCCGGGTTCGGTTCCCGCTAAGGGCGCGTACCTCGGTTGCAGTTTGTCCCCGGCCCTGGTCGGTCGTGCGGGTGGCAGCCACTCGATGTGTCCCTTCATGTCGATGTTTCTCTCTCTCTCCCTTCCTCTCTCTCCCTCCCACTCTATCTGTACAAAAAATGGAAAAATATCCTCGGGTGAGGATAAAAAAAAAAAAAAAAGAAGTACTAGACTGTTGCTTGTGCCATGTTCTATTGGTCAAACAAATCTCCTCCTAAGGTCAGTCTAGATACAAGGGGAGAGGTCATAGACCCCACCTCTCAAGGAAGAAAGTGCCAAAGAATTTGTGGACACAGTGACTATAGCAGAGATTTCAGGGCCTTTGGTATTTTGATAATATATTTCAATGTAATTTGGTTTCCTTTGTAATCCTGTTTTATTATACACCTTGTAAAACACTATTCTGAGAAGGGGTGCATACGCTTTATCCGACTGACACAAGGGTTCATAATGAAGAACCTCTGCTCCGACATGTCCTCTGATTCTAAGCGTCCTCCTCTGTCCACAGCCTTGACCTTGGCCCAGGCTCCCACCCTGTCTCGCTGGACCACTGCAATAACATCCTCATCGGCTTCTGCCAATGGGCTCTTCTGTCTCAAATTCTTCTTCCAAAGTCCATCCTTTCTTTCTTTCTTTCTTTCTTTTAATAATTTTTCTTTATTGATTTTAGAGAGAGTGAAAGGGAGAGGGAGAGAGATAGAAACATCAATGAGAAGGAATATCGATTGGCCGCCTCCTGCATGCCCCCCACTGGGGATTGGGCCCAAACCTAGGCATGTGCCCTGACAGGGAATCAAACCAGTGACCTCTTGGTGCGTGGGTCGACACTCAACCACTGAGCCACACCAGCTGGGCAAAGCTATTGTTTCTTTTTTTTTATCCTCACCCGAGGACATTTTTTTTTTTTTTTTTTTTAATTCTCACCCGAGGACATTTTTCCATTTTTTTGTTCAGGTAGAGTGGGAGGGAGGGACAGGAACAGAGAAAGAGGAGAGAGAAACATCGATGTGAAAGGAACACATTGAATGGCTGCCACCCACACGACCAACCAGGGCCGGGGACAAACTGCAACCGAGGTACGTGCCCTTAGCGGGAACCGAACCCGGGTCTCTCAGGACCGCAGGCCGACGCTCTAACCGCTGAGCCAAATCGGCCAGGGCCCAGGACATTTTTTGATATTTTGTTTAGATAGAGTGGGAGGGAGGAAGAGAGGGAGAGAGAAGCATCAACGAGAAAGGGACACATCAAGTGGTCGCCACCCACACGACCCAACCAGGGCCGGGGACAAACTGCAACTGAGGTACATGCCCCCAGTGGGAACCGAATCCTGGTCTCTCCAGACCACAGGCCAACGCTCCAACCGCTGAGCCGAACCGGCCAGGGCAAAGCTATTCTTTCTTAAGTCCAGATTCATCCATCCATCCATCCATCATTCCATCCATCCATCCATCCATCCATCCATCCAATGAATGAAATGTCCTATATCACCAAATGTAAAATGATCCTAAGTTTTCTAATGAGAAGGCCTCCAAATACCTTTTATATCTACCTTTTACTTTTAGACCTAGAATATTAGATGTGGGCCCGGGCTCCAGGGCCGAAGGGGTTGGAGAATCATACAGTTGTCGGAAGGCCTCATTACCTCTTGGCAGTGACCAGAGGCCTCCCTCCCTCACTCAATTACTACACAGGGGCTCTCCATGGTAGTGAGTTTACCCCAGACAGAATGATCCAAGAGAAAGCAAGAGACCGTCTGGTCTGTGTGACTCAGTGGTTGAGCGTCGACCCACTCACCAAGAGGTCGCCGGTTCTATTCCCGGTCAGGGCACATGCCCAGGTTGTGGGCCCGATCCCCAGTGCGGGGCATGCAGGAGGCGGCCAATGGATGTTCTCTCTCATCGATGTTTCTATCTCCCTCTCCCTTCCTCTCTCTCTAAAATCAATAAAGGAAAAAAAAATTTTTTTAAAGAGAAAATAAGGTACTGAGCAACCAGATGTCCACAGTGCCATGGGACCTAGCTTCCACAGTCACACATCATCATGTCTCCTTTATTCTATTCATTTTAGAAGCCAACTACCGGGTTCAGCCCACAGACAAAGGAGAGAATGTGGCTCCACCTCTTTAAGGGAGGAGTGTTAACGACTATGTAAACATATTTTTTAAAACCATCACAGTTACCTATATGTATTTAAAAGCACATAATTTTTTTTTTTTTATCCTCACCCGAGGACACTTTTTGCCTTTATCTTCAGATAAGCAGGAGGGAGAGAGGGGGGAAGAGAGAGAGAGAGAGAGAGAGAGAGAGAGAGAGAGAGACATCAATGTGAGAGAGACACATCGAGTGGCTGCCACCCACAAGACCCAACCAGGGCCAGGGACAACTGCAACCAAGGTACATGCCCTTAGCGGGAACCGAACCTGGGACTCGCAGGTCTGCAGGCCGACACTCTAACCACTGAGCAAAACTGGCCAGAGCTAAAAGCACATAAAATTAAAATAACCTATTAGTTGAGATTATATTACCTTTTCCACTGTCAGAGCCCAAAGGTATTTTAGTCAAGCGTCCCCCAAATCTTTGACATCAGTGATTTCTTCGGCACGACACTGCATCTGTCACCTGACGGCTTTCCAGAACACGTCCCCAGCCCCGCTCACCGAGCAGTTTGAGAACTTACGCTTTCTGTGTGCAAATTTTATCCAAAACTACGAGTACTCAGCACCCAGCCATTAGGCTCTCTCTTCCTTTCGCGCCTCCTTTCTGTGTGATGTGCGTTTGTCATCTCCACAACAGAACCAATGACTTGTTTTTGAAAGCAAGCATTAAAGAGCTTATTCACAACAACATTCAATATTTGTGTGGGAAGCAGAAAAGACTAAATCTTAGTTGACTTGCTTTGTCTCTGCAATGGACTTAATGCCCACCCCCCAGCCCCCGCCAATTCACGTGCTGAAATCTTAATCCCCTATATGACTGTATATGGAGGTGGGGCCCTTGGGAGGTGATTAGGTCATGAAGGTGGAACCTTCGTGAATTGAATTAGTGCCCTAAAAGAGACCCCAGAGAGCTCTCAGGTGACTTCTGCCATGTGAGAACACAAGGGGGGGGGATGATTATTTATAAAACAGGAAGTGGTTCTCGCACCAGACACCAAATCTGTCATTGTCTTGATCTTGGACTGCCCAGCCTCCAGGACTATGAGAAAGAAATGTGTTTATAAGCCACCCACTCTGATATCCCGTGATAGCTGCTCAGACGGACCAAGACAGCATCCTTTCTTTTCTTCTTCTTTCCTTCCTTTTTCTTTATTTTCCTATTCCTTTTTTTTTTTTTTTTTGTAAAGCAATTCTATTAGGTGACCTCTCTAAGCATTACAAACCAGCATTGATTGAGGCCATTTTCAGTTAATGGGTCTTCCCCAAGCACTGCTTTGTTGTTCAAAATCAAGACATTGCCAGTGTACTCCAAAGCAAGAGATTCTGTTGAGACTCAAATAATACAAGGTGACTGCCACCAGTCAGGTGAATCAATATGGAATACTACATAGCAATGAGAGTGACAAACTACGACCACGCATAACCACACGGTGAATCTCACAAATTAAATGTCAAGCAAAAGGAGCCAGATACAAAAGGATATGCCCAATAGGATTCCATTTATATGAACTATAAAACCCAGTCCAACTAATTTATAGTGTTAGAAGACAAAGCTAGGCATTACCCTGGGTGGGGAGGTGACTGGAAGGGGACTTCTCGGTGCTAATTATGTTCTGATTCATCTGAGTGCTGGTTACATGGGTGTGTTCAGTTTGTGAAACTTCATGTATTCATTAATATATATATTTACGATTTGTGTACTTTTTTGTTTATTTATTTATTTATTTTTTATCCTCCCTCGAGGATATTTTTCGATTTTTTGTTCAGAGAGAGCGGGAGGGAGAGAGAGGGAAACATCGATGTGAAGGGACACATCGAGTGGCTGCCACCCGCACGATCAACCAGGGCCGGGGACAAACTGCAACCGAGGTACATGCCCTTAGCGGGAACCGAACCCCGGTCTCTCTGGACCGCAGGCCGACACTCTAACCGCTGAGCCAAACCGGCCAGGGCTGATTTGTGTACTTTTTTGTACGTCCCATTTCACTGAAACCGTTTCTATGAAAAAACTCCAAGGTAACTTTCTCCTTCTGAAGGAGACTATGGCCGTGTTTTGCCCAAGCCTGTTGCTGGGGCTGAGGGAAAACTAAGAAAACTCTTTCTAGCCTCAAAGGTCTTGCAATTTAGTGACAGACAATACAAATTCCTGCAGGTAGATTGCCCAGATCTGAAGTGACCAGTGTACTTAGAGTGAGCCCTGATAGGGGACCACTGTGTGCAGACAGCTGAGGAGAGACGCCACACTCAGGTGGGCTGCTGTTAAGGCATTCGATAGCCCAGGGCAGAAACATAGTTTGCTTCTCCTTTTCCAGGGGCCAGAAAAGAAATGAGGCCCGCCCGGGCCGGTTTGGCTCAGCGGTTAGAGCGTTGGCCTGCGGTCCAGAGAGACCCGGGTTCGGTTCCCGCTAAGGACACGTACCTCGGTTGCAGTTTGTCCCCGGCCCTGGTTGGTCGTGCGGGTGGCAGCCACTCGATGTGTCCCTTTCACGTCGATGTTTCTCTCTCTCTCTCTCCCTCCCGCTCTATCTGAACACAAAATGGAAAAATGTCCTCGGGTGAGGATAAAAAAAAAATACATTAAAAAAAAAAGAAAAGAAAAGAAACAAGGCCCTCCTGGGTCTCCGGAAGTTGCATTTGAAGCGCGGATTTTGAGTGGTGACTTACATTTGACTTTATTTTGTTTTATTTCTTTTTAGAAGTGTGATGTCGGGGAGGTTTCTGAAAGAGCTAAAGGAGGGAGCAGGTGTGAAAGGGAAGCCACCCCTCGGGGAGGAGGGCAGATGCGGAAAGGCTGGTGTAGAAGGGTAGGTGGTGGTGATCTGGCAGAGGAACTGGGAACGAGGACCCTGGGGCGGTGGAGGGAAAGGCGCTGTGTGGAGGGCAGGTGCATATATTTGAAGCCACCCAGCCTTCTGGGCACTGAATGGTTCTGGCCTCTGGCCTGCGGGAATAAGAGGAGAGGACTTCTGAGGGACATTGCAGCCAAACATGGGTTGATTTGGGGGATAACCTAGAGGTCCTCAGGGAAGGAAGAGCTATGCAGCGCTATTTACAATCGCTAAGATCTGGAAACAGCCCAAATGTCCATCAGTAGACGAATGGATAAAAAAGCTATGGTACGGCCCTGGCCGGTTTGGCTCAGTGGTTGGAGCATCGGCCTGTGGTCCGGAGAGACCCGGGTTCGGTTCCCGCTAAGGGCACGTACCTCGGTTGCGGTTTGTCCCCGGCCCTGGTTGGTCGTGCGGGTGGCAGACACTCGATGTGTCCCTTCACATCGATGTTTCTCTCCCTCTCTCTTCCTCTCTCTCCCTCCCGCTCTATCTGAACAAAAAATGGAAAAGATGTCCTCGAGGGAGGATAAAAAAAAAAAAAAAAAAAGCTATGGTATGTATACACAATGGAGTACTATGCAGCTGTAAGAAAGAGAGATCTCTTATCCTTTGAGACAACAAGGAGGGACCTGGAGAGTATTATGCTAAGCGAAATAAGCCAGTCAGAGAAAGACAAGTACCACATGATCTCACTTACTTGTGGAACATAATAAACAAAATAAGCTGTCGACCAAAAGAGATCCAGAATCGTGGAAGTAGGGAACAGACTGACAAACCTCAGAGGGATGGGGGTGGGAGGAGTGGGAAGAGATAAACCAAAGATGCCCTGGCCGGTTTGGCTCAGTAGTTAGAGTGTCGCCCGCAGACAAGATATAAACCAAAGAACTTATATGCTTCTATGCACAAGCAATCGACATGGGCGTTAGGTTGGGGAAGGCAAGAGGTGCTGTGGGAGTGGGAAGGGGGGGATCCATGAGGAAAAAAGGGGGGCATCTGTAATACTTTCTTTTAAAAAAAATTTTTTTTTCTTTATTGATTTTAGAAAGAGAGGAAGGGAAAGGGAGAGAGAGATAAGAACATCGATGAGAGAGAACATGGATTGGCCGCCTCCTGCATGCCCCCCACTGGGGATCAGGCCCACAACCTGGGCAGGTGCCCTGACCGGGAATCGAACCAGTGACCTCTTGGTGCATGGGTCAGCGCTCAAACTCTGAGCCACACAGGCTGGGCGACATCTGTAATACTTTCAACAATAAAAAAATAAAAAAGAAGGAAAAGCTATGAATAGGAGCTGACAAGTGGCCAAGGGTGGGGGGTGTAGGGAGCTGCGTACGGGCCAGGTGTCTGACTCGGGGTCTCGTTTAGCAGAGAGGGCGGGTTGAGCTCCCCAGCTCAAAACATCGCATGGGCCTCAGCCAGGGAGAGATCGGAGTTGGAAACGGGAAAGTGGGATGAGACCTGGCCTAGTGTGTGGAAAATGGTGCTCCTCCAGTCTCCAGAGAGTTCCTCGAAGTGAGACTAAGTGCCTGCCTCGCCTAAGTGCTCCTGGGCAGCCAGTCTGCTCAGAACAGCTGCCTCCTCCTCAGTGAGCCAGGACACGGCCGCGGCGCGGACAGAGGCAGAGCCGGGAAGGGGTGCAGACTCCGCGCGGCACCTCTCTCTGCGTTTCCCCGATGTGAGGGAGACTTCGGCTGCTGTCTTCTTTAAGCCACTGTTAGTTTATTCATGTGTGGTTGTTCACTTCTGTGATTTTGGCCCTCAAGTCCAAAGCTCTTCCTGATAGGTACAACAGGGCTTTCATGAAATAAATCCTAGCATGGTAAATGACCGTGTTCGCCATCAAAAATAGTAACAGAGAAGTATACTGAGTAACGTGGAACCATGTTCACCATATATTATGTATAAAAATCTATTTATAGTCCTGGCCGGTTTGACTCAGCAGTAGAGCATAGGCCCTCAGAACAAAGAGTTGCAGGTTTGATTCCAGTCAAGGGCACGTACCTCGGTTGTGGTTCGTCCCCAGCCCTGGTCGGGGTCGTGTGGGAGGCAACCAGTTGACGTGTCCCTCTCACATCGAAGTTTCTCTCTCTCTCCCTTTCTCTTCCACTCCCTCCCTCCCACTCTATTCTGAAGATAAATAGAAAAATATCCTCAGGTGAGGATTACAAAAAAAAAGTCTACTTATAAAACACCTGTATAGCCCTGGCCAGTTTGGCTCAGCGGTTAGAGCATTGGCCTGTGGTCCGGAGAGACCCGGGTTCGGTTCCCGCTAGGGGCATGTACTTCGGTTGCAGTTTGTCCCCGGCCCTGGTTGGTCGTGCGGGTGGCGGCCACTCGATGTGTCCCTTCACGTTGATGTTTCTCTCTCTCTCTCTCCCTTCCTCTCTCTCCCTCCCATTCTATCTGTACAAAAAATGGAAAAATGTCCTCGGGTGAGGATTAAAAAAAAAAAATTTTAAAAAAAACACCTGTATAATATGACAAAACAAGACAAAACAGATACATATATGCACAGAAACAGAAAGTTGAAAGGATGCTCACCAATAGCAAATCTCCCCCACTACCAAGGGCTTGCAGGTCATTTGTGTAATAAAAAATTTAAAAATTTGAAATTAAAAGAATTTTTTTAAGTTCATGCTCTACACTGGCTTCACTTATTTAGTTACCAGGAAATTAACCAGGACCCCAAGCTCAGTGGTGTCACTGCCCCGTTTCTCTGGGGAGCGTTTGTGACTGCGACTCTTGATATGGTCTCTTTGCCCCTACAGTGGGGGTGAGTCATCAGGCCCAAGGGGGACCACAGTTCTGGAAACTTAAAAAAAAATTTTTTCTTTATTGGTTCTTAGAGAGAGAGGAAGGGAGAGTGAGAGAGAAACATCGATGAGAGAGAACAGCCCCTGGCCGCCTCCTGCACACCCCCCACCGGGGACTGGGCCCACAACCTGGGCATGTGCCCTGACCGGGAACCGAACCAGAGACCTCCTGCTGCACGGGTCGATGCTCAGTCACTGAGCCACACTGGCTGGGAGAGTTCTGGCAACTTTTATTCCATCTTTCTTTGTGAGTGAAAACAATCTTCACGAATTTACACCAGGGTTTGCAAACTGGTGGGCCTGGGCCTAACCAGACTGGCCTATACAATGTTTCATCAATGTCGTGAATGACTGAGCGTTCACATAGGAATCCAGATTACTGACTTGTCTTCTGAAAAATCAGGAGAGCTAGTAACCCGGAGTCCTAGTGCAGCACCGGCTCCTTTAAACAGGACGCTGTTCGGCGGGCACAGCCCCTGCCGCCCTCTGGGGTCACCCTAAAAGACAGGTGCATGTGAGCATCTGGCCCAAGCTGCTCTTGCATTGCCCTGTGGTCTCCCCAGGCATTGCAGTGCGGTCCCTTGGTTTCCACTCACGGAATGCTTTCCTGTCTGTAAAGATTTGGAGCTTGTGTGGGGCAAAGGGAGTGTTATGAATTGAAAGTAGGCCTCTAGCCCAGCTGGTGTGGCTCAGTGGTTGAGTGTCGACCCACGCACTAAAAGGTCGCCAGTTCGATTCCCGGTCAGGGCACGTGCCCAGGTTGTGAGCCTGATCCCCAGTGGGGAGCATACAGGAGGTGGCCAATCACTGTTCTTTCTCATCGATGTTTCTATCTCTCTCTCCCTTCCTCTCTCTCTAAAATTAATAAAGAAAAAAAAAATCTTTTTTATCCTCACCCGAGGACATTTTTGCATTGATACTCAGACAGAGCAGGAGGGAGAGAAGGAGAAAGAGAGAGAGAGAAACATCGATGTGAAAGAGACACATTGAGTGGTTGCCACCCACACAACCCCAACAGGGGCTGGGGACAAACTGCAACCGAGGTACGTGCCCTTAGCGGGAACCGAACCCGGGACTCTCTGGTCCATGGGCCAACGCTCTAACCTCTGAGCCAATCGGGCCAGGGCAAAAAAACACATTTTTTTAATAAAAAAATTAAGTAGGTCTCCAGCCCTGGCCGGTTTGCTTAGCGGTTAGAGCCTCAACCTGCAGACGGAAGAGTAGCAAGTTCGATTCTGGTCAAGGGCACGTACCTCGGTTGCAGTTCGGTCCCCGGCCCTGGTCAGGGTGGTGTGGAAGGCAACCAGTCAATGTGTCTCTCTCACATTGATGTGTTTCTCTCTCTCTCTCTCTCTCTCTCTCTCTCTCTCTGTCTCTCTCTCTCTCCCTCCCTCCCTCCCTCCCTCCCTTCACCTCACTCTATCTGAAGATAAGTGGGAAAAAGTATCCTTGGGTGAGGATTAAAAAAAAAAATTAGAAATAAAAAATAATAAAATAGGCCTCCAAAGTCTTTGACCCTCTTCCCGCAGAAGATGGATCCAACTTGTCTCTTCTTGAACACGGGCTGGCCTCAGTACCGGCTTCCAACACATAGAATGTGGTAAGAGTGACAACGTGTGATTTTCAGAGGTAGGTCACAAAGGGGAAGGCAACTTCTACGTGGTCTCCTCTCTTTTAAGGATGCTTGCCCATGGGACCCAGCCATCATGTAGGGAAGCGTCCCAGACCACATGCAGAGCGTAGATGTTCTAGCTGACAGCCCCGGCTGGAGTCCCAGCCAACAGCCAGCATCAACCGCCAAACCAGACATGTGAGTGAAGGAGCCTTTGAGGATTCCAGACCCAGCCTGTGAGCCACTCCAGCTGACGCCAAGTGGAACATAGGTGAGCTGTCCCAAAGGAAGCCTGCTCAAGTTATAGATTCATGAGCAAAATAAATGTTGTTTTGAAGCAACATTTGAAGCAACATTCTTTTGGACATCTTTACTGAAATATGTATAATTTGCATACTATAAAATTCACTCATTTAAACTATATAACTCAATGGTTTTAGTATATTCGGAGTTGTACAGTCATCACCACAAAACACTCCATATGCCCTGGCTGGTTTGGCTCAGCGGTTAGAGCATCGGCCTGCGGGCTGGAGAGACCCGGGTTCGGTTCCTGCTAAGGGCACGTACCTTGGTTGCAGTTTGTCCCCGGCCCTGGTTGGTCGTGTGGGTGGCAACCACTCGATGTGTTCCTTTCACGTCGATGTTTCTCTCTCTCTCTCTATCTCTCCCTCCCACTCTATCTGAACAAAAAATGGAAAAGGTGTCCTCGGGTGAGGTAAAAAACAAACAAACAACACCACTCCATACTCCCCTCCTCCACTCTGTTCCCTTGCCCCTGGCAACTGCTAATCTACTTTCTGTCTCTATGGATTTGCCTGTTCTGGACATTTCATACATGTGGAATCATATGCTATGTGGTCCCGTGCGTCTGGCTTCTTCACTTAGCAGAATGTTTTCAAGGTTCCTCCAGCCTGTGTCAGTACTTCATCCCTTTTTATTACTAAGAAATATTGCATTGTATGAATAGACCACATTTTTACATTTATCTATTCATCAGTTGATAGCTATTTGGTTCCTACCTACTTTTTGGCTTTTATAAATAATGCTACTATGAATATTTGTGTACAAGTTTTTCTGTGGGCACATGTTTTCGTATCTCTTGGGTATACACTCAGGAGTGGAGTTGTTGGGGCATTTGGAAAAGTCTCTATTTAACATTTGAAAGTACTGCCAAACCGTTTTCCAAAGTTGCTGCATCATTTGAAGTCAGCTCTCATTGTGGTTTTGTTTTGCATTTCCCTGATGGCTAATGATGTTGAACATATTTTCTTGTACTTATTGGCCATTTGCATACTTTTTTGGAGAAATGTCTATTCAAATTCTTTTCCCATTTTTTGTTGTTGTTAATCCTTACCCGAGGATAGAGTGGAAAGGAGGAAGGGGGGTAGAGAGAGAGAGAAACATTGAAGTGAGAAACACATTGATTGGTTGCCTCCCGCAGGATCCCCACCAGGACCAGGGATTGAACCTGCAACCCAGGTAGTTGGCCTTGACTGGGAGACCTTTCATTTCTCGGGCCGACGCGCTAACTGCTGAGCTAAACCAGCCAGGGCTCTTTTCCCTTTTTTTTTTTTTTTTAATCCTCACATGTGGACATTTTTGCATTTATGTTCAGATAGAGCAGCAGGGAGAGAGGGAGGAAGAGAGAGAGAGAAACAACAATGCGAGAGAGACACATCGAGGGGCTGCCACCCACACTACCCCAACCAGGGCCGGGGACTAACCGCAACCGAGGTACGTGCCCTTAGCGGGAACTGAACCCAGGACTCTCGGGTCCGCAGGCCGACGCTCTAACTGCTGAGCCAAACTGGACAGGGCTCTTTTCCCGTTTTTTGAAATGACTAATTTAAGTTGTCTTTTTATTATTAAGTTATACGAGTTCTTTTTTTTTTTTTTTTTATCCTCACCCGAGGACATTTTTCAATTTTTTGTTCAGATAGAGCGGGAGGGAGAGAGAGAGAGAGAGAGAAACATCAACGTGAAGGGACACATCGAGTGGCTGCCACCCGCACGACCCAACCAGGGCCGGGGACAAACCGCAACCGAGGTACGTGCCCTTCGTGGGAACCGAACCCGGGTCTCTCAGGACCGCAGGCCGACGCTCCAACCACTGAGCCAAACCGGCCAGGGCAAGTTGTACGAGTTCTTTATAAATTCTTTGTACATCCTCTATCAAATATATGATTTGAAAATATTTTCTCCTAGTTTATGGGTTGTTTTTTCACTTCCTTTTTTAAAAATGGTTTTTATTGAGCCCTGGCCGGTTTGGTTCAGCTGTTAGAGCCTCGGCCTGCGGTCCAGAGAGACCCAGGTTCGGTTCCCGCTAAGGGCACGTACCTCGATTGCAGTTTGTCCCCGGCCCTGGTTGGGTCGCGCGGGTGGCAGCCACTCGATGTGTCCCTTTCACGTCGATGTTTCTCTCTCTCTCTCTTCCTCTCTCTCCCTCTCACTCTATCTGAAAAAAAAATGAAAAAATGTCCTCGGGTGAGGAAAAAAAAAAAGAAAATGGTTTTTATTGAATTTTTTAGAGAGAGAGGAAGGGAAAGAGAGATAGAAACATCAATGTGAGAGAGAGACAGCGATTGGCTGCCTCCTTCACGCCCCCCACTGGGGATCGAGCCCACACAACCCAGGCATGTGTCCTGACCAGGAATCGAACCAGGACCTCTCAGTCCGTGGGACAACGCTCATCCACTGAGCCACACCGGCTGGGCTCTTTTCACTTTCTTAGCGGTAATTATTTGCAGCACAAAAGTTTTTAATTTTGAGAAAATCCAATTTATTTTTTCTTTGGTTGCTCATGCTTTTGGTGTCATATCTAAAAAATAATTGCCACCCTGGCCGGTTTGGCTCAGCGGTTAGAGCGTTGGCCCGCGGTCCAGAGAGTCCTGGGTTCGGTTCCCGCTAAGGGCACGTACCTCGGTTGCAGTTTGTCCCCGGCCCTGGTTGGGGTCGTGTGGGTGGCAACCGGTTGATGTGTCCCTTTCACGTCGATGTTTCTCTCTCTCTCTCTCTCTCTCTCTTCCTCTCGCTTTATGCACAAATGTCCTCGGGTGAGGAAAAAAATAAATAAATAAAAATAAAAAATATTTGCCTAACCAAAATTTGCACTTGTGTTTTCGCCTCAGAGTTTTATAGATTTAGTTCTTACATTTAAGTCATTACTCTGCTCTGAGTTAATTTTTTGGCATCATGTGAGGTCGGGGTCCAGTTTCATTCTGTGCCTGTGGATCCAGAGTTTTCCCAGCACCATTTGTTAACGACTGTCCCTTCCCTGTTGAATAATCTTGACAACCTTGTTGTAAGTCAGTTGACCATCTACGTGAGGGTTTCTTTCTGGGCTCTCTGTTCTACTCTATGCTATTGGTCTATATATCTGTCCCTATGCCAGCATAAGCCATAAAGTTCGGGGGTGAGTTTTTAAAATTTTTTTTCTCTTTATTGATTTTATAGAGAGAGGAAGGGAAAGAGAGAGAGAGATACAAACATCGATGAGAAAGAACCTCAACTGGCTGCCTCCTCCATGCCCCCCACTGGGGATCGGGCCCACAACCTGGGCATGTGCCCTGACCGGGAATCGAACCGGCAACCTCTTGGTGCAGGGGTCGACGCTCAACCACTGAGCCACACCGGCCGGACAGGGGGGAACTTTTATGCATCCATCATAACTAGAACAGGGAGGCAGCAGGAAGAGCGTACATGGAAGAGATTAGATGAAAGGCGAAGAGGGAGAAAGGCTGAAGGAAGGAGAGAGCTTCCTTGTTCCTTTTTGAGTCTTCTTAAGCCTATTCTTGGCTTAAATGTGTATACCCTAAAAATGCCAGCCTTCGACATGTAAGAGCGGCTATCCTCTGACCCCAGGGAACGGGCCATGAGGGCTGCTCATTTCTGGAGAAGTGAAACCTAGCAGCATAACAGAACAACTAGGCCAACTTTGAAAGCTTTCAGATTTGTCCTTCTTGGTCCCACCCTTTTAGCCTGAAGCCTTTCGTTGGGGACAGTGTTAGAATTTGTATAGATCTAGCAAATCTCTCAGAGTTGGGGGTGGGGCTGGTAGAGGCAGAAATTAAGCCTTGGACCAATCAGCCAGCCTCACAGTCGCATCCAAAATGTGTTCAGGGCCATGGTCCCACCCACTAGCAAGATTCATCTATAGAGGAAAGCCAGGAAGACAAGGAATTATTGCAAACTTGTAATATTCCTTCTACGGTTATACAGAGGATGTGCCTGAAGACCAGAAACTGTTTTTTTATCCTCACCCGAGGACATTTTTCCATTTTTTGTTCAGCTAGAGTGGGAGGGAAAGAGAGAGAGAAACATTGACGTACCCAACCAGGGCCGGGGACAAACTGCAACCAAGGTACATGCCCTTAGCGGGAACCGAACCCGGGTCTCTCTGGACCGCAGGCCAACGCTCTAACCCCTGAGCAAAACCGGCCAGGGCTACTTCTGTTAAATTTTAAGCACCTCACAGGCTTCGGTCAAAACAAACTTCTGCTTCCAAAGTTCATATCCTGGGTATTGTGTCTGTCTCTCTTACTCAACTTCCATCCTTCCCTCCTTCCCTCTTTTCTTTTCTTTCTTTCTTTCCTCCTCCCTTCCTTCCTCTGATAACAATTTCCCTCTCTCCATTGCCCCCCTCAGGTAACAACTATTCCGAATTAGATATGTGTCACTCCTGTTCTTGTTTTTATACCTTAACTATCAGACACCCATTTAGAATATAACATAACATTTTGCCTATTTGTAAATGTTGTATAAATAAGTCGCACTATACACATTCTTTTGTAATTTGCCTTCTATTTTAGTCAGTACTGTTTGTGACATGCATCTGTCTTGGTTGGTGTAGCTGGGGTCTAGTCTTTCGTGACTATGAGCCCGTTCATTTATCCACTTGCCAGTTCAAACGCCGCCTCCCCAGAGAGGCCTTCTCTGACCTGACCACTCATATAATGTGACCTGTTTCCTTCTCTTCCTCCTCCTTCTCCTCCTCCTCTCCCTTCCCCTCCCTCTCTCCCTCCTCCTCCTCTTCTTCTTCCTCCCTTAATATAAATACACGGAGGGAAAACACCAGCTTTCAGAAAGAAATCTGGCTTCTGCTCATTCTGGCCCTTAGCTCGCTGCTGCAGTACTGTGACGGGGGCAAAGTGTGTGGGGGGGTCAGCCAAGAAGCAGATGCCAAGATGGAATCAGACAAAAAAAAAGTGAGTCATTGGAGGAAAAAGCAGGAAAAGGTAAGGAGAGCCCTCAGACTTTGATCAGGTCTGACACTTGTGGAAGAAGAGAGGAAGGAGCCCTGGCCGGTTTGGCTCAGCGGTTAGAGCGTCGGCCTGCGGTCCAGAGAGACCCGGGTTCAGTTCCCGCTAAGGGCACGTACCTCGGTTGGTCTGTCCCCGGCCCTGGTCGGTCGTGCGGGTGGCAGCCACTCGATGTGTCTCTATCACATCGATGTTTCTCTCTCTCTCTTTCCCCCCTCTCTCCCTCCCACTCTATCTGAAGATAAATGCAAATATATATATATATATATCCTCAGGTGACAATAAAAAAAAAAAAGAAGAAGAGAGGAAGGAAAGAGCACCATGTAGTTCCAAGATAGGTTCAGCCAGGCCATGAGGAGTCTTGACCCACAGTTTCCCATTGAGGAGCCCCACGTCACGTCAGACTGAGCCAGCCTCAGCCCTGCTGCTGGGAACAGCCCACGGAGAGCGTGGCCTTAGCCTGAACCAGGCGGTGGGTCCAGAGGAGGAAGGCAGCTGGGCTTCCCGTGAGACAGACTGCCACGGCGGGTCTGAAGAGCGCGTTGTCCTGGCCAGCACCGCAGCTCTTCCTGCCCCCTGGTTCTGCCCGCCTGCAGGTTCAACGAGGACCTACCTGCCCAGGTGGAGACCGGACTGGCTGGTCTGTTCCCCCATTTGTCCAAACCAGAGGGCTCTGGGAAGGAAGGTGTTAGGGACTGAAAGTTTGTGCCCCCCCCCCCCAATTTTCTTTTTTCTTTTTTTTTTATCCTCACCGGAGGACATTTTTCCATTTTTTGTTCAGGTAGAGTGGGAGGGAGAGAGAGGAACATCGATGCAAAAGGAACACATCGAGTGGCCGCCACCCTCACGACCAACCAGGGCCGGGGACAAACTGCAACCGAGGTACATGCCCTTAGCGGGAACCGAACCCGGGTCTCTCAGGACCGCAGGCCGATGCTCTAACCGCTGAACCAAACCAGCCAGGGCCCCAATTTTCATATGTTAAAATCTTAAGCCCCGATTGTTTATTAAGTGAGGTCTTGCCCTGGCCGGTTTGGCTCAGCGATTAGAGTGTCGGTCCACAGACCAAAGATCAAAGAGTCCAGGGTTCGATTCCGGCCAAGAGCACATACCTCGGTTGTAGTTCATCCCTGGCCCCGGTTGGGGTCGTGTGGGAGGCAACCAATCGATGTGTGTCTCTCACATCAATGTTTCTCTTTCTCTCTCTTTCTCTCCCTCTCTCACTCTGTCTGAAGATAAAGGCAAACATATCCTTGAGTGAGGATTAAAATCAAAACAAGAAGTGAAGTCTTTGGGAGGTAATTAGGTCATGAGAGTGGAGCCCTCATGAATGGGATGAGCGCCCTCAGGAGCAGAGGCCAGAGCTAGCCCCTGTTCCATCCGGTGAGGATACAGAAAGTCATCAGTCTTCAACCCAGAAGAGGGTTCTCCCCAGAACTCAGCCACGCGAGCATCCTGGTCTCGGACTTCCAACCCCCAGAACGGTGAGAAATACATCTCTGTTGTTTATCAGCCACCTAGTCTGTGCTACTTTGTTTTAGCAGCCTCGAGGGACTAAGACACGGAGCGATTTCAGAGAGAAGAGGAGAGACATCCCCCTCCCCCAGACCAGACCGAAATCCAAACCCCAAGCTCCGAACGCGGGCTTTCGGAGGGGCCTTGGTGGGGAGGGGCTGCAAAACCTCTTGGGCCTTCTGTTTTTGACAGAATCCTAACACCTTTGAGAAAAGGAGAAGTGACAAGGTAATAAATGTTTTAACCTGTCTTTGTTTCCTCTTTCTCTGAGGAAGCAGTTGTAAGAGGCATTGAAAAAATCGGAGATGAAAATTACATTTTTGCCCCTCAACTTATTATTTTGAAAAATTTCAAACCTATGGAAAAGTTGAAAGAACAGATTAATATACCCTTTACCTAGATCCACCAGTTATTAATATTTTGCCATGCTCTTATCTCTGTGTGTATACTCTTTTCACTGAACCATTTGAAAGTAAATTACAGACATCATGATAATTCACCCCTAAATACCCTAGCATACATCTCCCAAGAATAAGAACATTTTCCTACATAACCACAATGCCATTATTACTCCTTAGAAAATTTACATTTATTCAATAATACCCTCTAATTTATAGTTTTTATTTCAATTTCCCCATTGACTCTATAATGATCGAAACCACATCAGTAGTTGCCTGGGGTGAGGGCGCTGTTGAAAGCAAAGAAACACAAGGGAAACTTTTGGGGTGATGTAGAAATGTTAAGTTCTTGATGGGGGGTGGTGGTTACCTGGGTGTAAAATTGTCAAAACTCATAGAACTGTATATTTAAAATGGATGTCTTTTATTGTATATAAATTATACTTCAATAAAATTGATTTAAAAAAATTTCCCTAGCAGTCCCCGAAGTGTTTTATAGTTCCCTGATCTAGGATTCTATCAAAGTTCATGCACTGTGCTTGGTTACCTTGTTTCTTCAATCTTCTCTAATCTAGAACATTCCCTCCTGTTTTAGTTTATCATGCCATTGATTTAAAAATAAAAACAAAAATAAAAATAAAAGGGCAGGCCAGCCCGGCTAAAGTGGCTCAGTCGGTTGAGCGTCATCCTTTGCACCAAAAGGTTGCAGGTTTGATTCCCGGTCAGGGCACATGCCTGGGTTGTGGGTTCAATCTCCAGTTCGGGTACATCCGGAAGGCAACCGATTGATGTTTCGCTCTCACATCAATGTTTCTCTCGCTCTCTGTCTCTCCCTCTAAGTATGTCCTACAGTGAAGATTAAACAAACAAACAAAAACAAGAATGAATAAGTGGAACAGCAAATCACTGTTTCTCTCTTTCCCTCAAATCAATAAATTGAAAGGGGGGAGCAGACCAATTGTCCTGCAGGACGTCCCACATTCTGGATTCATCGGTCTCCTCATGGCTGGATCCAGGTTACACAGTTTTGTTTTTGTTTTTGTTTTTTTTTAATCCTCACCCGAGGATATTTCTCCATTTTTTGTACAGATAGAGTGGGAGGGAGAGAGAGGAAGGGAGAGAGAGAGAGAAACATCGATGTGAAAGGGACACATCGAGTGGCTGCCACCCGCACGACCAACCAGGGACAAACTGCAACCGAGGTACGTGCCCTTAGCAGGAACCGAACCCAGGTCTCTCCGGACCGCAGGCCGACGCTCTAACCGCTGAGCCAAACTGGCCAGGGCCCAGGTTACACAGTTTTGACGAGAGCACTGCAGAGGTGATGCTGTGCCCTTATTCATCATACTGGGAGGTATATGGTGCCAGTCTGTCCCTTTGCTGGCGAGGCTCACCTTGTACATTCCCTGCTACAGACTCAGAGCCAATAATTTCTCCAAGTAGCCCCTAGTTCTTGACAGTGTGGAATGGTATTTAGAAACCAAGAATGTGGTGTGAGATGTGCTCATTGCTATGGGGGTGTCAATGTTTCCTAGGCCCTTTTAGTGGGTAGAGATTGGAAATCCACATTGTATTTTTTTTGCTTAAATCTTAAGTTGGCGCCCTGGCCAGTTTGGCTCAGCGGTTACAGTGTCGGCCTGTGGTCCAGAGAGACCCGGGTTCGGTTCCCGCTAAGGGCAGGTATCTCGGTTGCAGTTTGTCCCCAGCCCTGGTTGGGTCGTGTGGGTGGCAACCACTCGATGTGTCCCTTTCACGTCAATGTTTCTCTCTCTCTCTTCCTCTCTCTCCCTCCCACTCTATCTGAACAAAAAATGGAAAAAAATGTCCTCGGGTGAGGATAAAAAAAAAATCTTAAGTTGGCAATTCAAATCCCACACAAGGTTCTTTCTTCCTTCCCCACATTCTATATTTGTATTTCCTTTCTTACATAGTGGTTTCCAACATTACCAATATACTTATCATTTGGTCTGTCTTACAATGCATATAAAATGCTTTCATTGTGGTTTGTCACCAGCCCTGGTTGGTTGGGCGAGTAGCAGCCACTCGATGTGTCCCTTTCACGTCGATATTTCTCTCTCTCTCTCTCTTCCTCCCACTCTGTCTGAACAAAAAATGGAAAAATGTCCTCGGGTGAGGATAAAAAAAAAAATGCTTTCTGAATTACAATACAAATACCACTACAAGACGTTTGCTAAGTAAAGTTCAAGATATCTTCACAGTTATTTTGTTCTAGGATATATTCCACTAAGGATGTACACTCTGTGTACTACTGTCAAAACTTACTTAGGCTAATTCTTTTCTCTGTGTAGTAATGTGAATATGATACAAAGTTTCATTTGTTCTTTTTTTAAATTCAAATTCAGCATTTTACTTTTGGTTTTTGGATATTTAAACCATTAAAAACTATGTGCATACACAGAGAAGTCTTGCCCATCCCTGACTCCTCTCGCCTTTGCTATTAAGAGCTAACATTGCCATGTTTTCTCTCTCTTCTAGTTTTCCCAGTGAACAGGTACAGATAAGAAAAACAAAATCTAGTTCAAAGGAACTTGAAAATTGTGTGTAGAGGGGACAGGTTCTATTTTTTTTTTTTTTTTTTTTTATGCTCACCCGAGGACATTTTTGCAAGACACATCAACCGGCTGCCACCCACATAATCCCAACCGGGACCGGGGACAAACTGCAACCGAGCTACGTGCCCTTAGCAGGAACCGAACCCGGGACTCTCTGGTCCGCGGCCAATGCTCTAACCGCTGAGCCAAACCGGCCAGGGTTCAGGGTCTATTTTTTTTTAAAGGAATAGCCCACACATTTACCTAGTGTCTAATACCTGTTGGGCTTTGTGTTTGGTGCTCTACATGCATTATCTTCTTTAATCTTCACAACTCTGTAAAAGATTGGTGTTGCTCATCGAAAAAAAAATTACATTGTGGAAAATTGCAAATGTACTAAAAAGTAGAGAGAACAGTAATAGTGCAAATAAACCTCCACACACCTATCACCTGCCTCAACATTCACCAACTGATCTGGCTTGTTTAACCTAGACTTCTTCCTGGATAATTTTGATGCAAATCCAAGATATCCTATCATTTCATCCATAAAGATTGCAGCACATAAAAGATAAGGACTCTACCAAAAAAATGTGCTGTTCCTATTTCTGTGGTTTTCACAAACATTTTTTAGTTTGCTCAAATCAGACACAAAGATCCGTATCTTGCAACTCTTGGTATTTCTAAGTCTCTTTTAGTCTATAGGCTCCCCCTCCATTTGTTTTTTTACCCCTTACAGTTTATTTGAAGAAACCAAGTCATGTGCCTTATAAAGCCTCACAGTTTAGCCCAGTTCCATTTGGCTCAGCGGTTGGAGTGTTGGCCCCTGGACCAAAGAGCCGCAGGTTCGATTCCGGTCAGGGGCACTTACCACAGCTGCGGTTCATCCCTGGCGCTGGTTGGTGTCTCTCTCACATTGATGTTTCTCTCTCTCCCTCCCACTCTATCTGAAGATAAATGGGCAAAAAATATATACCCTTGGGTGAGGATTTTTTTTTTAATTCTCACCTGAGGACATTTTTCCATTTTTTTGTTCAGATAGAGTGAGGGGCAGAGAGAGAGAGAAACATTGACGTGAAAGAGACACATCGAACAGCTGCCTCCCGCACGACCCAACCAGGCCCGGGGACAAACCGCAACCGAGATACGTGCGCCTAGCGGGAACCGAACCCGGGACTCTCTGGTCTGCATTCTGATGCTCCAACCGCTGCGCCAAACTGGCCAAAGCTGGGTGAGGATTTTTTAAAAATTAAAAAAAAAAAGTCTCACAGTCTGGCTTTTGCTGAATGTATACCCACAGTATCCTAACATGTTCATCTGTCCGATGTTTTCTATAAATTGTAAATAGATCTAGACCTGCACTGTCCAGTATGGTAGCCACTTGCCACATGTGGCTACTGAGCACCTGAAATGTGGTCAGTCCAAATTGAAAAGTGCTGGAAGTGTAAAATATGCATTGGATCGTTTAGCAGTCTCAGTACCAAAAAAAAAGAAAAAAGCAGCCCTGGCCAGTTTGACTCAGCGGTTGGAGCATCAGCCTGCGGTCCAGAGAGACCCGGGTTCGGTTCCCGCTAAGGGCACGTACCTTGGTTGCAGTTTGTCCCCGGGCCTGGTTAGGTCGTGCGGGTGGCAACCACTCGATGTGTCCCTTTCACGTCGATGTTTCTCTCTCTCTCTCTCTCTCCCTCCCACTCTATCTGAACAAAATATTGAAAAATGTCCTCAGGTGAGGATTAAAAAAAAAAAAAGTTAAGTATCTCATTAATAATTTTCATAGAATGCATGTTGAAAGAATACTTTGGATATATTGGGTTAAAATATAAAAATTAATTTCACCTGTTTCTTTTCATTTTTTAAAGTATTGCTTCTAGAAATCCTAAATTACATATATGGCTCACATTCTATTCCTATTGGGCAGCGCTGTTGT
The DNA here is from genome assembly GCF_014108415.1 of Molossus molossus. NCBI lineage: Eukaryota > Metazoa > Chordata > Mammalia > Chiroptera > Molossidae > Molossus > Molossus molossus. The sequence continues at coordinate 115,116,320 of NW_023425355.1, read as the reverse complement.
ACAGGCTTGATCAGTTTCAGGATCAACTTTTTTTTGGCACGATTACTTCATAGTAAGTGATTTCCTATCAGAAGGCTCATAATGCCTTGATGTTCCTTTTTCAACTTTCTATTTTTGGTAAGGTTGGCACTCATGATCATTGCCTAGATCCACTACTTCATTAAGGGTTGTAAAATGATAACATTCTATCATTTCTTCGTATCCTGGCTGGAATACTTTTGTAAAGTGTAACATTCCCTTTGATATAGGAAGGGCAGGGAAAATGCTTGCCTCTTTTCCTTCATTTGCCAAGTTTCAAATGATGTGGTTTTTGCCAACATCCCTCCAAAAGTGATCGATTTTTGCGTAGCTTTATAAACTCGGATTTGAATGTATTTTGTGTTTGTATTTATATTCGTTGCAGTCATCCTCACTGATACTCAAAGCAGCCCATGTTTATCCAATTGGGACTTCTCCAAGTTGGCTGCCCAGTCTTTTTGACACAGTTCCACCAGCTTGTGTATATCCATACTCCCCTCAAATTATCTCCCTTTTCAAGCTGGAATCAACGATTTCTTTCTAAAAGGAACCTCAATTCTTTTTGGTGGGAAAAGGTATTTAGAAACCACAGTCTGAAAGCTAGTGGTGCTCATTTCCATTGGTCATTGTTTCTAAGCCCTTTCAGGGGAAGAACTAGGAAACATTTAAGATAAAATTCATTGTAAGTTCACAGTAATACTTTTAACTCACTGGATCACCGGTTTATTATAAAAGGATATAGCTCCGGAACAACCAGATGGAAGAGATACATAGGACAAGGCACAGGGGGAAAGTGAGGAGCGCCCATGCACTTTCCAGGAATACCTCTTCCCCTGCATCTCCTCATGTTCACCAACCCAGAAACTCCCCTACTTCTAATTCAAGTTCAGCACACAATTTTTATCCAATCTCAGCAATGTTACATCTGCATCTCCTTTCTCCCAGTTCTCAACAACATCAAATATTTTTTGCTTTATCTCACAACACGAAAAGGACAGTCTCAGCATAACAAGGATGAGATTACTGAAAACAATTTAAAATGTTTTTGCATTTTTCTGTCCTTAGAGTAAATCCACAAGGCTTTATATAATCGATTTATTGTGTTAAAAGTCACTGGAAATAGTTCCTTCCTGTATGGTTGTGCTACCAACTGAATACCTCGGTTCTCGAACATAATTCGTTCCAGGAGGACGGTCGAGAACCGAATTGTTCGAGAACCGAAGCAATGAAACCCAATAGGAAAGCGGACTCCACAAAGCGTGACTCTCTCTCTGCACTCACACTGATGGCGCAAGCAAGGCGCGCTGGGCCGAATGAACGCCATTCGGCTCAACTCGGCTCATCTCGGAAGTTCGAGTTCCAAATATTTGTTCGGATTCCGAGACAAAAGTTTCTCGAATCCCGATTTGGTCGAAAACCGAGGCGTTCGAGAACCGAGGTATCACTGTACAGTTAGGTTTATTTGTTCATTTTGCCTTTTGATTTGTAGGCATTGCTTTTGGTTTATAATTATATAAACTCTAAAGTCAAATCTTTAAAGACGTTCAGAGAAGTGCACTTTCATCCCTTCCCCGTGCAGCCTGTTCTTCCTCGAGGTAACCATTGTATAAGAGGTGTTTATTCTTTCATTTTTTAAGCAGATATACGTATATGGTTAACTACCCATTCCCAGCTTAAATAGTAGAAAACCATGCATACTTTTCTTCATCTTGTTTTTTCTTTAACGATATACTCTGAACACACTAAAGCAATTTAGAGAGCTACTCCTCAACTCCCTGAACAGCACATCTCAAGTTTCATTTGGTACTCCCAAGTCTTGCCCAAAAGGGGATCCCTCTCGCATTCACATACTGCTTATCTGACAGTGCTGAATTTTCCTGTTCCCCACTATGCCAGGCTTTTCCACACGGCCAGGCCACAGTTTGCTGACCCCTCCCCTCCCCATACGTCAAGACCCTCTTCAAGTGTATCATCTCCACAGCCTCTTCCCTGATCCCAGAACCCCCTTCCATCCACTCTGCCCTGACGTTCTCAGGGTTCAGTGCAGGTCTGGAAAGCATTCTGAACACAAATGGATTTGATACAAGTAATCAGGTGCTTATAAAATCCTTGGGAGAGCCAGAGGAATGTGAGTCAGGGAAAACAATGGAAACATTGGGTTCAAGAGCAATAGGCCGAAATTGTCATCCAGGCATCTGAATGCTGTCGTCACTACCACTACTGCTTCTCATCACCTACAAAGCTGAAGACCCAATGTTAGAAGGTTGGTCTAGTCACTCCAAGAGGCCAGCATGTCTCCCTGACCTTTTTTTCTTTTTCTCACCTGAGGATATTTTCCCATTTATCTTCAGATAGAGTGGGAGGGAGGGAGGGAGGGAGGGAGGGAGGGAGGTAGAGAGAAAAACATCGATGTGAGAGACAACACATCGACTGGCCACCTCTCGCATGACCCCGACCAGGGCTGCAACCGAGGTATGTGCTCTTGACTGGAATCGAACTCGTGACTCTTTGGTCTGTGGGCCAACACTCTAACCGCTAAGCCAAACTGACCAGGGCTCCCTGACCTTTCTTATTAGCAGCCACTAGAGCAGGAAGATGCCTCTACTTCTGCCTTCCAAACCAAACAGATTCCTAGCTGCAAGGGAGTCTAGTAGTTTCCAGTTTTCTAGCCTCTGCAATTAAGGAGAGACATAAAAGGAAGTGGGACAGAAATTGAGGACCAACTGACAGTACCCAATATGGATACTGCTGGAAAAAGTAAGAGCAGTGGAGGAGCAGAGTAGTCAAAGTTACAGGCCTTGACTATCAGGCCATGACAGTTTGGACTTGACTTAGAAAGTGACTGAAAAACATGAGGTCTGGAAGGAGAAGTGACACAACAAAAGCCCAATTTCTGCAAAAGTACTCCTAAAGGTAAAGGGTTGGCCATGACGGAACTATTGTAGTGTGTCAAGGCCAAAGGCAACGTAAAACCTGACAAGGCTTCAAAGAAGATGGGGAAGATACGGATTTGAGAGACATCGAAATATATGTCCACAAATTGGGCTTCCAGGATAGGACTCCAAATCATATTCTGAGCATAACTCCTCTGAAATCCTCCAGTCTGCTTTTGTTCAGAGACTTACAAATTGCCCTAAAGTCATCTGTAGGGAATTGACTACCAATACTACTTATAAAAAATCTGTAATGATTTAGGAATACATAGGACACAACATACTTCAATGGTCTCCTTTCTTCAAGAGGTTTATTGCCTTTTAAGAAAATTTTTGTAAAATATAAATACAAAGGCAGAGAATTTACTTACAAAGTTAAAACACAGATTTCAAACATAAACACACAATTCAGAAAATTTTAGTTTTATGTACATTTTCAAGCAACCTCAACATATTATGTTAGTTTTCAATATTTTACAGGGTACAGAAAAAAATAGCTCAAAGTCTTCTTTAAATAAGAGCATAAAATGTTTAAACATATAAACAATCCGGTTTGATGCGTGAAAACTAATTTCACAGCTTTTAAATTAGGATATAAAAGTTTCATACAATTAGTTGTTGTGTGTGGATATGGTTTGAATTTATATTACACGCTACTGGATTACATCCAATAGCATTTACCTGGGCTGAGCAGGTAACTCTGTAAACAAAACATAAAGTTACAACATCACCAAGTGCCTTCACCAAATTCACTCCCCCAAACCAACCACACAGTTCTGACCACCCTCTAAATGGTTACGGCCTCTGCCATCCATCGGAGCTTTGTATGAAATTAAGTCAAAGTGTGGCGCTCCCTTTCCTCATTTTTTTTCCTTAAAAAAGAAAAGAAACAAATCTTCCAAGTAAAAACAAACATATCCCAAAGCATGTGTGCATTGAAAAGTAAAGAAACATTATAACAACTTCGTAAAAACTGACTTAAAAGTTTAAAAAGAAAAAGAAACATGTTTCTAAGTCCTTCCGACTGGAGTCATTTCTCTTATATAAAGAAGAGATATTTTCATATGTAATAGTGTCCTTTCTTTACAGAAATAGTCGTATTATGACACATATGCACAAGGATTAACACTATAACACACTGTACACGCGGGCCCGGCGAGTTCACCAGTAGTCGTCTGAGACCACGTCGCTGGGGTGCAGCCACTCCATGGTCGAGCCCAGCAGAGTCTGCAGCTCGCTAGTGAACTCAACCAGATCCAAGAGCTCCTTGCTTTCAGGGTTAAAGGCTTCCAGGTCTTTGGAGCAAGAGAACAAGAGACTTGCTGAAACTTGCCGGTAAAACTCTGCCTCTGCAATGGTGACAATTTCCACGTTTGGGAAGTTGCAGCGGAATATACGGGAGGACATTTTCAATTTCTTAAGCACGTCCGAAAGCAACAGCCAGTTTCGAGGCCTACAAGAGAAAGGCAAGTGGTTCGGGTTTCTGGCAAAATTCAAAGTGCTTTCCAAGTATTAAATGCCATCCGGGCGCGCTCGGTCCTTAGCTGGAACAGGGCTGCTTACTTCTGCTTTGCCGCCCCCCCCAGTGCCCACCATACCTAGAAAAGAGGCTCTACTTCCAGTGGTGGGAACTCTGCACGCATCTCGATTTATTAAGGGACCACCTAGGAGGACCCACCAACTTGGCCAGAAGCTGGGGCAGCACCTCTGGCGGGGCCACCTCACAAAGCGCCTCATCACAGGCTGCTGGCGCCGATGGAAACCAACAGGCAAAGACTTGCTCATTCAGCCCGGGCTCAGCTCGGGTCGTCACTCTCCAAGTGAGTGCCCTGCTCTCGTCACCCGAGGAGGTCAGTCACAAACGCCTCTTTGACCTCTCCTGTCCTCTACCCCTCACGAACAGAGCCTTATAAATACAGAAGGCGGGCTGGCTCCCCTCCCCCCCACCCCCCAGTGAGAAGGTGTGTTACACTCCTTACGTACACTCGGGCCACACTTTACGATTTCTATTACTAATCAAATGTCACTGTGACAACACACATGTTTATTGCCTCAGAGCCTGAGGAGGATGTTAGTCATTCAGCACCATGGTCACCAGGCACAGAACAGCCTCCTGACAGGTACACCACAGGGGCAGTGGCCCGACCACAGGGGCCAGGCTGGATCTACCCAAATCTGATGACACACGAGATCCCAGGTGCCACACAGTACTTTCCCTAATCTTCTACGAGAAGGGGTTACAGCATTAGTATAGCCCAGGAGACCTCAAATGCCTTGGGAGGCTCCCGTGGTGGCCTGGTGCGGAGGCTCTTAGGAGTCCCTCTCAAAGAGTCTGGTGGCTGAAGGGTCCAAGCTGTGTCAAATTCCAGTCACTGACTTCAACGTCCTTTGAGCTTTAGGGGTGTGTTCTGATGAGGGCAGTTATCACAAGCTGTGCTCCCTCCCCCTAGACACTTCTGGAAAAGATCTACTACATCTTTTAAAAAATTGTTTTTTCGCCCTGGTCGGTTTGGCTCAGGGGTTAGAGCATCGGCCTGCGGTCCGGAGAGACCCGGGTTCGGTTCCCGCTAAGGGCACGTACCTCGGTTGCAGTCTGTCCCTGGCCCTGGTTGGGTCCTGCAGGTGGCGACCACTTGATGTGTCCCTTTCACGTCGATGTTTCTCTCTCTCTCTCTCCCACTCTATCTGAACAAAATATCGAAAAATGTCCTCGGGTGATTAAAAAAAAAAAAAAATTTTTTTCTTTATTGATTTGAGAGAGGGAGGGAGAGATGGAAACATCGATGAGAGAGAACATCGATCAGCCCCTCCTGCATGCCCCGCACTGGGGATCGGGCTCACAACCTGGGCATGTGCCCGGACTGGGAATCGAACCAGTGACATCTTGGTGCATGGGTCGACGCTCAACAACCGAGCCACACCCGCCGGGCTCTACTGCATTTTGTGAGGTTCATGGATGCTCAGGAATGCACTCACCCACCCACTCATCTGTTTCAAGGGGTTTCTAACTCCTGCCACCCCAGGAGCAGCCGAGCTAGTTCTCAACCACACGAGAGCCATGCTCACCCCTGAGCGACGGACACTTGGATGTTGTAACACGGTAAGAGGGGGCTTTCGGAAAATTCAAATTCAAACACATCACTGTAGGCCTCGTCATCATCATTCTGGTCCTCCGGCCCTGGGGGGTTTGCTAAAACATCATATCCACTTTCATCATCTGGCTCTAATGGAGGCAAACGAGAAAGAGAGAACTGGAATCAATCACAGCAAGACTTCAGCTATTGTCCAAAAAAAAAAAAAAAAAAAAAGGACTCTTTAAAGATTCTTTCCCAACCGAGACCTGCTTACAGCACCCACCACCCCTCACCCACACCAGAGAAACGTTCTGTAACGCATTCACTTCCCACCGGACTAAAAAGCGGCGCTACTCACCACACACAGAGCTTCCATAGAACTCCCAAAAGCTGCCGGAGTCGTCCTCACCGCGACCCTGCAGGTCTTTTAAATAGTCTGGAGGGAGAAAAACAAGATAAAACCTGCTGGTGAGAATCAAGTGCTGGCAGAGTTAAGGGACATCTCACTTCCTTTCCTCCCCACGACACGCCCTTGGCGCACTTTCCAACGCCGCTCTCTGCGGTTCCGGACCTAAACCCACACACCCCGTCACCTGTCCCCACGAGGGACGGGCCACCCTTGCCCTCACCGGCCCCTAGAGTCCAGCAAAACAAAAGCCAGGCTGGCAAGCTGAGGATTCCACCCAGCCCGCACAGGCAAAAGCAAAGCATTCATCTCTTCTGTGAATCCTGGACCTGTTCGTTCACAAACTAACCTCACACGGCTTTTCCCAGTCAGTAAACTTAAGGTAAACAAGGGTGGACCCGGTGAGGGAGAAGGGTGTGAAGTCACCACCTAGATGTTTGAATAAGACCATTTCTGGAACTTTGTCGTACCTGTTAGGAACTTTTCCATAAGTTCGCTGTGTGTCATTTTCATAATGGTTCTACCTGAGTACGTAGCCAAAGTAGGGTCAGCACCATAGGAGAGGAGCAAGCGGACAATTTCCAAATGATCGTTCTCGACAGCATCGTGGAGCGGCCTAGGAGGGACGGGAGAAGGGTTCAACTTGTGTACACAGTGCTGGCCTCTAGCAACCGGCCAACGCAGGCACGTGCGGGCCAAGCGTCCCAGGAGCAACGCTGCATCAAGGAGTGTAAGGTCACTGCCGCTCCAGCTGGGGAAACCGAGGCAGTGATTCGCCCAAGGTCGAGCAACATCTCTGTTTCGGGCCTATTTCTTAGATGGATGTATCTTAATCCACAGCCTAAGAAGGAACACGAGGCAAAAGGAAACCATTTTCGACGAACTTAAGTAGTTAAGCGAACTTACAGGGGTCAAAAACCACACCATTATGGAAGCCAATAAGAAAAGCAGTTGTTATGCCATTATTTAAAAAGCCTACCCCGATTTTATTATTATTATTTTTAACTATTTTTACTTTTTGGGGGGGAGGTACGTGCCCCTAGCGGGAACTGAACCCGGGACTCTCTGGTCCACAGGCCAATGCTCCAACCGCTGAGCCAAACTGGCCAGGGCTATTTTTTAAAAAATTGATTTTAGAGAGAGGTAGAGAGAGATAAAAACATCGATTGAGAGCGAGACATCGATCGGCTGCCTCCCACTGGGGACTGAACCTGAAATCCGGGCATGTGACCTGACCGGGAATCAAACCGGGAACTTCTTGGTGCATGGGACGATGCTCAAACCGACTGAGCCACACCGGCTGGGCCTACCACATTTTAAAAAAGAAACTAGGTGCAAAGTGAAGCCACTCCTGAAAGCTGGAACCCCCAAAGCCTAGAGATTAATGATCAACCTTCTGGCCCAGAACCAGAGTCACCAGGACAGGTTCTCAGGAAGGTACAGGGCCCTCCCGCCAGTGCCCATTGGGGCACGAAACCCTGCCCACAGCCCCATCCTTGATTTGGAAACCAAAACACCAAATACATTTCACTTCTGCTGATGTTATGACATGTCGGGGAGGGCCTAGCGCCCCGCCTCCCGGTAGCACCCCATGCACACAACCAGGAAGACGTTTGAGCTGACTCAGACTCGGCCTCTGACCCCTGAACCCAGGTCAAGGACAGGGTGTGTGGGCTACGGATGTGGGTGGACAGGGCAGGTCCTATTCCAAGCCAGTGGCAGTTGGCCCTGTTTGGATTCCTGGGACTGTCAGCTCCAGTATTTTTTAAATATTGTGATTTAATAGATACTGATGAAGAGCCCGGGGTCTTAAAAGGCCACGCGTCCAATTATTCAAGCAGGCTTGACAATTCCGGGGACTTTTGTCCGTTGGAGCATCGCCAACTTTGAAAGTTCTATCTCAACTCGCCAGAAAGGTCTAGTTGATTCCAATCCAGAGGACTCTTCCATCCATGTGCTTCCATGTCCCTCTCCATCTTTCCTTCTGGGATTTCCCGCGGACCCTGAAAACCACCGCCTGTGCCCCAGCAGGGCCAGGCCGACTGCAGGACCCACAACTGACCTGGTTCCATCCTGGGCACTGCAGTTGACGTCAGCGCCGTATTCCAGAAGGTGCCGCACAATGTTCAGCCACCCCCTAGCACAAGCCTCGTGCAGGGCACAGTATCCGGCGTTGTCTCGGTGGTTCACGTCACAGATCTTATTCTCCAAGCAGTACAGGACTACCTCCTGTAGGGAGGGAAGGGGGAGATGCCATCAGACCCCCGTACCATGCACCTTGTAAGGGGGACCTCTCGTGGCTTGGCAGTGCCCGCTTTCAAAGGCATACATCCTTGGGCCCAAGAGCCGACTACAGCGGATGCAGGTGGAGGACACCTGGGGGAGGGGCGAGAGCATGTGTGAAGGGCTTGGTGATGGAGACAGTGTCATCTGGGCTCTGCAGACTGGTGACTGTATGTGAAACCTGGCTCTGCTGGCCCGGCAGCCTGGCCCTGGACAAACTACCCTTGAAGTTCCCTAAGTGTCCATTTCTGTCCCTGTGAGGCAGGACAGTGAGAGGCTCTAGGGTGGCGGAGAGGACACAATCAGATAGCTGGGAAAGCCCTCAGGCCAGGGCTTGGCACGGCCAGCACAGAGGTGTCTGGCTTCTAATATCTTAGATGACACATTGACAAGTACAGGGCATTCTCAAGAAACAGAGCCTGCGGTGCAAGTGCTCCTGTTTGTATGTGAGTAAGAGAGAGGCGCTGTCCGTGCATCTCATACATCACCAAGACATGACACAAAATGCGCCAAAGTCCACCCCCCTCCATTTTGCCTCAGCCGCCACCGCACTTGGGGTAGAATCAATATAACATTTTGATATTTGCTTTCCGACAGGGATCTGATGTACCATATACTGCAACCTACACCTTTCAAGAACTAAAGAAAATAAGTCCACCCTTGCCCGTTCTCAGAAGGTATTCTGTGTCAACAGTTTGCATTAGAATCCCTGTATTATTTTACTTCTTTTGGCATGTTAAAATAGTAATATGAACCGCTCCTAGTAAGCAGAGCAGTAATTTATTCAATGTTTTATTACCTTGACTAAGAAAGTTTTCAAACACATAAAACAGCATTTGCCACCAGAAAACACGTTTCCCTCTTTTCCAACAAGTCGTGCCCGGCAGAGCTGCAGTTCTTTTTTTTTTCCTTATCCTTACCCGAGGACATTTTTCCACTTTTTCCACAGATAGAGTAGGAGGGAGAGAGAGGAAGAGAGAGAGAGAGAGAGAGAAACATGGACGTGAAAGGGACACATCGAGTGGCTGCCACCCGCACGACCAACCAGGGCCGGGGACAAACTGCAACCGAGGTACGTGCCCTTAGCGGGAACCGAACCCGGGTCTCTCCGGACCGCAGGCCGACGCTCTAACCGCTGAGCCAAACCGGCCAGGGCAGAGCTGCGGTTCTGAGCAAACCCGGCACATGGCCCAACACATGCTCGACTTGGTCAGGGGAGCCGGGTGGGTCACAGCCGGCCTCTCTGTGACAACTCTTATATACCCTTTCGAGGACATGTCCATCAAAGGTGACCCGTCACTTGGGAGCTCCTAGAAGGTTCCATCTGTGAACCTGCTGCTGCATGCTGGGCAGCAGTCCCGTCCGAAACGACGGGAGGAAGGGAGAAGGCAGGCCCACAGGCGCGGTCTCCGTTCAGATCCTAACCTGCCAGAAAGCCCACAATGCTCTGGGCTCCCAGGCCACCTGCCCCGAGCCCCGGTATCCAGGATACCGCATGAAGCTGCTGCTCTTTTAGCAGGCCCTCACTAGCCAGCCTTGAGCGGACGGCTGCAAGCTAATGAGTTGTGTGCCCCAGCCAGGGAGAGGCCCTGTCACGTGGCTCTGGGATCAGGTCTGAGCACCACCAACTGCTGTGCACGGATCAATTTACCCCGGGTCCCGGCGGCCTGTCTGGTGTCCTGTCAACCTAGGGTTTATTTGCTCTGACAATTATGGCCTTCACCTGGAAACCTTCATCGCTACCATGGCTGATACGAGGGGACCTAGAAAGGAAAGGACGGCAGAGCCGATGCGTAAGTCAACTCTTGCCCTGGAGGATGGCAACAGAGGCGGTGCTAACCTACAGCCAGGCTGCTCTCGCTATACACACAGCACTTCTCATTTCCCTGAGTGAGTACGTCTTCTGTGGTCCCACAGTAACCCGTGAGTTCAGGAAAGGAAGGGGGTTCTCATCCAACGCTGGGGGAAACCAAGGCCCAGAGAAGTTAAACCCCAATTAGCGTTAAGTACTAGACCTAGGACTCGGGTCTTTCGGTACCTGGGCAGCTAGGAAGATTCCAGAGGGCCCCAGCGAGAAGGATGCCGGCCAGCCAGAGGTGCCAGCCAGCCATGACCAGCACCCCGCAGGCTGGCTCTGTGAGGGTCAAGGGGGCTAACTACCTTCTCCTCGCTGGGAGGGCAACCGCTGTCACCAGCAGTCGAAGAGAATGGTTAAGAGGCCGGCCAAGCCTGTCTACCCAATACATTTCTGGGTTTATTTTCTACCCTAGAAATGGGAGTGCTTGACGGGCAGCCCACCCATTCCCAAACAAAATCAAACTGTTTTTCTTGGACAGTTCTCTGTTAAGCGGCTATAAGCCGAATGCCATTAACCACAAAATGTAACCATAAAGGCCATAAACCCGACATTGTTAATTAATTAAATGCCTCATTAACTTTTTTAAAAACATGATTTATTCAATTCATAGAAAATTTAACCATCACCACTAAACGCACAAGCATGTGGTTGCACATTGGCCTTTTAGCCTGAGAAACAGAGGCCTTTTCACTGGGAGGGAAAGGTTTGAGTGTCTCTGGCCATGCAAGCCGTCTATTTAACACAGAGGGTGTTTCCAAACCTCAAGAACCAGATTAACAGGACATAAAGCTCGGACAGCCTTTTTACTGCACATGGGATCTTTAGCTAAGCAGAAAATAACAATGGCAAAGACCGACTCCAGGAGAGCCCTCCCGGACCTGTGTGTTCAAACTACACCTTTACCCTCGACTGGGTTAAGCAAATTGTCCTTCAACTTTGAAAGATTTAAATTGCCACATCTCCTGACTGGCTGTCATCCTGACAAAAATCCTGCCTAAAGAAATCCTAGGTGCCCTGGCCGGTTTGGCTCAGCGGTTGGAGCGTCGGCCTGCGGACCAGAGAGTTCCGGGTTCGGTTCCCGCTAGGGGAATGTACCAAAAAAAAAAAAAAAAAAAAGAAAGAAAGAAAGAAAGAAATCCTAGAAAGTTGGAGTCTTTCATCTAGTAGTTGAATGTTCAACATCAAAACTAGTGAGTGACCTGTGCAATTTCCACACCGAAGGGAAAAACAACAAAGCAGTTGTCCTGACATAAACAACCCCTAGGCTTCGTGTGCCTTCCAAGGCCTAGTGGCCTAAAAAAGTCGGGATCAAGTGCTCCTCGGTCCGGGCCTCAGTCCCACCGGCTCTACAAAAACCAAAACGGAAACTTCCTGAAGTGGCCCACGAGGGCCTCTTGAGGTCTCTGGTCCCTAAGGGGGACTGGTGGAAAGGATGCTAAAATCAAAGGCAAGGCCAGGAACAGGTGCCCACGCAGGTGGAGCAGGATGTCCTCCCGCTCCCCACCCCCCACCCCCCATCTCCAGTGTCTGCCGGAAACACCAGTCTAATTTTTTCAAGCACGACTAGGGAACACGTGGCATGAGGGGGTCGAGCTCAGTGCCACATACAATATCTACCCTGTCCTCCTAGGTTGCCACTATGTACTCTGAGGTCATGGAAAACCAACCAGCTGCGACTGGGATTTCGTGAGGTAACTACGCAATATTTCCAGAGGGTTCTCTCCAGGTAATCCAGAGATCTCCAGAAGAGAGACGTTGACACAAACAACAGCACGTACAACCGACAACCGAAACCATCCCCCGCACTAAGAAGGTGCCAGTGCCTCCAGCGGGCTCGAGGCTGCCACGCTCGGAAGGGCTCGCTGCACAGTGGACCGCGGCAGTGTCGGGGGCTGCGGGACCCCGAGCTCCGGACCAATCCTGCGAGCCCCCCGCAGGAGCACGGGCCGGCATGGGTCCTGCTGCCCCGGAGCTCGTGCACACCTCCACTCTCAGCTTGCTGAGCCGCATTTTATTTTCACCATTCAACTCCCAGAGGGCTGATGCCAGCATAAAAAAATGCCTTTGCCCTGTGGGCTATTACATCACAATTTTCAACTGACAAGCATGGTGGGGGAGCTGCTCGGGGCAGAGGGAGTAATCTATCTCGCAGAGGTTTGGAACTGTACAAAGGGCAATTCCAATGCAAGCCGATGTGGGAGAGGAGCGGGGTGGGGGAGGGGCGGGGCGGTGGGGGAGGGGCTGGGCTTTGGAGCCAGACTGCTGGATTACTACCTGTACAAGTTGTCATTTAACCTCTCTGGTTTCCTCATCTGAAAGCGGGCTGATACTAATGATTACCGCACAGAGGTGTGGAAAGGGTGAAATGGGTTACTTTGGATCATACGGGCTTAGAAACATCTCTCTCTCTTTCTGTATCGCTATAGCAATGTAGGCCACGCCAGCTGGGGACACGCGGCAAGGGCACTGAGTTTGGGGCAAAGCCTGAGCTGCCCCTCATCCTCAGCCCCCTGGGCTCTTTCCCTCTCAGAAGGAGGACTCGTGTCTCCCTCCATCCCCTACCTGCACAGACATTTCCTGCCCGCAACCCAAAATAGAGCTAACAACTTCTCCCCCTTGCTAATCAGAATCCAAAAGGGCTCATTAAAATTCCCCCAGTCGCCAAGCCCTGGGTTATGTCAGATTTTATATCAGAGATAAGTGAGAGAGATGGGAGGATGCCAAGCAGCCTACCTGCCTGAACACGAACGGAACATCAGAGAGGCCTCTCTTTTTCCCAGCGCGATTGAACAGGCCACCAAAGAGCTGGCGGTGGACTGGGGCGAACACAAACATCCTGCGGGACGCCCAGCCCAGCGCGCCCCGGCTCCCCCAAATCAAGGGTCAGCAGCCTGTGGTTTCTGAATCCAGGGCACCTCCGACGACGCTCACCTCGTAGCCGAGCCGGGCGGCGCGCTGCAGGAGGGTCTCTCCCGCGTTCTTATTGACAATCAGTCTCCGTGCCTCGGGCGGCATCGGGCGGGACTGCGCGGTCTCTGGAGGGGAGCTGGAGCGAGGCAGCTGCGAGGACTGGTCGAAGGGCTTCTGGTCCTGCTTGGCTGGTGACAGATCATAGTCGGAACTGGACTCAGGCCGCTTTCGGAATCTTCTGACGGTCACCTGTCACAAAACGAGGCAGCGCACACGTTGAAGGCAACCCTTCCACAGCTGCCTCTTCGTTGAGTTATAAAAACCCAAGCGGAGGCGGGCACTTTTCCCGCTTTTGTTTGGGGGCAGGGGTTTCATTCTCACTAGGGTGAAACTTCACTGCGTCCCAAGAGACGTGCCCCCTCCGATGGGGGAGTGACACTGGGGAAAGGAGGCCAGGAAAAACGGGGAAGCTTTGTCCCCAGAAGCAGAGCAGCAAGCAGGTGGGATGTGCCCAGGGGAGGGGGAGGGGCCGGAGGTACCTTGCCATCAGCATTCTCCACGTAGTAGTCCCCAGTCAGCGACAAGCTCCGCCTGGGCTCCTGGGGGATCAAATGCTTGGTTTTGCACAGTCTCTTCCCGGATGGTTTCTCGCCGCTGTCGGTGTATTTCTGCAGCAGGGAGGCAGCCTGGCAATCCTCTTCTTCGTCTGTGCACAGCACATCTGTCTTCTGGCTTTCTTTAATTTTCTGATGTTTGGCAGGCGGCCTCGAGGCTGGCGTGCAGCTTGGCTGAGTCTGCTTTTTGCCGTTTGCATTGGTGGATGAAAGGCTCTTCATGGGCGGAGAGCCTGAGAACACAGGCAAACCTAAATCCGGAGGGGGTGGCGGGAGGGAGAGAGGGGGAGAAGAAGCAGGCGTTACATAGTTGTAGCCGGTGTGGAGAGAAAAGCCCATTGTTAGCACTGATCACTAGAGTGGCTTCGGTTTTTAAAGATATACCAATTATGTTTTCAAAGCGTTAATATTTTAATTATCCCACATTCAAACGGCAAATAGGTTAACCCACAAAATGCCAAGTGGCAAGTTTCTTCAAAGGCCCCGGGACAAGAGGGCAGAAGCCAGCCCTTGGGGCTCTCTCGCTCCCACCCCACTGGGCCTGGGAACGTAGGACCTTCCCAAGGACCTTCCCAACGAAAGGCCAGTCTGGGTGCTCGGGACCTAGCAAGCAGACAACAGCCCGAGGCTGCAGTGAGGGCACCGGCAGGCCCTGGGCTCCCCCGGACCTCCCATTCCTGCTCCTCACTGGCTAGGTAAGGAGCAGCCCGGAGGTCCAGCTGCCTCCTCTCAGCTGTGCTCATTATACACCCCAGAGAGAAGTACGGAGGCTGGAAGGACATTATGAAAGAACTCTCCGCCTGCCACCACCTAGTCATTCAACTTCTATGTCGTTCAGGTCCCCTCAAGGGCCCTTTCCCACAGAGGGTGGGTCACCCACCCTCCAGGAGCGGGGCGCGGAGTCACAAGGTGGCCTCTGTGTACCTTGTTCATTGTCACTGGATTTGAGGGACTCTTCTGACCAGCTTCTGTTGCCTTTGGTCTCTGCCCTTTTCCTGCCAGGTTTCTCTTCGGAGATGTTATTGCCCTGGGCAGTGGCCTCAGGCTGAGTGGCCTGGGTCACTTCCTTCCTGCCCTGCCGGCCAGGTTTGCTCTCTGCTGCCGACACCTGCTGCTCCCACCGTTCTCTAAGGTGCAGCAAGTGGCGTTGTTTTTTAGGATGGAGCCCTGTTAATTCAATGCACACCTTCAGGTTGGTCAGCTCATTATAATGTGGGTCTTCTAAGTGGTTAGAGGAATTGTTTGTCATTTCCCTCTCAGGCCAGTCATCTAATGGAGAAATAACTACAAATTAATCAAAAAGCCCCCTGGGAGGGGGGAACAAACTGTCTTACCCATCACTAAGGGGGGAGGGGGAGGGGGAGGGGGTGGTCACTGTCTCTGCTGGAGCTTGTCACAAATTCCTGGGCCACAAGATCTTTCCTGTCTCTGGCTTTGGGGGGAGGAAGGTATGAGTAGGTTCCCCAGGGCACTAGAGCAGGACTGGAAACATCCACTGCACCACCCAGTGACTTCCCCAGGGTGCCCTGTGGCGAGGGTGGGCACACACACCTCTCCACCCTTGGCCACTAAGCAGGCAGCCGAAGTTGACCAAGCTCACCTTTGGAGACCCGTCTCCGCTTGGCTTTCAGGAGAGGGTCCTCTGGCAGCTCTTCTACAGTGGTCTCAGTGTGGGTACTGTCACCTGAGACTTTGCGCTTTCTGTCCAGCTGGAGGGCGGGGCTGCTGGGCATTTCCACAGCTGCCTGCTCGGGGGGTGGCTCGCTTACAGGCGGCCTGTCCACAAAGTACTTCTCCATAGGCAGGTCTTTGTTCTCCAGGGGTTCAAAGGGGTCGTGTTTGTTTCCAACACTATATTCACCTGGGGGAGGGGGGGGACAGTAACACAGAAATGAAGGTCCAAAGGTCACCACGAGAAGGCAGGATTTGGGGAGCAGGCAGACTCTGTGGAGACTGGGGGCCTCATACACCGGAAGCATAAACCTGTCGGAAACAGAAGGTCCCACAGGAAGGGCAGCTGCAGACAATCGGCTGGTGAAAGCAGACAGTGCGTGTGTATCACTCACAACCGAGGAGATGAGGCACTGACACGTCTTCTTCACACAGCACATGATGAGAGCACTCCTACCTGCTATATCCCGGTTGGTCACGTTCGATGGTGCTCAGCCCCCCCACCCCCCGCCGAGGATGGGTGACCCCAAAGCAAGATCCAGCCAAGCCATGGGTGACCCTCTCTGGCAACACTGGCTGAGGTCATGTTCACTTGGGCAACAGGGGGGATGATGAAGGAAGAGGGTCAGGACAGTGTTGGGAGGCAGGGGAGCTGGGAGACCAAGGGCACTGGGAAGAGGAGTCTGGCAGGTGCACAGGGTCGGGGGCAATGTCAAGGAACTCAACCTGATCACCCTACATCCCTGTTTTCTTTCTCACACCCTTGGGGGGGAAAGAATATCACCGCAACCAAGGAAATGCTCCCACTTCCTGTCCAGACACCTCAGTGACACCATGCACACCCACAGGGATGTAGTCACCCCACCTGGCACTCCTTCATGCCTTCCTTCACATGCAGGCATCAAAGGACATTCCAAAGACAGGACACCACCCCTTTCGCCATCAGGTGTCTTTTCCGCGCTAGCCCAGCACTTGCTGAACTGCTCATTCCAACAGCGCCTGTGGCGTTTCTGCTCCGTCTGCTCAACCGGGCGCCGACTTGGGGCCGTTCCCTTAAATCACTGCAGCCCAACCTCTCTCCTTCCGTTTTGCTCTAGCCTAAGAAACAGCTCGCTGGCTGCTTTGCTGCTCTTGTTTTTTTGTTTTTTGTTTTCCTAATACACAAATAATTCCCAAACCATGACAGTGATGTTCAGGTGTCCCCCCCAAATGACCCTGCACATCACCCGGGGAAGGGATGCAGCACTTGGGTAACACTGAGCTAAGAAGCATAAGCACATTCGTCCCCCGCTGATCCCTTTCCCCAGCCCACGTGAGGTCTCACCTCCATTCTGACCAGCCCTGCTGGTTCCCTGGGTCAGCCTTCTCTCGGGGGCATCCCCAGGATTGAGTGGCAATCAGTCGTGGGGACAAGTGTCACCCTGGCCTTGGCTAGCCTGTGCTCTTCATGGTGGAAGGAGCCCCTGCAGTTCCTCTCCAAGGGCACCGAAGGTGGGACGGAGGGAGCCACATGCACTCGCGCCAAGGACTGGGGGAGGTGCCCCGACCACGTGGGGCTCCCGGCAGGGCAGCCAGCGTCCCAACACAGAGCTGGCAGCAGCAGGGGGGACCCGCAGCTTGCCCGAATCCCGGCCCGTGCGGAGAGCGGCTGCGACTCTTGCTCTGGCTGCTGTGACCCTCTTAACCGCTCTGGCAGTAACAGCGCCACTTTACAACTCGGCCCCCTTCAGCTGTAAAGTGGGAATATTACTGCGAGCCGCCTCCCGGGTGGGCTTCATAAACAGGCCCAGCCAGCAGAGGGGAAGGCGGGAGAAATCGCTTTAACAAAAGGACACCGAGGCTCTCAAAGCAGCTGGAATCGCAGCCCCCGTGTGTGCGAGCTCTCGGGGTGTGCGCCCTCCTAGTTACACTATTTGACCTCTCTGGTCCATTCGGCCAGAGGGAGGGCCTGGCACCGGTGAGGCTGGAAGGGCTACCTTGAAACTAATTGTAAAGGGTACTCTCCCACTCTGAGGTAGGAAAGACCATTCAAACCCGGTGGTTTGAAAGCAGAGGTGACTAGGTAATGACACATGCCTTCCAGGGTCACAATCAGGCAGCAGCTTGGCCAGAGTGGGGTGCTGCCCAGAATGGGGCTGCTCTGCCCTGTCACCTGTGCCTACACCAGAGATGGCCCCTGATCGGATGGGGCACCGCTCCCACGATTTCTGTCTTCGCTCCCGGTCTCCTAGTCACCCGGTCTCCCAGTCACCCAGTCTCCCAGTCACCCGTCTGTCTAACAGCCCCCGCCCCGCCTAAAGGGGCGCCTTTCTCAGGGAGCCGGTTTTCCCCTCAAGTTTTCATCCTCATGGCAAACTTCCTTCCTGACAGTGCAATCAGCTGGTGTCTCCCGGACCTGACCTTTGCCACAGGGCCGGCCTTGCCCACCATAGAAAACCACTTACAGGGCTTAGTAGGATGACTGACTTTGCAGGTGTTGGCACAGGCTGTGACCGGGCACCGTGTCTCCCTGCTCTTCGCCGAACAAGAACACCCCTACGAGACAGGCCTCTCCAGCCTCCTTCAGGCTGCCCGTCTGGTAAAACCATCTGGGAGGGTGCCCCTCACCTCCGGGGACGGGGCTAGACACACGCCTGCCGTGCCTGCTTAGCCAGGGACGGCACTTCTAGGCAGTCACCTCCTGCCCTGGCCCCAGGGACCCTGCAGGGTGATGTCTGTGGTTCCTCATCTCGAGCCCTTATTAGGAAACCACCATTACTAAAGTCAGGGTTCACTGAAATCACCCCCCCACACACACACACACTTTAGTTGCTTTCTTCCCACTTCATACAAGGATCTTTTCTAAAACTAGGTGCAGCCGCCCTTTTCCAACGTCCCAGCTTCTCAGAGCAAAGATTTCAATTCCTCTCAGTGACTCTGAGACCTTACTCAGGCCATAATAATCCGAAAGGACACCCTGACTGCCCAAGATACACATGGCCACCAGCAACGGGGCAGCTCTCCAGGTCACATTCCTGCACACCGGACTTGAGTCTATCCCAACCACAAGCCACAGGATTGCCCTCGAGGGCAACAGAGATGTAGAGAGAGATACACTGGGTTCTAACCACTCCGTTCCTCCATCGCTACTACTTTTGGCCCTTCTAAAAGCGGGAGGCCATGTGCTCTCGGTCACTTGGTGTAGGCAGATGTGACTGTGGCTGTGTTGTTTGTGGTTTAACACTTCATCCCTGCAGCCTGGTCATATGACTCAGCACATACATCCCACAATTTATCATTGTTATGCCATAGCATTATTTCATAAAAGCATTGCCATGGCAACATTTACTAGTCACCATGGCAACAAAGCACCCTCACCACTGGTGAGCCATGCCCACCCAGTGAGCCCTACACAAGGTGGAAGGGTTACCCATGATCGAAAGTCCCTCCACTACAGGTAACTACAGTACCTCCAGCAGAGGCTGACCTTGTTCAAACTCATGCCCCTCTACAGCAGAGACACGGGCGAGCTCTGTTTCAAACTCAAAGTAGTTTACAAAACACGCAGGTGCTCAGCCAGAAGACAAGTTTCCCGAGCTAAGAAGTTTCGTGAAGCCCTTTGCCTCGGGCTTCCTCCAGCTCCTGCCCAGGCATGGCCAGTGAGCAGGTCCTGGGTCGGCCCCAGCCAAAGAACTGGCCAACTCGAGGGTCACCCTGCATTCGAGAACAAATGGACCCATCCGTGCTTCCTGTCCCTCCTCATCCTCAAAATGCCACTGATGGTTCCTTTTAATAAACTCCCAAGTTTGCGGAGTCACCTGAGTCATTTGTTGAACTTCTAAACTAAAAACTGCACACAGCCAGCCACCCCGACTGTCACGAAGAATAAGTGACGATCCTGGCCATTGTGTTTTCAAGTTAATTCAGCTTTGTAAGTGAGCCCCTCCCAACAAGATGCACCCACCATCTTAGAAGCTCCTGGCGCCTCTGGGAGTGGAGGGCTGCCTCAGAAGGGGCAAGGCATCTGGAAGGCACCTCGTACCCTCCCTGTGACCCCTGCGTAACCCCAGCTCCCACATGCCCAGAGCTCAGCTCTCAGCCACACTGACACTCATTAAGGGAACCTTGTGGAGCGGGGTCCAAACTCTCGTGGGCTCAAAACACCAGGGCCAAAAGGATAGGCCAGCCCACTCATCTGCAGCTGAATGAATCCAGCCCCTGCTGTCCCCTAGATGGGGGGTGGCAGCAAGGACTCCAGCTCCTCTCGATTATTCCTCTTAAGCAACCACAAGCCACAAGTCCCCCAGAAAACTGGGGATGGTGACTCGCTCCCCGCCCTTCATTGCCCCAATCTTTAAACCCGAGCCGCTCACCTTCCCCAGCCCTTCCCCTGTCCTCGGTGGCCATTTATGGCTCACTGGGCGTGTCCTGGGTGCCCCAGGAACAGACCCTATTGGTCTGAGCCTGGAGTAGCTTAGGGAATACTTTTCCCAACCATCTAGGGCTCGGGCCCT
The DNA here is from genome assembly GCF_014108415.1 of Molossus molossus. Lineage (NCBI taxonomy): Eukaryota > Metazoa > Chordata > Mammalia > Chiroptera > Molossidae > Molossus > Molossus molossus. The sequence goes on along the minus strand of NW_023425355.1, from coordinate 115,096,060 downwards.
GCTCCCCACTGGCCACACCAAGTTCTTATTTCTAGGTTCACCAGAGAAGATGAGGGAGGACACACACCTCTCTGGGAGAAAGGCTGGGGTGAGGATGCAGAGACGTGAAGGGCGTGGGCCACCTGGGTCTGGCCATGTTACTGGAAAACCAGAGAAAGGGCGAGACTGGAGGCGGGCTAACTTCCGGCTCCCTGTCTCCAGTCTCCCTCGCAGGAAGTTTTCCTTCTTCAGAGAAGCACCTGCCACGTAAACTGGCCTGCTCGCTTCTACCCGGTTTCCCCAGGAAACTTCCCCAAGAGCTGGCACTCCGAGGCACCTCGGAGGGGAAGGGCTACATGCCTGCTGTGGGCACCAGCGAGGAAAGCTTTCTTCGCTGCTGTACTCCGGAGCAGCTCAGACCCTCCATCTCCCCAGAGCCATCCCAGGAGGTCAAGGAGTAAGGATACCGTCACTTCAGGTTCACTGAGAATCCCTGCCACCTGGGTGAGGCCGCCACTGACCAGCAACAGAAACTCCCTTCTCCTGGACTAACGTAGAACAAACTGGCCCTGATGTGGCCCACTCAGAACTCTGCCCACAGGCGCCTGTCTGAGCCCAAGGATGAACCGGGCCAGGGGACGGGGCTGTGTTCTAGGCAGTGAGAGGTGCGCGCTCCTGGACCGCAGATTCTCCCAAACGCCATCGGGCGCCGATGAACTAAGTGTGCCCAGGGATGGCAGACCGATGACATCCAATGGCACAGAGCTCGCGACTGCACCCACCATCCCGGATTATCCTGCCTCGGAAGGGTTTTGCGCCCACTCTCTCAGTGTTCACCCAGTTGTCCCAGTTCACCATCGCCAACAAGGCACTGAAGAAAGGAGGAGAAAGACCTCTCCCCTTGCTGCCAGCACATTAGGTGGAGGAGTCTCGTGGGCAAATCCCAAAGTCCGCCACGGCAGGGGACCAGTCGTTGGGACTAAAGAGTGACGAGGAAAGCACGAGGTTTCTCTCCGCGTTGTGCCTCCAAAACATAATACACCCTCTGTCTGCTGAGAAGAACCCCTTCATTTATACCAGCGCCCTCGGATGGTGCTGTCGACTCCCGATGATGACAATCAACCCCGCCACAGAAGTTAACTATGTTCATCCTCAGGGTGCCTTCATCAGCCCTCGTCCCGTCTCAACAAAACCTCTGCCTATGGAGGGACAACACAAGCACTCCCCGCTCCAGACCAGACTGCCGCTGTGGGGGATGGGAACCACCTCTGGCTGGGAGTGTCACTCCACCGCTACAAAAAGGCAAAACCGAACAACCGTGTCTGTACCTGCTACAAAACAGAACACAGATGTGCCACACTGTACACTTCAAGTCTCCCGCTGCCATTCGGCTGCTTGTTTGGGTTACACGGTTACAAATTACAGGAACAGTGTTTCTCCGGAGAAGGAGATGTATCCCAGGGAAGAATCTTTCTTAGGCGCCTCATTCCTGGATGTCAAAAGGACATGCTCCCTTCCCTCCGTGGATGGCAACGGTGGCCTGGGCCTCGGAGAAGGCGCCAACTGGCCAGCAGGCCACAGTCGGCCCTGGTAACTGCCACCCCGTTTGCAACGACGTGGAACCGCACACAAGCCGCTTGGGTTTACTTACATCTCTCATTGTCATTCTGGTCGGCAATGGCCTCCTCCAGGGTGACTGACTTTGGCTTTTTGTCCTGATTTCCTTTCAAGCTTTCCCACTCTGCAGGGCTGAATTTGCACACCTCGGAGTCTTTGGTTGTTGGGTGGCCACCTTCTCTCTCTTTCATCTCCAACTCTGAGAAGCGCATCATTGCACGCTAGAAAGAGAACGAAGATGGAAAAAAAAACAACACCTTACCATAAGAGCTATTTCATTTGTCTTACCTTAAAGGAAAGTATTTTCAAAGAAAAGTTTGCCCAGAACCAACCACAATTTATGATACGACTGAGATATTTTAAAATTTAACAAATAAAAATTTAAGAGTATCTATATGTAAGTGTCACACATTCTTTATTCATAAAGCCATATGTATAGATATATATGCGGTGTGTATGTATATCCATACATACACGATTGCATAGAGACAGACATTCTCTCTGGAAGGTAAATAAAACAGAACAAAAACACAACGCAAAGAAAACGAAACAAAAACACAACAGAAAAGAAAACAAAGTGCACAATGAATAAAGACGACCATGGCCCACAAACTTCCCTTTGTATATTTGGAAATGAAATTTAACTCAAAAGGTTTATGTAAGATTCTAGTAATAAAAATTTGAAGAACTGACCTCACAGTAAGCAGCGGGTAGACATAAAATACTGTCCTCTTGTAATCCTTCCATCTATGTAATTAAAATGGGCACTCAATGGATCATTTAGATAACTTCATCCATTTTTATAAGCATAAACTAAATTTTTTTTCTTAACATTGCAAAACAATTTGGCTTTATTTATCTTTTAATTAAAAGTAAAATATCTTAAGGAAATTCCTATACAACATCTATCATTCACTAGCAAGTTAAATACATACTCTATCCCTTTAAGCGAGCTTTTCTTTTTTTGGTGAAAGAAATTGCACGAATCCCACAGACATGCGGCTGCTACACACCTCCACCAAGTATCATGTAAGGCATTCTAAGCAGCACTTCTAGGTATATTTGTTAACGTACAGTAACGGCAGAGAAATTAAAGCAATTGATAGGTAAACGTCATGCAGTCTTTAGATAGCCTTCACAATTATTACAACTTCCTTTATCAGCATTTGGGTGGAGTTCTCTTAAAATCTACAGAATAACTTAAAATAACCAGACACATGAACCTCCTAGGTGCTACCACTCATGTCCCCTTACTGGCCACATTTCATACATTTAAATTACCATAAGCTTCGTTAACCAAATCTGCCCAGTGTCCTGCCCTACCATACTCCCCCAGTCCTCTTTACACATTAAAAAAAAACTGACAACTGGTAAAATTACTGAAATTTGGGTGTGGGGCTCACCTGCAATGCCCGCTGCTCCCGGCTGAGCTGACTGGAATCTGCGTACAGTTCAGTAGTGACACACTTGAATCTGTCACCCACGTAACCGGCGGAGTTGGCGATTCTCTTTGCCAGCTTAGATGGCTTCGGTTTCAGCACTTTGCCATCATTTGATTCTGCCTCATCAGCTCCATCTTTGGTATAGGTGGGGGTGACGTCCACACTTGGTGGGGCACCGCCCACACAAAATGGTTTGGGATCCTCTTGAGTTTTACCAAAAGTTACAGCAGGGCCATCGCTCCCTAGTGTTGACTCCAGGAATGGAGTGGAGCCCGGCATCCCCAGGTTCTCCTTGTTGGTCCCTGCTGGGACGCTCTCCTTGCTTAAGCTGAAGACCGACTGGCCCGGAGCCTGTTTGAAAGCATAGGCTTCGTGGAAGTCACTGATACGCCCCAACTCCTCTCTCAGGGCAATGAAATCACGGGGTGGCTGTAGGGCCTGGTCAGCCGGGGGCTTGGTGGGCTCAGCGGTCTGGCCAATACTCTCGGCTGCAAAGCCGGGTTTGGACACATTTGCGTCAGTTTTAGCATCTGCCTCTTCCCGAAGAAGGTCGACATAGACCAGCTTGTCGCTTTTGACGACGGTTTTCCCTTGATTCCAGCCGGGGCTGGGCTTCAGGCTCTTGTCGGCGGGAACGTCTGGATGTAACTTGGTGCTGCTAGCTTCCAACATATCGGAGAAGCGGTTCCGGAGGGTTGGATCCTCGTAGCGGCCTCTCTCGTGGGACCGGGACCTCCTTTCCGGCTTCTCCTCTTTCGTGATCTCTATGGGCGTGTGAGGTATCAACATGGGATGCACCATGCCCAACCCCAGCGCGTCTTGGTAGGTCACAAACTCTGGCCGGCCAGTGGGCAGCCCGTAGGGCAGTCCAGGCTTGGGGGCCAGGTGCCCGGGAAAGAGACTGCCGTTGGGCAACAAAACTGGGTGAGGGTAGACAGGTCCCTTGCCGTGTAAGGAGAGGGGACTGATAGCAATGCCCTCAGGTGCCGGGTAAGGGAGGTAACTCCTGGGGTAGGGAACTGGTGGGGACCTGAACGCCTCATTTGGAGAGAGAAATATTGAGCTTGGCGGGAGGCCATTCTCATTCGCTTTGAAGCTCGGTTCTGGGTTGCTGGCTTTGGCACCCTTGCTGCTGGTGCCACCGCTGTGCTTGGCAGGCGTGGTCGGAGGCTGGCCCACGTGCTGAATGACGGATGGCGTGGTGTCCACGGAGCTCCTGCTCGTCTTGCTGCCATCTGCATTGGCATTTGGGGCTGGGGACGCGGAGGCCGGGCGGCCAGCACTGGACACCGCCCCCGAAACGTTAGTGACCACAGCGTCTGTGCCACCCATGCGAGGACATGAAGAACTCCGCTGCTGTGGTATCGCCCAGTCCAAAGCCTTGTTTTTCAGTGGCATGCCCTTGCCATTGTTCTCTTCGCTGGGACTCGGCCCGGGCACCACCCAGGACGAGGGAGCCGTGCTAATGATTTCCGATCTATAGATAGCACAGCCGTTTCCTGGAGGAGATAAGGTTTCTTTTGGGATCTCAGTGCCGGACAGCACCAAGCCACCTCCAGCTCTGCTGTGGACCAGCACGGTGGGGGCCATCTTTTTCATGTGCTCCGCTTTGGAAGCTTCCACGTCCACCACTTTCGAAGACAAGTCCAGTGGCTTATCGGTGACGTCTTTGGTAATCGTCTGCTTCTCCAAGAGAGGAGGGGACCCGCCGTCTTTCCGGTCCTGACCTGCTGTTTTCCGAGTGTGCCCGGGCGCTGGCTGGGCACCTTCAGCCCCTTCGGGAGCCTTAGGGTACTTGCTGTTGGAGAGCCTGGCCACGGGGAACTCACCGCTGACTGTCATGTATGGCTTCGACAGTGTGACGGAGGGTGAGGTGGAGATCCTGGCATAATGCTTGTGGAATTCAGAGTAGGTGTCCGCAGTGGGCTGGGAGGGAAGGTGGACTCGGGGTGAAGGCCGAGGCGAGGGCGGCAGCAGGAGAGCCGCATCCCCTGGCAGGCCACTGGTGACGGGCTTGGCAGAGGGCACTCTAGGCTGTTTACTGTTCTGGATGTGGGGATAGGCGTGGGAATCCACAGGGTTCCCGGGACTGACGCCCATCTTCCAGGGCAGGCTCTTGTCTGCGCAGTGGACCAGAGGTGGGATGGCTGGGGAGGCTGAAGGCGTGGAGAGCCTCATGGGTGATGCCAGGGACGACGGGATGTGGGGACTGACGTAGTGAGGTGGCGGCAGGTAGAGAAAGCGCTCCCCATTGGTGCAGACCGGAGAATACAGCGGCTGGGCCAGGCTGTAGGACTGCTGAGGTAGCAAGGCCTTGTACATGTTCAGAGAATACTTATTTGGCGAGTCAAGGAAAGGGTAGATGGCTGGCGTGGCACCCTCCATGTAAGGATTGACCCAGGGCAGCCGCAGGTAACTAGCACCATTGATGTTGAGAGGGCTCTGTTTGTCGCTGGCAGGCCTGTCCAAGCCTAGGGTTTCTGCTGTGGGCACAGCGCTTTTTTGTATTCCAGGTGGAGTTTTGTATATAGCACTGAAGCCATTTGGAGGTTTTCCAGAGACAGCGGAGGCCTCCACTGTCTCAGGTGTATTCGGTTTGAACTGCACCTCTGGGTTTCTTTCAGAAGAAAACCCAAGACCACCTAGAGTGCTTGCGGCAGCCTCCCGACCTTTCTCTGAGCCCAGTCCACATAAGCTAGAATACACGATGTTGCCTGGGACACGCAGCCCTTCCCGAATCAGGCCAGTGCGGTCCATGGTCAGCGCTGTCAGGCCATCGATCCGGTGGGCTGTGGTTGCATCCACCTTTGCAGAAGAACACGGGTGTTACTTAGGACATTCCTTCAAAACAGCCCCAGCCCGTCCCAAAGAGAAACTGCAAACTAGCTCGATAATAACACCAGATGCCTCAACATTTGAGCAGAAAGGGTTAGAAAGGAAAGGATTCACAGGGTCTCTGGCCCTCTACCCCCCGCCCCCCATCAAAAACCCTTTGCTGCCACTTCATCTAGGATCCTGAAATCCCAGAAAATGTTGGTCCCTTTAGACTTGAGGCCCATACGTTAATCCAGTCATCTATTAACTCTGGAAAATACACCTTCTCCACGAAAAACAAACCACTTTGCTGCAACTGAGTCACACTAACTCTACTACTCTCAGTACCTTCACAGGGTCCAGAACCCACACTAACCAACCCTCCCTGGGCCTGTTGGGTTGGGGGTGGGGGCCGTGTTCACAGGGTTTTTCCTGGATGTTATTTAACATAACAAGAAACAATTTCAGTGGGACAGGAAGAACCAAGGACTTTAGATGTCTCGTTTCTAAATCAATAGAGAGGCCAGGGGTCAAACTGTGGCTGCATCCTTTGACTTCCTCTCCCCGGCGTCTGAAGAAGGTTGTGTGTTTCATATTTTACTGGAAAGGTAAACCCAAAGGGTCTACTTGGAGTCTGGGAATTGATCCAACTGGGAGCATCGATGTGGCATGTAGCTTAGCGTAGAAAAGGCAGCCCATATCCCACCAGTCACCGGGGGACGTGGACGTAAATGGCAAGCATGTTGAAAGGCGTGCTTGGCCAAGGACCTGAGGTGGGAAGAGCTTAGATGAGGGCCTCGTCCTGGAGCAGACGGAGGCTTTCTACTCAGCCCCGCCCTGAATCGCCCAGCTCCGCCCCCAGGCCTTTAATAGTATGCAAATTAATGCGTGATTGATGACAGATCACTGAGACTCAGATAGCACATCAACAGAAGCCATTCATCTCTTACCACGTTGTGGTTCAAGGGGTTTTCTTCCCTTAGTTCCAGTCTGGCCTTTGAAGCATCACCATCATTTACAGGAATTTTCCTATTTAAAAGGACACACCAACTTCATGAGAGCATTCCTCACTTCATCCATCTTTCCTAGATCACCCCCAGAAAAGACCAGTTTCTAATAACTCCATTTTTTTCAACTGCCCTTAAAAAAAAAAAAAACCCTCCCCAATTGCCCATATTGAAAGTTGTCCCCAAAAGGTGATTTAACTGGACTGGGACAAACAAAGGAAGGCCAACAGGGACACGAGATCACAAATATGTCCCTGAGGTGAGTAAGCCAGAAATTAAGCACAACCATTCCTCCAGCACAATCTTTTCTCCAGAGATGCCAAGTAGGCCAATCTGGGCTCCGCTGTCCTAGAAGACCCTTAAAAGCTCTACCCGAGGGCACACGTTAAGTAATACAATGGTCAAAGGCCAAAGCAGGGGACAAAAGGCTGGAGTATACCAGCTGGCCGTGTCAACCACTTGTGTTACCCACAAGGGCAGGCTTTCGAAACTTTTCCCCAAAGTTAGGTACCATGTCCTCCCAAACTGGTTTCCATGGTGATAATGAAGCCATATTTGACTGCCTTTCTCAAAATGATGAGGGATAAACACTAATATCATACAAATGTCAGCTGCTCCAGGCTCCAGAGGAAGCCACACATCTGTGCCAGGCTGCTGCGGCTGCCCTGGGACTTGTTATCAGAGAGCATCGATAAAGAAAGCGCCTGGTGCCAACTTCCAAATCCCCAGGATAAAATCGCTGACAAGCGGCAGAGGAAAGTTTCATCATTACCCTGAAAACCAGCTTCAATCATTTACTGCTTAGACGCCTCTACCCCACACCCCAAAATTACTGATTAGGAAGCATAACAGAGCCGTCAGGTGACTGGAACCAGGACCAATGGTCTCGCGGAATGGGTGGCGCAGGCCGCCTAGAAACCCTGGGCTTAAATGAAGTAAAGGGTGGCTCTCTCCCCAGTTATTACTAAGCAAACTATTTGTTTTAAAAGCACATCGAATGCTGATCCACCTGGGCCCGCACTCCTGACATTTAGAGTTAAAGCAGCATATAGACTGGGATTAATTCTCCTTCATAAATATGAAATAATAAATTAAGGACGAAAGTGCACTGAAAGGCCGCTTTAGGGGCTAATCTTTTAAAGGGCGGCAATGCTTCGCTGAGCTGGGTTGCCTGTTAAAACTGTAAATCAAGGGCTGCCAGCAAGGCAGATCTTTCTCCCCCACCCCTTTTGGGCCCACTCTGGCTGTGAGAAAGTGAGCCCCCCCCCCCCCGGCTCTGCTCAGGGGCAGGGGGGGAAGAGAGACCCTCGGCGCTTCCCCGGGGCCTCCTCCACCACACAGGCCCCCTCACCTGTCTTCGTTGATCCCACACATGCGGACCCTTTCGCTGTTCATCCAGCTGTGAACGTTCCCATACAGGGGGGTTGCTGAAAGCATGTCGTCTTCTTGGATGGCAGCTTTTCTTCAAGCGTCTAGTCTGTTTTAAAAAACAAAACAAAACAAAACAAAACAAAATCCCAGGAGGTTGAATAAAGAGCCAAACAGGAAACGAGAGAAGCCCTCTTTCTAGGCAATTCGTACAGAACGCGGGCTCGGCAGGCGGACCGCGCTCCCCGGTCTGCAGATGGCCGGTCTGCAGGTGGCCAGGAGAGGAAGCACACACCTGACCCGAGGGTCTGAGGGAGGGAGAGGGTTAAAGCAGCGCTACCTCCACACCATCCAAGGTATAGCTCCCACCCCTGCCAGCTGGCAGGCCTCCTTTCCCCCTTTCCCAGCCTTCGGAACACACATTTGCAAGGAACTGAGCCCGGGGAGCCCGGGGAGCCCCCCACTGACTCTTCCCGGGGCTGGATGGATCGGGGCAGGTGGGAAGCACGACAGTCAGGTGTGGCGCACACCATTCGTTTCCAGCGCTGTGGTGTGTGCAGCTTACAGCTCAAGGGTTAAGAAGAGTCAGTGGGCTGGTGATCCACTCCACCCCAACCCTACATTAGATTAAAACACCAAGCCCGGGTGGTTTGGCCTGGGAGCTGCAGAGGGAGTCAGCTGAGTAATTCAGAGACGCGTGCTCGCTGGGGACAGAAAGCTTTAGGGAGCGCGGAAATCTTAGCGGCCCGGGCTGCTGGGCTGCAAGGCGCTGGCACACTGGGAGCCGCCAAAAGCCACCCATTTCCCACCTACTGGGTGGGAGGGGGAGGCTACGAGACAGAGGAGGGGAGAGCACCTCCCCCACCCCCACTTCCTTACCTTCTTGGCCCACCACCCCCACCCACGTCACATTCTAGTTTGCTGCATGAGTGAAGGGTCAGGACAAGCTGCATTTTATTAACAGGATTATCACGGCGCGTGATTTATCCTCGTGCAGGATTTTAATTGCTCTTTGGAGGTTGAGCCGTTTCTTTTGACTGCGCTTCAGCCCATATCCTGCTGTTAAATGCTGGGTTAATAAGTAGGGGAGCCTTTAATGCCTGGGACCGATGGCCCTGGGCAATTCCCTGATCACAATCACATCACCAGCCCCCTTGTCCGGACTGGCCACAGCATCTTTACCCACGACCCAAACCCGAGTGTGAAATCACTGCCGTGCAGATTATCAGGGGAACTTTTCTTTCTCCTTCTCCCTCACACACACCCACCCACACAGTTTCCGAAAGCCCAAATGTTCCCTAAGTCGACACATTTCCTTTGTTAGCAGGAAAAAATATGCAAATGATCGTTTTTTTTACACTTTAGCATGGAGCCCGGCGGGTCGCCTGGGATGGAGGCACCAGGTCGGGGGATCTTTTCCAGAAGGTGTCGAAGAGGGTGGGGGCGGGGAGCACCTGGGAGACCTGAATCCAAAAGCCAGGCTGTCCTTGGGCATTTCTTTGTCCTAACTAGGCCTTTTGTCCACCAGCATCCCCCATCGGCCCCTAGACATAGAACACCGTCTGTTAATCAAGAGCCACAGGCGCAGACACACAGCACAGTCAGAGCTCAACAATGAGGCTCGAGAAGGAAAGAGACCGACATCTGCAGAATGCGGTAGGCCTGGCAGGATTCTGACGGAGATATTTCTCTCGAAAGCATCTTTCTTCAGACAGACGGGGGTGTTTCCAAAGCTTGAGCCACAGCACCTCCCCCAAAAGATGGACTCAGGTGTTGAGGAAGGTTCAGGAGGCTCACTCATGGGCTTTTCATCCATCTTCCAAATATATACACTTGTGCCGGGCCGACCACAAGGCACATTCAAGGGAGTGTCCCCCTCCCTGACTCCTTTGGCTCCTTTTAACAAAAGACATTCTAAGTGGCCAAACGTAGAAGGTGAAGTGTCCTTGGTCACTGGCTAGAGCACTGGGGTCCTTACCATGCCCCCCCACCCCACTGTGTGTCATGATGAAATTCAGAAATTACATAAGGAGCAAGAGGGTCACTGAATCCAACCGCTAAGGATGAGCGAGGAAGAAAGTGTGTGCCTGTGTGTGCAATCTCCTGGTGTCCCAGTCTTCAGAACTGGCCTTCCCTTTAGCAAGCCACTTCCTACACACCTCCGTTAGTAGTCACTTGGTGACAAGGACCTCCCAACACCTGAATGAAGAAAAAGAGGAAGGCACGGTGCTGCCTCAACCACCCCACGGAGTTCCCTGCCTGTGAAAGGGCTTCTCGTTACAAAGGACAGCCTGGACTTAGTGGAAAGGTGAATGTAGTTTAGAGACATCTGGAAGCACTGGATGCTTTCAAAGCGGCTCCCCCTTTCCAGGGCTTGTCCTGTGAGGTTTTCAATATTAATGCTGCACAGATAAATGACACCGGGCGTCAGAATGAAGTGTTTTCACATGCACAGGGTCAGATGGAGTGTTGAGGCCCAGAGCACGCACAACTCAGTGTCGTGTGTGTGTGTGTGTGTGTGTGTGTGTGTGTGTGTGTAGGGGTGGGGGTAGCAGAGGGATGGGCATGAAGAAGCAAAGAGGTGGGTACATTGTTAGATCCTACTGATTACACACACACACACACACACACACACACACACTTATAATCTTTAGCTGCCCCATGAACTTTTTGTGAACTGTTTAAAAGTGGAGGTCTGTTGAACAAACAGCGGCGCCACTGCCAGCCATAATTTCATTGCAACAAGCTAAAGACTTAACTCTTCAGGTTCCTGGCCACAGATGGAGCTGAGTGGAAAGGGCCAATGAGCAATGGCCCTGCCTGGCACAAGGCCCTTCTCCAAAGTGACAAACAAGAGCAGCCCCACTCCCCGGCAGGAGCATCTCTGCAAAGGCCACACCGTGTACATACACTCCACCAGTACCGAAGAATGGGCCCGCCCCTCCCCCATCTCTCTGGGATGTATCACCAAGGGGACAGTGTGGGTAAGAAACCAAAAGAGACCGAGAGGCAGAGATCCAGCAACTTACCCACTCCACTTCTAGAAGCGGCTGTTGAAAGAGTTGGGGACCTTTTTTTTTTTTCACCTCTAAAGGAAAGTGCTTCAAAACTGGCTTCGCTGACCCTTGACCGTGGGACACGGTGGAGAGGACAATGTGATTGGGATGACAAACAGGGCAGGCACTTTGCTGCTATATGTAAGAGGTTCATTTGCCCTTATTTCTCGAACACCCCCCTTCGTCTTCCACAGGCAGGCTATGCTTCTAGAGGTGCCAAAATGTGTGAAGTCACTCATGAAAAGCACTTTACAAGCACCAACCTGTTTGCAGTGTGAGCTGCCGAGCTACACCCAGGCTCTGGGGTTTAACCCTTTTTTCCAGCAGTGGAGAGAAGGGGGCAAGGATGCAGGACAGGGATGAAGAGGGAAGAGGGCCAGAAGAACAGGTCAGACGGGGAGACTGAGGAGTGTCTGGTTTCTGAAGAACAGATGGGAATTACGGTGACTGCCTGCTAGGGACCGCCTCGGCTCACAAAATGCAGACACACACCGAGGGGTCTCCAACTCATAGTTTCGCAGTAATTGAAAGCACAGGAGAGCTTGGGTCTCCCTCAACAGACTTGGGCAGTCATCTGCTCTGGAAGTCGAGCTATGATTAGTATCTGAGAGCTTTGGCCTGGACACTTGGGAGGAGGACCTGATTGGCGGAGAGAGATCAGAGGGACCAAGAAGTACCCTCGAGTGTAAAAAGACATAGGGGGCACATGGCCCCAATCCGGCACCCACCACCACCGTGTCACTTATTCCTGCCATGAGGACACCATTACGGACTGAGGAAGGGGGGAGAACATTTATTTTTTCTTTAAAAGCGCGTTGCCCTAACAGAAAACAAAGAACAGGTTGAAAAAGGAGGAGGCTGGAATGAGTGAAGGGAGGGGAGGTAGCACCAGGCCACTGTTGGCACCTGTCCTTTCTCTCCTCCCGGCACCAGGCCACCTTCCACGGCCTCCACCCTTGAGGAGCCAATCAGTTCAAGTCTGCATGTCACGCTTGTCGAGTGGCACAGACAGAAATGGGAAAAGCACTGCCACCAGACCTTCCCAACTGCCACACTTCACACAGGCACTCATGGTGCCCCTTCCCAGGGTGTCCCTCACCAGGCGCTCCTTGCCCCAAACAGGCCGTCCGTCTAGTTAGTAACCAAGAAGGCCAGAATGGGTTTGTGGGGGCTTCTGGCTCAGAAGGCTGAGCAGGGATCCCAGCCAGTGTGAGTGGGACCTCTTTGGGGGAGGGGTCTCCGTCGCGGCGTGGCTGCTTCTCTGGAGAACATGGTCACCACACCCTCCCAAGCACACTGTGTCTCTGAGCAGGTGGCTGAACCTCTTCAACCTTGGTCCCCTCATCTGTAAATATTTGGCACCATGTTTTCCAGAGGATTAACCTGCACTATGGACTTGAGCTTTGCCTGGCAATAGCTGGTACAGGCCACGTTTAACCCTATTAAACAGCATCTAACTCCACTGAACAGACTGTGTAACAACCCCAGAATCTCTGGGCATAGTTACCTCGTGGCACGGGGAAGCCTGAGGCAGGGACACAGAGGGGGCCAGGCCAAAGAGGGGTGACCTTCAGCAGAGTTGTGAGGATTTCATCGAAGCTGAAGCTAACCACGAGGGAGCCCTTCCTGGGGCGGTTCCAAGTGCAGACTGAGTCACACACAGAGGCACTTCTCCACTGGTGTCAAAGAAAGGGGGGGTGGGGTGAAGAAGTTCCTATTTTAGGAGGGGGGGCCCTGTGGGGGATGAGAGATGAGAAGAAAAAGCTTTCCCGGATGTGCAGTGTTGGAGCAGGTTCTCCTGGGCTGCTTCCCTGGGTGTGCAGAGCAGCAGGGAGTTGGGCACCTCAAGGCTGCCCCAAGGTCCAGCCTCAGGCTCCCAGGGCAGGCTGAGGGAGGTGGGCCCCTCTGCCCTCCCTGAGTGTGGGGTGGGGTGGGGGCGAGGAGTGATCCAGCCTGCCCAGGCGCTGACTCCAGGCACACTCCAAGCCGAGGCGATTGCCTCCGGGGGGCCTTCCCACCCACGCCCCAAGTTTTGCATTAGTAACAGACTACGCTGCGGAGCAACGGGTAGGGGGAGGAGAGGAGGACGGGGAACTCGTGCAGTCCTGACCTTTCGAACACGCAGAACCTTCCCTGCCTCCTCCCAGGGCCAGTGGGCCAGAGGAGCCACTTGGGTCGGCCCAGAGTGAACTTGGCCTCCGCAGCCCAGCCGCAGCCGTGGCTGGGAGAGCAGGAGGGGCCCCCCTCCCCCCGACGTAGCCCCGAGCGCGATCAGTCGGCAACAAAGGGATTTTCACACACACCGAGCTAACCCGCCGCCCCTCCTCCGCGCTCCGCCGAGGTCCCGCACACCCACCACCCCGCGCGCCCAACTCCCGCGCCGCGACCCCGCCTGGTCCTTCAAAAACCCCGAACCCCCTGACCTGGGTTAACCTAACCCCTCAGCCCCGCACACTCCTCTGAGCTCCTCCTCTCCGAGCCCCCACCGCACCTCCTCTCCCCGACACTGAATCTGACAAAAAGCAGGGTGTGCTGCCGGCCGAGCCCACCCGGGGACCGGGCACTGCGGTGCCCTCCCGGCCACCACCCTGGGCTCCCTTCTGACCAGACTGGAGCGTTGCCTCCGTGGATCCTTCCCCCCAAGACGTGAGCCAAGTGTAGCCAACTGTAAAGAGGGAGGGGGTGGGTGGGCACCCCGGGCAGGATGGCCCGGAGGGTTGCTGCCCAACTGGGGCTGGCAGCCAAGCTTCCCGCACCCCCGCCCCTCATGGCCCAGGGCAGCTCAAGGGACCAACGGTGGACACTTCCCCTTCCCCCTGCTGCCTGTCCAGGCCACTGTCAGGTTTTTTGTTCCTTTAACTTTCTTTCATGGTTGTGCCGCACACAACCACGCATGTATGCAAGAGAGGGTCCCATTTGGAAGCTGGTGTCCCTTCCCAACAGGCGGAGGCTCAGGACAGGAAACCTAGGGTGAATACAATTAATCACCCTTACTCCCCAACCCCAAACCCCACCCCCACCCCCTTCTGTCTAGTCTCTACAGAGCTGGGTTCCCACTTGGCATTTATACAACCTAGGGGCAAATCCAGAATAAACGATTCACACAGCTCCACAGGGGGTGTCAATGCACCGTGGTCTCCACCAGGGCTTTGTGGAAATAATGCCCCCCACCCCAAGGAACAAGCTATAGCATAAGGCTATTAACAGCGGCTATCAGTACACACAGGAAGCACAAAGGAAGTTTTTACAAATAAAAGATGCATAAAACACAGGGTCCTGTAGTCTGCACCCGCGTTCCTTGATGATTGTGTGCAGCCTGGGGGTCCTGGGAAGGCTGGGAATGAGGGTCAGAGGAGGCGAGGGGCGCCCACTTTCTTTACAAGGAACAATGGGAACCCCACGTCTGCTACTCAATCTTGGAACTCGGAACATCCCAAACAAAGCTGTGGAACAAGTGTAGCATAGATGGGGGCCCGTGAATTTTTGTAGCTGTTCAGAGCTTAATTACTCCTCCTTGATCCGTGGGACTAGACACGACACCGCCAAGGTTAAAATGCCCCGAACAGCGCCGAGCAGATGTGAGCGAGCTGGCAGACGCGCAAATGAGGCCTGCCTCGGAGCACGATAACAAGTGACTAATACATTGCATATCGTTGAAAGAAAATTATTTTTCTCTAATTTGCATTTGCTTGGGGAAAAAAAAAAAAAAAAAGCCAACCAGAGTCCCTCCTCACAAGCACGCAGTCTAATCCTGGAAATACAGCCCGGCTGCTTTAAGAGAGCTGGAAGGAGGGAAAGACTGCCAGTGTTTTGGCGTTGCAAGCTTGTTTATCTTTCCGCCTTTCCTCCAAGGCGAAACTCGTTTTGCAAGCAACATTCCTACAGAAAATGGCACACGTCATAAAAAGAGACCAATTTATAGAACTGGCACCGAAGTTCATGTATCACTCCAGAAGCATCTCCCAGCTCCCCACTAGGGAACCCAACTAAATGTGAGAAGTCCACATTAAA
Source organism: Molossus molossus (assembly GCF_014108415.1). Lineage (NCBI taxonomy): Eukaryota > Metazoa > Chordata > Mammalia > Chiroptera > Molossidae > Molossus > Molossus molossus. The sequence goes on along the minus strand of NW_023425355.1, from coordinate 115,080,766 downwards.
ACTCAGAGAGGGGAGACCTGGCAGGGTGGGGGTGGGGTGAATTCGATTTGCAGACATCCTGTAGGCTGTACACCCGGGGACCAAGCAAAGTCACACGGAAAAGGGCACAGTGTAGAGCTAAGGCAGCTCTAACCGATCCTCCTCCAAACCCTAGGGGCCAGGGCTGAGGAGGCTTCAACCATGGAATGGGCAGGGGGGCGACTTCCACACTCAGCTTGCCCCAGGACAGCCCAGAGGCAGACTCACCTTCCTGGCCATCCATGAATTCCCAGGACTGGCCTGAGTTGATGATTGCTGACACCAACTACTCTTCCTCCCACCCTGGCGCCTCTCTGCAGTGCCTGGCAGGGGACCAGGAACTTGGAAGGTCTGTGGCTGTGGGCCTCTAGTAGATTAAGTCAGAGTGGGTGGCGCTGTGTGGGCAGACCTCGGGACTGCACACCTCTGCGTCCTGCAGCTGAAGGCAAATGCGATCTTCAAAAGGGGCAGGCTTAGGAGGGAAGGCTAAGGGATGTGGGTAATCAGAACCCAAGCTGCACCCCCTTTCCACCCAAATACATTTCCCCTCTTTGGGTCTCATAACTACACACTTGGGTTTCCGATCTGGGACGCGGTGCCTAGTGCAGAACACACACACACGGCGCTGGCCCGTCTCTCTAATTTGTCTGAATAACGGGGCCATTTCAGAAGGGGGAACAGCGACCTGCAGAGCCTCGCAGTTTCCAGAAAGCCTTCAGTTAATACATTCTTTCCAACAAGCTCGCTTAGGGCTGAAAGTTAGTTCCCCAAATCCTAAAAATCCTATCGTAAGTGGCTGAGGACCCAGGTCTACAGATCCTGGCCAAACCCCTCCAGACAGGGACACTCGTGACCCTGAGGACTTTATCCCGCCACCTCTTTCTAACAAGTTCCCTAAACCACAGCACACAAACCGTTCTGCACCTCCACCATCCCAATCCTGGGAGTCAGAGAGGTGTGTGTTAGGGGCGGGTGCTGCTGCTGAGCTTTCTCTCATCCGAGGACACTGTGGCCAGAAAGTGGCGGCTACCTCTGCGGGCCTGCATAGTGTGCGCTTTGTGTAAGTGGCGAGGAGGCACAGCGCCGCTCGTGCACCAACAGCTGTCACATTATTTGCACTCGCTGTAAACAGCCTTCACATTCCCCCCTTACCACATAGTTAAAGCCAGACTAACAATCCACAGTTCGAGATCAAACCAACAACAGCAGCATTGTGTCTGCCTCCACGGCCTTCGCACCAAGCCCAGCAGCTGGCAGGTTTCTCCGGAACAAGGGACCCCCCCTCCCCCCAACCCTCCAGGCTCCAGCCAAGGCTAGCCAAGGCAGCATGCGTTTGTCGCTGCCAGACTGTCAAAGCAAAAGAGCACAGCCATTTCGCCAAGGTTTCAGTGTGGTTTATCAGGCTGCTCCTAGAGTTTTCTCCTCCTGGTGACTTGGTGAACCATCCCTGCCCCCAGTTCCTCATCTGGGAATGAAGGTTGTTCAGGTTCCCAGGGTTGGTTTCCATGCTCAGCAAAGCGTGGGCCAGCCTGCCTGGGCCACGCTGGGGGTCTGGGCTGGGAGGCCTGCAGTTCGACCGCCTGTCACGGGCCAGGTAGCTTTGCGCTTCTGCAGCCCCTTGTGTTTTAGAAATTGTCCAACTCCCTGAATACTTACTGGTCGCCCCACTGATCAAAATGTCTCCTTTATGATTTTTGGTTAAGTCGAACATTTCCATAATCGTCATTATTAGCGCAAATTACACGCCTAATCGGTCCTTAAATAGATTTTAATTAAATAATCATACAAGGCTCATTTTATGACTTAAGAAAGGCATTACTTTTCGTTATAAACTTTCCACCAGGATATAGAATAACGATAGCAGACAAATACTTATCCCTTGAAAATCACCAATAATCGATGGGCAAAGTATGATGAAACGAACTCAGTTTCGCCTTCTGGAATAGAAGCGGAGACCAGACACAGCACATATGCACAACCGTCCTCCTGCGAAGGAAGGGGGGGGGTCCTCCTCCAGAGCGTTACTTTGTATTCTCTTTGGAACCAGCAGAAACCAACCCCAAATGATACTTCTTTTCCTTCCTGATCTAAAGAGCTTTCTCCAGCTAGAAGTCTCTCCTAGAGACCACTCCTCCCCACCCCCAGCAGTTTTCCACCCCTACGTCTGCTGAGAGTGCAAAGCAGGCAGGCTGTGCTTGTTAAATGCTGTGTAAAATGCTGTTAATAAAATAATAAATACAAAGGGTGGAGGCTGCTTGTTCCACGGGTGTTTTGACTGGCAATGCCTTGGCACTTGTCATGTGTTTATGGGAGGGCAGATGAGGATTTACATAGTTTGAACATTTCTATACTTCATTTATTCTTTCCTAAATGACCTAGGCCTAGAGCTATTTCAAGTCTGCATGTGTACAGAACTGTTAAATGCCTACGAGTTTCTCCAATTAAAGCAAGTTTTACACCCAAAGCTGGAACATGCATACTCTCTGATTAGCCCCACACAGACCCTCAACAACAACCCCCTGCCGCCCTGCTCTCCCCACCTTCACCCCCCTCTGGGGGTACCTAGGGCAAAGGTTAAGGTGTCTTCGGATGACAGGGAAAGCCCTGGCTACCCACTGTGGAAATCGTCGCTGTGAGGTGCATTCTGGCCATACTCTACCTCTAGAATAGTGAGCTAAGATGGGGGCAAAACTGCTGGCCTGGTAAAACCCACTGTTCACGAAACAATGTCAGCAAAGGCTGGAAGGCATTCTTTAGAGAGGGACCAGGGATTCATGCCTACTGAAGCTCTTTCAGCACAAAGGCTTTTAGGGGAAGAAGGGAAAAAGAGGGAGGAGGAGGGGGAGGAGGAGAGAAAGGGAGGGCTCCTGTTTCAGAGCAGGCATCCCCTGAGAGTCAAGAACCAAGTGTAGCTTCAATCAAATGCTGACTTCCCCTCTGGGAGTCGAGTAGGAAACCTGATCACAGTAGCATACTACCGGCCTGGATCCATACAGGTCTGGTTTTCTTCTCATGCTAGTAATTTTTTTAAATACATATCGATATAAAAGAAGCAATCCCTGGCAGACTTTATTGAAAACCACACTGAGCCCTCATAACATCCGGACTTAATCCCTATCAAACAAACCACAGCACCTCTGGCTTCTGCAGCAGGCCACCCCCTCTCACCTCTTCCAACCAGGTCTCTCCCCTCCAGCCACTGCAGTTCCCTCCCCCAAAAGAAGGAAGGGAAGACCTCGCCAAAGAGCACCCAGATACCTACCAGTTCTGGTTTCAATTCCTAACCATATAATGATCCCACTTGGGGGGGGGGGGAGGGCACAATCCAAGTCCTTTCATATGGAACCCTTTAAAATGCAGAATGCAAAGAACTGTAACAAAGGGAGAGAGGAACCCACGGAGGTGTACCAGGGAGAAATATCCTTGGGGAAACCCTGGGAGGGGAACTTAACCTGCTGTTGGTCCCCAGACTGGCCTCAGGAGGTCTCAGGGGGAGCAGGGACTGGAGGAACAACCGAGAGGAACATGACCAGTCATTCAAAGCAGTCACTAATCCTCGGGGCCTACTATGTGCCAAGTATTCTTTGATCCTAAGGTGGATAATTATTCCCAGTCTTACAAATGAAGAAACTTACCAAGGCTCAGAGGCCATAAATAACTTGCCCCCAAGGTCACACAGCTAGTAAAAATGGGCCACGGTCAAACTCAGTCCTGGAGTTGCGGAGAGGAGCCAATTACTGGTCTAATTGTACCATTCGAAATCCCCAAGAAGTTCAGAAGGCTTCCACAGGCCTCCTCACTTAAGTCCAAGGTAAAGATAGCCTTTAACACCTACGTTACTTAGTCCACAAGGAGCCTGGAACCCAGTTGCTCCTACACCCAGTAATTTCTTGGTCCACTTGAAGTCTTTCACAATTTCCCCCACATCCTCTACATCTCCCTACACTGGAACAACTTGGTGTGAGGCCAGGGCTCCAACAAGTCTCCACTTTCTCCTCCATCCAGGATCCCAGAATAGGCACGGGTTAGTTGGTCAGTTACTACTCTCAGGTCTCTGCAGAAAGTGCCGATTCCTGGCACCAGAACTAAGCTTGCCACCCTAGTTTTACCACTTGGAGCAATAAATCAAATTATCTAGATAGAGCTAAAGCCCTTTGGAAAGAGTTCCTACACCTACCATTCCTAGGGTTTTGAGGAAAAACCCCAGGGACCCAAGTGTGGTGGGGGAGGGAATTAAGATGGAAGTGGCTTGCAAGACACTGTGAGCCCTACTGGACCCCTGGGGGTCCCAACAAAAAACCATTCCTTCCCCCAACTTCTCCTCCCAGAAACGCGGGGTCAGTGCCCACCATCTCCCTACCCCATCCTCAATTTCCAGGTCTACCCCAGGCTTTCAGATGCTCCTTAAGCTACCCACACCCGACAGCTCAGCTCGGTGGGGGCAGGCCCGGCAGGGGCACCGAACCAGTTGCTCCTGCATAAGCCGAGGCTCCGGAAGTGCGAAATGGCTCCAGGAGCCACTGGGCAGGCAGGGGCCTGGGCTACGAAAGGGAGAGATCAGAGGCAGAGATGGAGGCGATGGCGGGCCGGGTCCTCACCCTGCTAGCCGGCGAACACGCCCCCGGGGCCCAGCCTGCCCCGACTCCCGGACAGCGGCTTGCTCTCATTTTTAAACTTTCCGGGGCGTCGGCGATCGGGGCAGTGTTTCCAGCTCCCCACCTCCACCCTCCCCGCCCCCCAGCTTGGTGCAAGACCCTTCCAACCTCAGCGGAGGCGACCCCCGCCCCAGACACCGCAAGACCCTGGCCCCAGCAGATGGCCCCCTCCCCTACTTGGGCCACCTGGAGCAGGCGGCTTCTCCAAGCGATCAGCGTCTGGCTGAGACAGGGACGTAGTCAGAGGAAGAACTCCGGAGCCTTCGATGGTTCCAGCCTGCCCGCGACGCTGTGCAGTGCTCCCCACACTCACGCGCCCCCCGAAAGACCTAACACTCGGGGAGGGAGGAGGGAGAGGGAGTGTGTCAGAAAGGGTTATTTGGCTGCTTTAAAAAAATTTTAAACTCTTCCGATGGAGAGTTCTGGGTGTCCCTGACACGATTGCCAGCGCTCGCTCGGGTAGAACAATGGAAAAGGGGGGAGTGCGGGAAATGGTGCTGGAAGACCCTTCTAACGATATAAACCTCTCCTCCCCCTCGCAGTTACCAATGGCATTAAAAGACTCCAGTGCCTTCAATGCAATAGGGCCTGTTTATAACTTTTTCCTGCTGGGTCCCCACACCCTAAACAAGTCCCCTCCTCACATTATGAAATCACAAAGGCAAACATCGCTCCCAAATTTGTGACCTGAAACTCGGGGGGGTCTCTCACCTGCTCTGCCCCTGGCACCCTGACCAGACTCACCCCCCCCCCTTCCCCAGTAGTTCCTCTGGTTTGCACCTAGACAATAAATTTAGTTTAATTTAGCTTCCGGTCTTTAATTTTAGCAGGTCTCCTTTTTGCATGCAAATCAATATGGCAATTACCATCTAAAAGCTCGCCCAGCCCCGGGTCAATGTAAATTGATCATTGTCCGCCTTCCACAAAATAACACCGGGAGTCTGTGGTGCATAATGAGATTATACTGGAAACTGTCTCTTAGATCACAAATTATATTTTATGCTGTCAGGATCTTCTGCTAGCGGACTTCCCCACTAGTCTAACCACGGGGAGCTGCGCCATGGGTGCTAAGGGGTGCTGTTGGCCGGGGAGCCGTGGCTCTAAAAATTAACCAAGCGGGGATCCCCATTTCTGAGACCCTCCAATGGGGGCAGGTGGAGATGAGCTTGCCCTGGAAAAGGGGGCCTTTTACAGAAATGTAGAGGAAAAGCACGTTCACTAATTTCCATCCAACACCAAATCTGATCTCCCTTCAAAAGGAAGACACTGGGGACCACCACAGAAAGCCGTTGGGCAGGTGTGGAGGTCGGTGGGTGTCCCAGGCCAAGTGCTGGCAGTAAGGTGGCCTGGCTACTCCGGGGTTGAAGGCGGGGGTGCGTCCTGAGGAGGCCACCCACTCCTGCCCAGGCTGTTTCTCAGGCTGCTGACACCCAGGACTCAGTAGCGCAGCCAGCTTTGCACACAGACAGATTCTTGCCGGCCGTGCACATTGGCAAAGCAGCTGAGGAGGGCCTAGTCCTCCCCTCTCAAGGCTTGGCGAGGTCTCTCCAGGCTGGAACCTTGTGATGGGGTGACGAAGCCTCCAAGCAGGAAGGTCCTTTCTCGCCCAGAGCCCCGATCTCCCCCTCCTCTGCGGCCCCCAGGGCACGGGTGTGACCCTGGGGCCTAACAAAGGGCCATCTGAGCTCCTTTCAGCCTCGGGCTGGCGGGGGAGGGGTGGGGCGCGGTGGCCAAAGTGGCCGCGCGCAGTCCCCCACCCGGTCAGGCCGGCGCCCTCGAGGAAACCACCAAGGTGGCATTGTCAGGGCACTCCAGAGGGCCGTCCTGACTGTCTTGGGGTTCGGGCGGCACTGCAGCCCTCAAGCGTCCCGCCCAGCCCGCGGCCCACCCCTGCCCCGCCCGACCCGGCACGGGCTCCACCCTAGAGTGCGGTCTTCCCAATAAAAGCTGGAATTCCCGGCTGGGCTCAGACAAAGAGGGACCGCGGCAAATCGACGCCGCGGGCAAACCAAACCCTAGCCTAGTTTACGTGCGCGTCTGGGGTCACAGAGACGCCTGCTAATCCACCCTACGCGGGCCGTCCTCACACGGTCGGCTCCGGGTGGGGGTGGGGGGAAGCATACCCAAAGGAAAGCATACCTCCCCTTTATTTCTCCCAGAGGCCAAACTTCGCACTTCTTTCAGTTCTGTCTTTATCAGACCACTGGGCCCTGCGCCACCTTAAACAGTTGAGCAGTGCAACATCCTGACCCAAAGTGTAAAAGCTTTTCCCTCCACCCTCCATCCACTTAAGGTCAAGAACTCAAAAATCTCTTAGATATCCTCCTACCTGCTTAACACATACCCTTCTCTTCCACTCTAGATGGGAAGAAACTATATAACCAGAAATAATCTTGGCAATCGAGGGCCACTCACCCTTAGCTAGGCCGCTTTGCCTTCAGTTCCCTTCTAGCCATAGACACATTACTTCCCTGTGAACCGGGGTGCGAAAGTGGGGGTGTGGCCCACACTTCCTGTCCATCACCGTCTCACTCTGCAGGAAAGTCTACATCAGACACTGAGTTTTTGTCTTTCGACTGTGTATCTAAGCATGGATGTATGCATATGAATGCTTTCTGTGTTTCCAAGTGACCCTTTTCACACCTTTAAATGGGCTTTTGTCTCTGGACTGAAGTTACAGAAATTCTGCCCCAGTTTCCGGCTCAACAAGGTCTGGGATTTTTCTTAGAATATCGTTATAGGTCTCTGTATTTGCAAATCTATGTTTACATTCCTCTTGGCCAATTCTTTATCTCTTATGTATCTCTTGTTCCTTGTGGGCATGGGAGCCCAAGTGTCTTGATTTGTCTCAACACATGTCATCCAGGCACACATCTTAATCTGAGCACTCCTGTCTAACATGTACACCTCCCTCCCACTTACATTCTTGCCTTGCCTATAATGTGTGGCTCATTTTCAGAGCAGACTGATATGGGTTCACAGTTTAAATGGAATTAGAACATCCCCTAGATGACAAACCCTAAAAGGGAGAGGAGGGGAAAGGAGACAGGGGTGTTACTAATGATTTATTTATATATTGGGTCACTCCTCAACCAAGTTCAACCTCTGTAAAGAACTAGACCAATGCCTGCAGAGTTGTATGAAAATTTTAGACCAATTCAGTATCGGCCACATGTATGTGTATACAACTGATCGATCTTTTATACATCACTGTCCAACTCCTGTTTGGAGGCAGTCTTCCACACATATCTGATACTAACTCCCCACAAATTCAGGTGAAGTGCGTCTATTTATACAGACAACTCAAGGACCTATTTGTTCTCTCCAATGCATACCTGTACACAGTGGCCTTGCATGTCAGGCTCAGGTCTTCCATCTGCAGCAGTCTTGGTCACAGGCCCAAACTGACTACAGCTCTGAGGAGACCTTCCCATACTGGATCACCCACAAGAGTTCTCTTCTGGAAACACTGAGGTCTACATCTGCATCTCTCAAACTCAGTTCCTTAAGTGAGGGTGCTCACTGTGTTCAGACTTTCACCCACTGAGAAGTACAGGGTCAAACTAGATCATGTAGCAGCTGCGTTGGTTTGTGGAAGAATCGAGCCCAATGCACCAGCAGGATATACGCGTGCAAACATTAGAGAAAGAAAAACCCTAGGCCCAGACTCCGGCCCCTCCCCGCGGGGGCTACTCTGTCTCCAGGAATTTCTGCTAGGCTTCTAGCCCACCCCCCCTTACACTCTCCCAATCCCCTTTAAAGGGTTAAGAGAAACCCTCGCAGCCTTTCCTCCACCCAGCTCGCTGGGCCCGAAGGCTGGCTCGCTCACTCGCTGCTCACGGGAGTCTGCCGCCGCCTCCGCGGCCCGCCCCCCCCTTCCCGTCCTTCTGCCGGGAGGGAGCCTGCATGCCTGTCTAGACCGATCTATCACAGGCACACCAACAACACCCGCGAGAGCGCGGAGACCCTGTCCAGGTCCCCCTGCCCGCACGGTTCCCGACGGACAGAACCCGGGGAGCGTGACGGCGACTGCGGGGTGGAGGGGAAAGCCTACCGGCGCGGGCCGCCCCGAGCGCACCGCGGGTCCTCCCCGGCCCCGGCCCCTCGAGCTCCCGCCAGCCCGGCTGCCGGGGCACAGTCACAGCTCTGCGCGCTGGGCAGTCCTATTTTTATCTTGTCTAATCCCAAACTGGGCGGGGAGCACAGGCGTCGTGCTTAGAGAACAAGAGATAGGCGAGGGAGGCGGGGAGGAGCAGCTAGGCAGCGACGCGAGCGGGAGCGAGTTAAAGACACAGTCGAGGCGACCGAGGGCAGGAAGAAAGAGCGGGCTGCGCTGGCCTCGCGGCGCCACACGCAACACGCCGCCCGGCGAAGTTATACTCGCCTCCTCGCCGCCCCTCGATCCCCGGCCCTCCCCACTTCCCAGCGGCGCTCTCCACAGCCCGGGCCGCGGGGCACGGCCTGTGTGGGAGGCAGAGACCGGCCGGCCGGCCCTGCAAAGGGCTGGAGAGAATCGCTAATGAGCTGTGCGGCCCATTGATCCGGAGAACACTTCCTAATTAACTCTCAGTCACCTACTGGTGACAGCGCCTCAAAGGACAGCGCTGGGGCTGTCCGAGCCCCAGCCCCAATCCGCCTGCCGGGCGCCCGAAACCCGCGCATTCCCCTAACTACCCCAGGCGATCCAGGTTAGCAGTGGCGTATACTCGCACACCGAAGGCCAGTCTCGGATTAAACCTGGACGGCATACTAACCAACATCTCCCCTACTTCCTCCACGCGGTGAAAGCATGCCCAAAATAAACAGTGCAAAGCCCAGACCAGATAACAGGTCGGGGGCTGGAGTGGGAAGGGTCGAGAAGCGAACGTATTCTCCAAGTGTCCACGTACAGGAGTCTCCGAGGCCGACAATTAAAACGTCTTCCACACAAGCAATTCTGTTGGCAAAACCGAATCCAACACCTCGTAAGGATTGATTTCGACCCGCGGTGTCCGTTTCCAGTGCCACAGGAAGTGTCAGATGGCTAGAAATACCCAAGTCTGTCTGGGTTCACCACCCACCACCTTCTGGGGTGGGCCATTTCCTCTCCATTTTTTACTCCCAGGCCATTTTAAGGCTCTTTCTCCAAAAGGCTAGTCCTAGAACATAATACCATTACCTCTCCCCTAGCCTTCTGTCAAAGAAAAAAAGGAAAAGAAAGAAAGAAAAGCTAAAACCCTGAGCTGTCTAGTCTAGACACAGCGGAGCTGTGCGAATACCTATTTGAAGCGCGCTGGTTTCTTTTTAAGGTTTGTTTTTAAATACACATACGCGCCCCCCCCCCCCCGCCGCCGCCTTCGCTCTTCCATCCCCCCCAACCCCCACCCTTCAGACGCCGGCGGTGCGCGCCCTCGCGCGCGGGCACTCACAGTCTCTAGCCTCTAGCTGGAGATCTTGGACTTTCTGGAAAAGATTCATTAACAGAAAATTAAGCCTCGCCCGGCTTCGGCCTACACGCGGCCAGACTCCGCCGTCTCGGGAACCAGGGGACATACCCACTCGAGAGGGCGAGCAACGGGAAGCCCAGGGGGGACCACGCGTACCTCGAGTCGCCCCACTCCGCACACAGAGCCTCAGGGCTTGCTTCGTAAACAGCAGGCGCACGTCGCCGCCGCCTCCCGGAGCCCCGGAGTTGGCGGAGGCTCTGCAGCGCCGACCCCCACCAGCTCCAAGCACGGGCCCCGCAGCGCGGCGGCGCCTGGCCCTCCCCGCCGCAGCTGAGGATCCCGCCTGGGTGCGCAAGTTCCTCTTCACCTTCCACCTCAACACCGCACACCCTCGGAGTGGGACCAACTTCCTCCGGCCGCAGACTTGCACACGCCCAACAGGGCTTCCCAAGAGACTCCCCACTGCCCAGCGGAGAGCCCAGGTCTTACCACCCCCGCCCTCCCTTCCCACTGCCGCCCCCGCACATTCTACCCCCACCTCTAGGGGCTCAGAACTTAAAAAACAGACCCAACAGCATCCGGAGCAGGGTGGGGATGAGAGGGGGTCGCGGATCGCAATTTTACAAGAACATTTACAAAACAAAAGCGTCTGACCTGACGGACTGGCTCAGTCGGAACCCCTCGCTCCAGTCGATTTCCTAGTAGTTTTGTTTTGTTTTGTTTTTTTAATCCACGTGATTCGAGCTTTGGGGCAAGCCAAGAAAAAACCCGGGACTCCCCTCCCGAGTTGCGCGGCGGCGGCCGCGGCGGCGGCAGCAGGTCGAGCTCGGCTCGGCCGGGGCGCCTGCCACACACCCTGGCGCAAGCACACGCCAAGTTCCACTAGGAGAAACGAGCGGCCCCCGGAGAGGCGAGACGAGGCGGCGGCGGCTGGGGTTTTTTACAGTTCTTTCCCGAGTCGAAAAAGAAAGCAGACGGGAACCCGCCGCCCTCCCCTTCCTGCTCGCGAGCTAACACCGAGCCGAGCTTCCCAGCTTCCAGCCCAGCCCCCCCCTCCCGCGCACGACTCGCGGCGCTCAGCTGCGACCGCGCTCCCGCGCACGCAGACACACAGGCTGCAAACTTCCACTCGGCGAACTCCCGATCTCCTCCTGGCCTTCCGGGAGGCGGTGGGACCCCCGCGGCGCCGGGCTGCTTAGGTTGGCTGCATTTTTAATAACTTAGAGCTAAGAAATAAAAACGAAAGCGATCACAGCCAAGGGAAGCGCGAGGCGAAAGCTTCGCGGGGTACACAAGAGTCAGAGGAGCAGCCCGAAGCAGGCGGGGGCCCCAGGGAGGGGGCCGACTGCAGCCTGCGGCGCGCCCGCCTGCCCGCCCGTGCGGCCTCCCCGGGGAAAGGTGTTTCGAGCACTGACCTGAAATCCCCGGCCGGGGAGTAAGCAGGGAGCCTGCGATCCGGAGCTTTGAAGTTCCCCCTCCCCCCCAGCAGAGTCCAGGCGACGAAGAGCCAGGGGCGGCTGGGTGTGGAGAGGTGTGCGGGGTAGGAGGAAAGTGGGGTGGCAACGGTGGCGATCTGAGATGAAGCCGGGCCGGGGAAGCGCGGCAAGCAGCAAAGTTTGCCGTCCCCGGCAACCCGCAACCCGCTCGCCGCACCGCGCTCGCTCGCCTTCCTCGCCGTCTGCTGCCAGCCGGCTGCCCTCGGGGTCGGCCCCGCTGAGGGGTGGGCTCTGGACCGGGTGGGGGCGGGGCAGGGCGGGCTCAAAGCCTCCAGGCAGGTGGCGACAGCCCCGAGCGGTCCTCCGGGCTCCCGCGACTGGGCCGGGCTCGGTGGGGCTCAGCAGCTCCCGCGCCGCCACTGCTGCCGCCCGCGCTCGGGCAGGAGCCCCAGCGCCATGTTGACGGATCGCCGCGAGCGCCCGCTCGGGCTGGGTGTGTGTGTGTGTGTGTGTGCGTGTGTGCGTGTGTGTGTGTTGGCCAAGTCGTCCCTGCGCGGCGACAGCGCGGCTTGGGCTCCCCGCCTGGCGGCTCGCGGGCTCCCCCTCCGCCGCCGCCGCTCGCTTCGCTCCCGCTCTCGGTCGCGGTCTGGGCTCCGGCGCGTCTCCCCCACAGCCGCCGAGCTCCGCCGGCGTTCAGCGAGGAGCGTAGCTCAGCCTCACCTTGCCGCTGGGAGCCCGGGCTCCGTCTGCCGCCGCACGCCGCGATCCCAACGCGTCCCCCCTCCCCGGTTCCCTCCTCTTCCTCCTCCCCCTCCCTCCACCCGCCCTTTCTCCCTCCCTTCCTCCCAGCAGCCGCCTCCCCTCCCCCCGCAGGCGCAGCGTTCGGGCGACAGCCGCCCGCCCGCCGCCGCCTCCAGCTCTTGCAAGTTTGAGCTCCCCTAGCCTCCGCTCACCCTCTGCTGCGGCGCCTCGGGGGTGGGCTTTCGGAGGAAAGGTTTGCCCGACTTGCCCCAGCCATCACCGATTCTCCGCCGTGCGCGTTTCGCCTCTCGGGGTCCGAACCCCGGACCACTTGGGTGGCGCCCCCCCTCGCCCCAAGCTCTCCCCTCCCCCGCTCGGACCGAGTTGGCTGCACACACCCGGTCTGGGCGCGCCCCAGACCGACTCAGGCGGCGGCGGCGGCGGCCCCCAGATCCTGAGCCCAGGGGATGGGGGGCGGCAGGGGCGGCTCTCCCAGCCGCGCGCGGAGACTCCCCTCGCTACCCAGAAGGCCAGTGGAGGACCGCAATTACCATAAAGCGCCTCGCACTCCGCTCAGCCAAAGCTGTCAAACCCCAGCGGCAGCCACTGCTGCCTCCTCTTGCCACCAGCGCTGCGCTCTCCCGGTCGCCCGTCCCCTCTGAGACCAAGCAGAGCCAGGCGAATGGCCCGTCGGCGCCCACCCCTGCCTGGCGTGCCCCTTCCTCCCAGAGGAGCCCTTTCCCATTTTGCTGTCAAGAGCTACCTGAGAACAAGGCTCCGGGCACCGGTGGCCGTTCCGCCCCGAACTCTGCGCCCGAGTTCCCCGGACGTTTAAATTGTGTGGGAATTGTTTGGAGAGGCGGGGGGTGGAGGAGGCAGCCCTTAGGGCACAAGGAGGAGGGGATGGGGCAGTGGGGACGGTAGGGGAGCGGAGATCTGCCAGAATGTCTCCCAGTTCGCGGGCATTTCATAGTCTGCACCTCAGATGGCTGAAGGGTCTGTCCCAGCCCCTCACCCTCACCTCGGGAGATTATCTCCCGCGTTTTATTTTCCTTGGCAGAGAGCAACTTTTGGCTTACACCATTCGCCCCATAAATTTCCACTCGGTAACGTTGTGCTGATCGTACAGTCCGCGCCCGCAGCAGTTAATTCAATTGACACGTATTGAGCTTCTCCAGCGCACCCGGCGCGGCGCTGGGCGCGGGGGGAGGGGGGAGGGCGGGGGCAGGCAGGCGGGAGGGGGAAGCGGAGAGACGAGGTTCCGGCCTCCCCGGAGCGCAGAGCCTCTGGGGAGAGCCGAGAAGCCCCAGTTCGTGAAGCTAGCGGAAAGGGATGGGAGTGGGGGAGGGGTGTTCCGGCCTTACCGCACCCAGATCGCCCCGCCGGGACTACGCCGCAAAAGGTGACCCCACTCCGCGGCTCGCTAGGGTCTTTTTATGCTGGAGGTGGGGAGTCTCTTTCTGCTTAAGGACAAGATGGTGCAGGCTCGATGAGAACATCAATCCGAAATGGAGGTGGCTTGTAAATCCACACGGAAAGTTTTAAAATATCCTGGAGTGTCTTCATGCCAAGAATAATCAAAAGCATCTCAAGTTGATTACTAAGTCAAGGTCAAGGCCAAAATCAGCTCTAGCTAGAAGATCCCTTTTAAAATTTAGACTTAATACTGACTGCGGGACTGGTGTTAGGTGCGATTTTATTTATTCTGTTTTAGTTCTCAGCAGTTATAAAAACAGCCCTTTCCAAAGCAGAAGTGAAACATCTCTACCGTTTGAAACCCGAAACTTTGGGCAGAATTAAATCTTCATGTTTCAGAGCTGCTTATAACAAGTGATGCAAAAGACAGGCAGGCAAGTGCCCGAGCGAGCAGTGCCCAGCCCTGCTGGGCCGCCACCGCTTCCAGGACCTGCGCCTGCAAGATGGAATGCACGCCTTTTTCTTCCCGTCTTTCTGGAGGTGGATGTCTCTGAAAGCTAACCCACACATTTTTTTAATCTCCGGTAACAAGCAGAAAGACACCTGGACTATTATGCTGTAAAGCTATTTTTTATAAAGACATTTTAGGGCCAGACATTAAAAGTTATTGGACTGAACGCATGCGAGTTACAGACGCAGCTGGAGAAAGGCCTCTGGTTGTGTGTTGTAGCAACATTTCTTTTTGAAGCGACTCCTTTTATTCAAAACAAATCTAAAATAACTGAGAAGGCTGAAGTTGGGTACTTGTGGGGAAACTCTCTGAACGTGGTTCCAGGCAAGGAGGCCGCTGTGCCACCGTGGGCCGCTTGGGAGACCTGGCCTGGGCAGTGGGGAGCCTTGCCAGGCTCTTCCGGCTTGGTTAGGCCGCCGCAGAGACGCTGGCCACGTGCCCAACCCCCTTCTCTCCCCTTCCCATGCCTCCCCAACTCTCCCCCCTGGCACAGGCTTTTCCTGGAGTTAAGAATTGCAACTAACCATCCAGAATTTTTGGAAAATCCCAGAACCAAAAGAGGGTATGGAGCTTGCTGCCTCTGGAGTCTTGTGGCCTCCCAGGGCTGCTGACAAAGGGGCCTGTTTGTCTAACTTTAAAAGTCCTAGGGTTAAAATGAATTGGGGGGAGGGCTGTAAATGTGAAGGGGCCTCGAAGAGGGCTGACTGTGGGAGAAATTTGATGCTGGAGACAAACAGGCCAGTAAACTCGCCTTTGACGGAATTTGCAGCATTTCATACCCCCCTTTCTTTAAGGAGTCTCACCTCCAAGATATCCTCGTTTGAGCTACTGGGATTAAAGGGTTTCTCTTCCATCTCTAAGGGGCACATTTTCCAACTCTGGGATTTTAAAAATAACTTATTAAGGGAGTCCTATGAGGCGTGTGTGTGTGGGGGGGTGTTCATGACTCACTGAGAATTAAAATGTGAGATTTTCCCGAGGTGCTCCAAGGCAGGAGGGGGGTGTCTATACCTATTGGCACAGTTAGTTGGAATTGTTCCAGGGAGAAGAAGTAGAAAGCTCAAGAAGGTCAGTCTCATCTTGGGTTCCCACTCAGGAAGGGGCTCCTGGAGCCTGCAGCATGTGTGTGGGCAACCAGGGCCTTCAGCCCTGCTCCCTCCTCCAGGGCCCTCCCAGGAGCCCCAGAGGAGCTGACATGGGGGTCAGGCTACTATACCAGGCTCTGGGTAAGGGGAGGATTTCAATGAAAGCAGAGTAGGCGGAGAGAGCAAGTGAGTGAGTGCAAGGGAGGGGAGGCCCTGCAGGCGGTGGAGAAATAGGAGAGGTGCTTCTAATTGAGCTGTGTAGGGCCACCCCTCCCCTATCAGCCTCTTGTCCCCTAGGAAGAGTCTCCTGGTTATAACATATGCCTGGACCTCAGGCTCCCAGGCATTCTCCTGTTACAGGTTCTATCCAGGGTCTGCAACTGGCCAAGGAGGTTGGGGCTTCTGGGAGCAGGCCTGGAGCCTGGCCACCCTTTTCAGGCCAGGCTGACTGTGCGGGGTCTGCCAGGGCCTCTTCCACACCTTCAACCATGGCCCAGGCCTAGGGGAAAGGCCCTGCATCCCGTGGCAAGGTTCTTACCTGGTATTTGGGGGACCCTGGGATCCCAACATTGTGTGTGGAGGTCGTTCGTAACATGTTTAGGATCTAAATAAATAAAGCTCTGTAGGCTCTCTTCAGAGGCTGTTCTCAAGTCTGTAACACTGGTTATTGGCATAGATGGGAGTTGGGTGATTTCTGATAGTGTATTTTTACGTTACATGGTGTGAGCCAGCCTATTAATGTCAACTATTTTAAAAAACACACAAACACCCTGGTCACTTTGTAAAAGAACTCAAGGATTACCCAGTGGGCCCTTAAAAGAGCCACTGGCCCACCCTCCCAAGCACAGGGCACCCCTGTTCCAGGAATTTCAGTTATACAGAAATTAAAGGTAGCTGCCTTCCATGGCAGGAGACTGCTAGACTTAGGGATGGCCAGACTGAAGATAGCTGCTCTTTCTGCTTAGCCTTTGAAGGGTTACTGGGCCATTCGCATAAGAGGGTCCAAAAGACAAGCCCAAAGCGGTAGCAGCAAGCAACTAACTGCCTCTTGGAATTTCTGGTCTGGGCTGGATTAGTGTCAGGCTCTGAGATCCCCAAACCTAGGGACAGTGGGTGAACTGCCATTTACACTGGGGGACCCGCTAGGGTAGATAGATGGGTGTCAGCCGAATAAGCGTAAATGCAGACGGCTTCGGGGAGGTCCTGTCTTGCACTCCACCTGGTCCCAGTTTACCAGCCCTCGAATCCTCCGCGTTGGGCCGGATGCTCCTGCAGATAAACCCAGCCACCACGTCCCGCCCTGGCTACTTATTTAGCAAGGCGCCTCCAGCTCCTATTTTACCCGGCTGGGGGTAGTGCGGCTGGGGGTAGTGAGTAGGAACCGCAGGGATAGGGAGAGGAGAACCACCAACTATTGGTCCGCGGACCTAGGACGCCTGGCTTTCTGCTCCAGCCATTTTGGATCAAACCTTCCTTCACTCCCGCAGGACCCCTGCGGAGACGCACCACCCCGGGGACTGGAGGGATCTGGAAGGAAGAGAGTAAGGCCCAGCACTTGGAAACACAGTGCTGATCTGTCTCAAAATACCTCTGAGGCCCCCACCAAGTCGGGCGCAGGAGTGAGTGGCATGGGGTGGTAGCCTCGGGAAGGTCGCAGCCAGGAGCAAAACTGGGGGTTGGCACAGAGCTGGGGAGTCCAAACCGCCTAATCCGCGGTACTTTTACACGATCCCATTCCCCCTCCGGACTCACTCTGCTCTGCCTTCGCCCCGATGACACCCCCCCCCCCCCATCCCTGTGTCTCCAGCGCTTTAGCAACCGCGCAGCCCACAGCCACGATTGCGGGGGTGGGGTGGGGGGCGCAGGGTGTTTTGTGTTGCGAGGCCTGACAGAACCTTCTGTGTGCGGCAGAGGGAGGAGGCTAATGCATAATGCACAGCGCCTGGAAGCCCGGCCATTAGCGGCCTGTCGGTGACACAGACAAACGACTGAGAGGGAGGAGATCCAGCTCGCTCTGGAGTTTAAATATACCAGCGTGGAGGGGAAACGCCATGATTTAAAAGTGTGTTTGCAGACACTGGCATATATTTTAATGATTTCCAGCAGGCCATGCGTCCCAGCCTTACATCCCCCTCCCCAAAAGAGGGACGTGTAGTGGTGGTGGTGGGGGGGCGGGATGAAAGCAGAGTGAGAGGCCTCAATCGGAGACCCACGCAAGCTTTTGCCAGATGAAGGGGAAGAGAGATTGGGAAACGCAGCGCGAGAAAGCTAGGCCTAGAGAAGCCACACGACCCAAGGCCATCCTCAGAATTACCCCCCCCCCCCCCAAATCTGGCCATCAAACCTTCCGCCCGTACTGGCCCTTATACATTGTACTAGGAAGGCCTGGGGGAAAGGATAAATCCTGCCAACCTTGCTTTCCCCAGGCGCCCACATTTTTGAATCTTCCTTTTCCACTGACGATCCGGAGACCTCCTTCCTCCCGGTTTTAACACACCAGTGTTTTTTAGCAATTAAGGCGAGAAGGGGGTGGGGATGAAGATAAGCCAATTTTTTTTTCCGCCATGCAAGTGTGAAAGATAAGATAACGTTAAGCTGGGGCAAAGCGGCTGCTTACAACCTCCCCTCAGCGATTTTGATCGGTCACTCCTTATCTCACCAAAATGCTCCTTTCGAAAACTGCATCAAAAAAAAAAAGAAAGAAAGAAAGAAAAGAAAGAATAGAAAAAGGCTAAAGGGAAGCGTTTTCATTTGGAAGTGACATTTAAAAACCCACCTCTTCTAGGCCAGCAACCCCTTCCCCATTGGTGGGGCTCCCCAGGAAAAGTCACACCTCAACTCCAGGGTTCCAGGCTTTCTTGGGGGGAGGGGGGCAGGATTACTAGTGTAATTAGGCTGAATAAAACGAGGGATGATGAGGATTTATCCTGCATCCAACCCCAAGCTCGAAGCCGGGTTTTCCTTCTCTTAGTTACTGATGGGGTGTTTGTGTTTCACCATCTCACTGGTGTGTTGAAACTATAGTTGTATTTGGGAGGGTCATATAACTATGTCAACACGAAGTGGTTGTTAATGCGAAATAATAAGAAACTGCTGATTTTTACAGTCCCCTGGAAAGGAAAGAGAAGGCATCACATGCCTCAGAACCTACGAACTCTCAGCCGAACTGGACTCTCGGGGAGTTTTATAAAAATCCTTTTTTCCACACAAAAATCTCACGAAGGGGTTTCCGGAAGGCTTTGTGTTGAGGGCGGTTTCGGTACTGAACTCCAGGACCGAAGGGCGGCCTGTAAATTCCCCCCAGCCCAGAGGCTGGCCCCAGACTGCAAACATCAAGGCGGGCGCCCCAGGCCGAGTTGACAAGCCTCTGCGCCCACCTCCGGCGCGGAGCTCCGAGGCGCCCACCTTCTCATCCCTCCTCCTGGGTTCGCACCTTGGTGCCGGGGCACACTGAGCCTGCCCCTTCGGGGCCGGGCTGCCGGGCTGCACGACCTAAAGCCCGGGGCCAGCCGCGGCTGGCCGGATTGTCCCCGGGGAGCCGAAACCGCGGAGCGGGGAAACCCCTCCTCTCGCCCTTCCCCGAAGAGCCTGACCGCGGCGTAGGCGCCGAGTAAGCGGGCATCCGCTGACAGCCGGGCCTCACGTAAGGCCCACAAGCGACCCATTAGTCAGCCTGAGTTCCCCTCGGGCCAGCCGTCTGGCGCGGCCCCAAGGCCGGGCGAGGAGGGGGGTGCGGGGCTGCAGCGAGCTGGGAGCGGGGCGGGGGCGCGGGCTCTGCGGGGTCCGGCTGGGCTCGGTTCCGCGTTCCTGGGCCCGCCGGTAAGCTGAGCCGGCGGGGCAGGCCGCTCCCTGGCTGGCGCCGAGGCGCCGAGCTGCGCTTCACGTGCCCGCCATATCAGCGGCGAGGGGAGGGGGCAGGGAGGCCCGCCGCAGCTCCCGCGGGGTCTCCGGCCCCCGCCTCTCCCTGCCCGCCGGGGGCTGGGCCGGGACCACCCCGCAGCCCCCAGCCCCGCGCGAGCCCCGAGCGGCGCTGCCAGACGCCTAGAGGTTCCTAGGGCACCGTTCGGAGAGCTGCGCGGCGGCGGCGGCGGCGGCAGCCGGGGGAGGGTGCTCCTCGCGGCCGCCCCGGGAACTTCCCAGCCGCCCCGCCGCCGCAGTCACCGGGACCGGAAGCCCTTGCGCCGCCCGAGCGGCCTCCGCTGGCCCCCAAGGCTGTTCCAGACGAGAGCTGGCCGCGCGTCATCCTCGATCCCTGTTGGCCCCAGCGGCCGTCCTCGCCCTGGGGTAGCCCCATTTAAGTCCACAGGACCCTTCTCGCGCTCCAGTGAGATTTCCCACTACACCGCCATCAGCGCCCCCCTTCCACCCCCAGCCCCGCAGCTGGGACGGGAGGGGCGGGGAGCCACCACTCTGGCCGGGCAGGAACACCTGCTCCCGGGCCCTGCAGCTGGGCGCGTGGTGCCGGGAGAGGCTGCCTACTGTTGTGTGCAGAGATCGCGGAGGAGAAAATGGGGCTCCGAAGCTCGGGGCGAGACGCAGCCGTGCCTTGGTGGCCCTCATCTCTCATCCCTTCTGTATGATCAAGCCCGAATCCCGGGACTCGGGTGTTCTGAGGGTCAAAGGGCCGCCTCCCTTGGGATGGGGCTTCTGCCTTAAGTGGTCGTCCACAAGACAAATGGGGCAAAACCTGTTCTGGGAGCCTTCCCAGTGTTCGCCCCCGCTCTCCAAACCAGACAAACTAATTTCCCCTCGTCCCCCATTCTAGCCTTAGGAGGACGAGAGTAGGTCACGGCGGCACCGGCAACACCCCCCCCCCCCGCCCGCCCCGCACGAAGGGTCTGGTACTAGGTACCGGCCCAACGTGGGGAGGGCCGATGGACCCTCATCTCCCTGCCCCGCGGATACCGGGCGGCCGACGTGACCTGCGCTGCTGGCTCTGCCTCACCACCCCCTTCCCCGTCCCGCCCTCCCTAGCAGTCCTGGCCCAGGGCCCGGCCGGGGAAGGCGTTGTTTTGCCAGCGGGAGCCGAGCGAGTGCGCAGAGAAAAGCCTCCCTGCTCTAATGAGAGTGCACACAGCGCGGCAGCGAGGAGGATGATTACCCCGCGGGCGAGGGGGGGGCGCGGGCCCGGGCCGCGGGCAGCGTGTGCGGCGGCCCCGCGGGCCCGGAGTCCCCGCCTGTCTGGCTGCTAATCGCACGCTTTCTGCTGTTACGGAGGCAGGCAGGAGCCGGCGGCCGAGCCCAGCGCCGGCGACTCGGCGGGTGACACGGAAACATGGCGCAGCGCCCCTCCCCCGCCCGCCCTCCCCGCGCTCCCGCCTCGCACTTCCTCCCGCCCGCGCGGCTTTTGCAGTTCTTATGCTCTGCTGTCGGCCCGGCACCATTACGCTCGCAGCAGCTCCTAGGCGGCCCCGCGCGTCTCTTTCCCCTTTGTTTTCGGGGTCTATAGAAAACGTTTGCTTTTGTCCCAAGCTCTCGTTAAACCA
This sequence comes from Molossus molossus, assembly GCF_014108415.1. Taxonomy (NCBI): domain Eukaryota; kingdom Metazoa; phylum Chordata; class Mammalia; order Chiroptera; family Molossidae; genus Molossus; species Molossus molossus. The sequence goes on along the minus strand of NW_023425355.1, from coordinate 115,059,992 downwards.
AACTTGTGGTGGCAACGCAAGGCGGTGCGGGCGGGGAGGGGCCCGGGGATTTTGGCAGCAGCCGACCAGAGCGTGGTGGAAACTTCTCTCTGGGTTCCCCGCCACCCCGCCTCCCCCCTCCCCCTGTTCTCTCTCTCTCTCTCTCTCTCTCTCTCTCTCTCTCTCTCTCTCTCTCACACACACACACACACACACACACACACACGCCAGCAGGCCTACCGACGCTTCCCCCTTCTCCCCCGAGAGGCCTCAGCGCTCCAGGAAGGCGGTCTGGGCCAGAAGGACTATGTCCAGGGGTGAAGAGCCTAGGGTGCGTGTCTGTGAGCCCCGAGTTGGAGGCACTCAGTGACCTGGCTCCTGGCAGCCCTGACTTGCCTCTCCCTCCCCTTGGTTACTGGGGCTTTGTATTAGCCGGTGGAAAAGGAAGGGGAGGGAAAAGAAGAAAGTGGTTCATATGTGTGGTTTTTATATTCAGTTTGTTGGAATCTCTCACCCCCACCTCCTTGCTAGGGTCTAGGGCGAGAAAAGGAACCGTGGGTTCCACGGGGAAAGGGTCAGAATCTTAGGCCTGGGAGCTGGACCATATTCCACTGGCTGGCTGAGCCACACTCCTGCAGAGCGGGGAACAGGTGGGGCCAGGTCCCTGGATCCAGGAGACGCCAAACCTCCCTCCCTGGAGCAGGAGCGCTGGTCCCCCCTGGCGCGCTCCCCAGCCCAGCGCTCACGCCCGCCCGTGGTTCTCCGCACCGGAGCTGCTCAGGCGGCAATTTTTTAAGCCTGCAATTAAGCGAGGCGTCGCCGTGTCCTCTGCTAGTGTCGATCCTGTCAGTCGCACATGGCCTTGGTGCTCCGGTCCGAGGCCCCGCGATTAGTCACAGGCTCGCTTCGCTCCTTCCCTAATCCGCCTCTGCAGGCAGCCTGGGGACGCGGCCGACTTGGCGGCGTTGGCAGGGAGCCACAGCGCGCGGGGCGGGCCGCCTGGCCAGTACCAGCCCCGCTGCGCCTGAGCCGGCGCGGGCCCCGGGGTGCGGGCTTAGGACTCCCTCCCCTCTCGCAGCCCCCCAGGCTGGGGCGGCGGCGCCCCTCCTTCTTTCGCCCCACTCCCGGGCCTTCGAGATCTATTTGTGTGGTGTCATTTGCATAAAAATAGGACAAGTGTTTCAGTGCGTTCGAACGCGGGAGGCGAAATCCTTATTGATGTGTCTGTGTGGAGCCCTCGGTTGTCGGAGCGGTTTGATTTAGGGTGTTTGTGTTGCCTTGTGCGAGAAATGAGAGGAAATCCTGCGCAACGCCTTCGGCGGTCCAGGCCCCCCAGAGCATCCCCCTTTGCGCAGCGCGGAACTGTCCACCGCCTGGACCTCGGCGCGCCGAGGAGTTTACAACGAGCAGGTTGAGGGCCAGGCGGGCGGCCCATTATGACTCATAAAACCGGGCGGCCTAATCACCAGCTGCCAACCCGCTTACGTGTGGCGCTTCCCAATGCTCCCTTCGCCCAGCCCGGGCCTCCAGCGGGTTCGCCCCGCTCCGTGGGGGCTAATCAAGTGGCCGCTCGTTCCCGTGGGCAGTGTGGCTTCCCTTCCCAGGAGACCCCCTCTCTCCTGGCCTTTACGCTGCTCGCCAGAAACTCCTCAGCTTGGACAAATAGCTTGGAGGGCGCCGGCCGCGCGGAGCCAGTAAATCAATCATTAACTCCCCAGCGAAACCTAGCCAGGGGAGGGAGTGGCGGCCAGAGGCGAGGCCGTGGGGCGAGCGCCAGGCCCCCTCTCCGGGTTGGGAGCCGTCCACGCGCCAGCGGACAAGGTGCGTGAAGGCCAGTCCCCCTGGGGCCTCTTGATCCCCTATAGAAGCCTCCGCCTGCCGTGCCTTTCAAGCCCGCACCTCGCCTCGCCTGGCAGGTCGGGTTACTGCGCGGCCCCGGGGAGGGCTTGAACATTAACGAGCCGCCCCGGGCCTCGAGGCCTGCTCTCCCCCGTAGAGCCTGCCGCGCTTGGGCAAGCTCCTCGGATCCGGTCGGGCTCCACCAGGCTCCGGCTTGTCAAACTAAACTGATCGCCCCCATGTCGACCAGTCATCCTGCGGCGCCCTCTCCACGGAGCCCACCGTGGGGCAGCACGCAGGGGGTTAAAATCTTCGGTTCGCCCTGGCTCCTCCGCGGCGCAGAGGAAGCGCCGATCAAAGTGCTTATGGGGAAGGAAACACACACGCATACTCGGGCCTGGGTAGAAGAAAGCCGACTGGAGATACGGCACGGAGCCGCCCGCCTCGACCCGCTTCCCACACTCCCGGGAACGTGGTGGCGGCGCTGGCCCGCGCGATTCTCTCGGCTGAGCCTGGCGCTGCGGGGCTAGGAGGACGGCGGGGAGGAGGAGGGACTAGGGGCGGGAGGCGAACCCGGGCTGCGCGCCAAGAGGCCCAAAGCCGCAGATTAGTCACCGCTCGGCTCGGAGCTCACGGGTGCGCCCGAGAACCGGGAGGGCAGGCGTCGGCCCCGCTCGGCCTGGGAGCCACGGCGCGGGTGCCCCCGCCCCCATCCCCGCGCGCGCTCGGCGCGCCTGGATGGGCTCTCGGGGACCCGCACTGCCGAGATCCACTTGTCAGTTCAAGGGCAGGACAGAAACTCTGCAAGCGGAGTCTTGCGAACAGGAAATTTCTCATTGACAAGGTGCTGCCCCTCCCCCACGCCGGCTTCAAAACAAAACAGAAACCCAGCGCCAGCAGCCAACACGCCCAGCCTGGGCCCGCCGCCGCCAGCACTCCTCCAGCGCCTCTCCTCCGCGTCACGACCCCGGCCCCGAGAGTGGAGAGTTCGCCAGGTCTCGGGCCGCGAGCGCCGGGGGCGGCAAACAAATAGGCCTGGTGGGCAGGTTTGGCTCCGGCCCCGCCGAGGGCGCCCAGTGGCCACCCGCCGGGGCCTGGGCAGGGTCGGGCGGGGGCGCTGGAGGCGGGAGGCTCCGCGCCCTCTCCGGTGATGAATCTGGCAGAGCGGCTCTGCGGAGCTGCAGGAGTCCGCCAGGTCAGCGGCTCCTGGGACCTGGGCGGGGGGGGGGGGGGTCGGATTACGCGGAGGCCGTGCGGCGCCGCCGACTTGGCGAATCCCGCTGCGGGGACTCGGGAGGGCTTCGAGCTCGGCCTGGCAAAGTTCCCGTGGAAACTCCATGTTTAGAAACTCCAGCCGCGTTGCGGGAGGAGGGGGGAGGAGAACGCGCGAAGCGCGCGGGCGCTGTCCGCACCCGCCTGTCACTCCCCTGGAGGGGGGTCAGCACCCCCAGCCCAGCCTAATGGGAAGTCAAGAGGGCAGGGATGGCCGGTCCACCCGCCTGTTCTTTTGTGTACGTCCCTCTCTTTCTTCACACTCTAAAGGAAATTTCTAAACCGTTTTATTTACAGAATTCAGCCAGGGGAGAAAGCTGTCTTTTTAGGGACCCTGATATTCTCACTAATTTTGTATTTGACACATGTAAATACTTAGTACTCTCAGGTAAGGTCAAATTATTTATCAACTTAATTTATATTTCAATAGGCCTACAATTTAGAGGCGCGAAATGCCTCCTTATGAATCATTATGGTCTATTAGGGGAAGTAATGTATAAACAGCACTATTTTGGAGGGAATCACTTATGTTGACATTTAAATGGCTCTTCAATAGTTAAAAAAAAACATTCGAGTGCCTTTGATTAAATATACAATTTACAAGACCATCAGCAAAGCCATCAGGAATATAAATTCTTCTTGGGATTTTTATTTATTTATTTCCTTTTTTTTTTAAAAGCCTTCCAGGGCATGCATGTCATTTAATCCCTTTGGGAAAATCTACAAATTTCAGGCAAAATGTCATTCTCCTGTCCCCCAGCTAATGTCGAATCAGGAACCCAGGGAACCACTGGGAATGTGAGTAAACTCCACCAGCAGGCACCCCAGGGGAGGGTGTGTAGATCTTTGTACCTCACTAACAGAATCAACCACTTTCTAACAATATTGCCACTGCTTTGTGAAACATCATAGCTTCCCTGCTGGAGCAGAACCTTCTTGAAGGCCTGGGTCCATCCATCCATCCTGGTGTTCCCACAGCACTCAGCACAGGGCCTCAAACCCTTTTCAGTCTTTCTTCTACACTTGCTAAAATAGGACTCAGAGACTCATCCTGGATGTCCCCTCCCCCAACCACATGCACTCTTGATTGAATTACTCTGTATATTCATTCCCTTGAAGCATTTCCCATCTTTAGAATGCCCTTCCTTTACCCCCACATCTCCTTCCCCAGCTCCCTGTTTATCTGCTCCCTTGCATAGCTGTACTTCTCAAAAGAGGTGTCTACATCCACGTGGCATCTCTATTTCCTTACCTGGTGTGCACTCTAAAGGTCGGCTAGTGTTGAAGTTATTCTAGGCCTGGTCAGTGTGGCTCAGTGGATAGAGTGTAGGGTCTCAGTTTCGAGTCCCGGTCAAGGGCATGTACCTGAGTTGCAAGTTCGATCCCTGGTCAGGTGCCTGTAAGAGGCAACCAATTGATGTGTCTCTCTGACATCGATCTCTCTCTCTTTCTCTCTCTCTCTCCCCTTCCCTCCCTTCCTTTCACTCTCTCTAAAAATCAATGGAAATATCCTTGGGTGAGCATTAACAACAACAAAAAGAATGAAGTTATTCTAAGATACTGGTATGTATACATGCAGCTTTGTTTGTAACAACATAAGATTAGAAGCAACCTAAATATCCAGCAACGACATTGATACTGCTGCACAAAAAGGAATATACAGTAGCAAAGGGATATTCTGTAGCAGTTTAAAAAATAAAGATCTGCTCTGTAGTGATATGGAATGACCCCTAAGATCTATTCTTAAGGGAAGGTCATGGGTGCAGAAATGAACAGGTATGTATAATATGTTACAATTTGAGTATGTTACAGTTTGTGTCAAAACAATGTAGGAAGGCCCTGGCTGGTTTGACTCAGTAGTTAGAGTGTCTGCCTATGGCAGGTTAGATTCCTGGCCAAACACATGTACTTGGGTTGCAGGTTCATATACCTGGGTTGCAGGTTCAATCCCCAGCCCCCGGTCGAGGTCGTGCAGGAGGCAATCAATAGATCTCTCTCTCTCTCTCTCTTCCTCCTTCCCTCTCCCTCTCTTCTCTCTCTAAAAATTACTGGGAAAATATCCTTGGGTGAAGATTAACAACAACAACAAAAAAGTAGGGGGGAATGTAGACACATTTATTTCTATGTACATTAAACATCCTTAACACTGCTGGGGAGCACCCACCACCACCACTTTCTTTGTACAAATGCATGTCCTTAGCTTTATTTTCAGAAACAGGAACACATTGCACAAGCTGTTCTGTACCTCACCTATGAAATATACCTCTCCACCTTACAGATCATTGTCTATCAGCACATAAAGATGAGCCTTGTTTGTATAGATACATCATTTATTACACTTTTCAAGCAACACCTCCAACCTCGATGGCCATTCTGCGTAAGTGCTCAAGATCACCAGTTCTTGTCGCCGGGAAGTGGGGGTGTTTTTCCAGTCAGTCTTTTGGCCTAAGAAGCACCCAACACCCCTGAGCACAACCCCATTGCGCTGCTCTTGGCTTCCAGATGCCACACATCTATGAGCCTCTTTCTGGGCTCTTCTCTATGTTCTATCCTTGTGCCTGGATCCCCCCCCCCCATCTCATCCAGGCCCATGGCTTTAAATACCACCTACTTGCTGATGACTCAGTTTTTTTCAGGACCCCCATATCACACTGTTTACCTGACCTCTCAACTGGGCAACCTATGTCCAGCTTAATAATAATAGTTAACATTTGCATAGTGCTGGCAGCCCTATTCTAAGCACTCTATATAAATTAACTATTAATCCTTATAATAACTCTATAAGGTAGGTAAAATTATTACATTTTATAGGTGAGGAAACTGAGACAGGTTACGGAACATTCCAAGGTCACTCAGAAAACGGTGGCCCGAGGATTCAGACCCGGGCTGTCCTAGCTCCAGAGTCCACGTTCTTAGCTACGCTGCCTCACAGCCTCAGAGCATCCTTAAAATTCTTAAAAACATGAATTGGCCTATACATATTTGGGGTCCTTACTCAATGCCAGACCCTGCAGTGGGTGTTGAAGAAACAGTAGTTAGCAGGACAAACTGTCCCTTAAAAAGGGATGAGCTCTCGCTTGGAACCTGCCCTTTGTCACAACTCCCTTCCCGTTTAGAGAAAATGTCTCAGCCACTCCAGTGCTTAAAGCAGAATGGGGATGGGGGGGCTCACTGCTGACCCGTCTCCACCTGGTACCTCACCTTCCTCCAGTCCTCGGGCGAGGCTAACTGATTCTACTTCCAAATGTTCAATGCAGTAAGCCTACTCTTTCCCATGCTCCCGTATCTCCCTGCGGCTGGGCCACCACCTTCTCTTGACTGGAGGAGCATACAGGATTATTATTCCAGCTGGTCTCTGTTCTGCTTCACACACACCCCCCCCCCCCAACATGCTCCACAGGGCAGCTAGAAAGGTCTTTTGAAATGTCACATGTCACTACCCTACTAGTTCCCACTGCACTTGGAACAAAACCCAAACTCCTTAAGGTTTACTGTCCCTGCCACTTCATGGCTTGCCACCGTCTATCTCACCCTCTGAGGGACAGCTCCGAGTCCCTTCCTGTGCTGTCATCTCCCCAATAAGACTGTATGCTCTGTGAGGACAGGGTGCATCCTTACTGTGAACTAAGTTTACATCAATGTCCAGCAATGAACTTATATGAACATACTGTTCACGGCTATATCACACAGTGCCTAGCAATGCCTGGCACATTATAGATGTTAAAAAATACTTGAGAATGTCACTAATCATCAGAGAGATGCAAATTAAAATGAGGATGAGGTATCACCTCACACCTGCCAGAATGGCTGCCATCAACAAATCAAACAAGTGCTCGCGAGGGTGTGGAGAAAAGGGGACTCTGGTATACTACTGGTAGGAATGCAGACTGGTGCAGCCACTATGGAAAACAATATGGTGTTACCTCAAAAAATTAAAAATTGAACTGCCATTTGACCCAGTGATCTGACTTCTAGGAATATATCCTAATAAGCCTGAAACACCAATCGGAAAGAATATATGTACCCCTATGTTCACAGCAGCACTATTTACACTTGCTAATGTCTGGGAACAGCCCAAGTGTCCATCAGTAGATGAGTGGATAAGAAAGCTGTGGTACATTTACACAATGGAATAGTATGCAGCTCTAAGGAAGAAAGATCTCTTATCCTTTGAGATGACACGGAGGGTCCTGGAGAGTATTATGCTAAGTGAATAAGCCAATCAGAGAAAGACAAATATCACACGATCTCACTTATAATGAACAATACAAGCTGATGAACAAAATAGATCCAGAGACATAGAAATAGGGTACAGACTGACAAACCTCAGAAGAGGTGGGCGGGGCGGGAGGGAAGAGATAAACCACAGAACTTAAATGCATGTGTGCATAACCAATGGACACAGATAACAATGCTGAAGGGGGGGTGGGATCAGGAGAAGGGCATCAATGGGGGAACAAGAAACATCTGTAACAAAAATAAATTAATAAAAATTGCAAAAAAAAAAAACCTTGAGAAACGATGACTGGGTGCTTCAAACATTTGTGCTGAGTCAATATTCTATACCATGGCCAGAGGAAAAACCAAGTTTAAGAGAGCAAGACAGTCATGGGTTATGTGCCAATGGAAAAGGGGAATGCCTGGGCTTGCGGGGAGTGGTTCTGCAGTTCTGGTGAGGATTGAGGCAGAAAAAATTAGAAAAGTGAGCCCTGGCCGGTTTGGCTCAGCGGTTAGAGCGTCGGCCTGCGGTCCACAGAGACCCGGGTTCGGTTCCCGCTAAGGGCACGTACCTCGGTTGCAGTTTGTCCCCGGCCCTGGTTGGGTCGTGCGGGTGGCAGCCACTCGATGTGTCCCTTTCACGTCGATGTTTCTCTCTCTCTCTCTCCCTCCCACTCTATCTGAACAAAATACGGAAAAATGTCCTCTGGTGAGGATTTAAAAAAAAAAAAATTAGAAAAGTGAGGCATGAAGCCACAGGTGCCATTATTATCTGGGAGGTCCAGGAGAGGCCCATGGGAACTTGGGATGCGCGTATACAGGGCTTGGTCAGAGGAGAAAGGTTCTTGGGTGTGCACGTCGTGGGAAGGCCTTGGACATCCCATCCTTCCTGAGAAGTGCCACAGAGTATTATTCCCAGGAGATGCGAGAGGAACCTCCCAGCCAACAGCAAGACAGAGCCAAAACCAGAACCTCCTCAGAGTACTTTGCCTTTTGCCAACCATTTGGTTCTTACTTGGTGGCAAAAGATTAAGACTGTCTTTCTTCTCGGGACCCTCAGAGACCAGAAGAGTGAGTTCTAGTCACAGGTGACCTTGGGCAGTTGGAGTTCTCTCAATTTCATGACATTTGACCTGTAACAGTAACTGTAGCTACAAAGCATTTGATAGCAGAGTCAGTCGTTTTATACGATGAATAATTCCTACATGATAAAAATAGCTACTGTTTATTGAAGGCCTTCGCTCTTTTCAGTTACTTTATGAGGTTCATTTCCAAGTTACCTCACGTAAGCCCCTAAATCACCCTGTGGGTGAAGTATTACTATTCGCATTTTATATTTGAGGAAATTTAAACTCTTACAATTGTCCTCCCAAAATACATATGTAATCTAGCCGAGTTTGGCTAGAGATTCTGACTCCAAACCTGGCTCTTTCCGGTCCAGTGGACTGTTTGCTTCCCACACACATGCACTGTTCCCCCCAAACCTTCAACTATTTCTGGGATCAGATCCTACAGAGCTTCTCCAATGTTATCCCTCTGGGGTCGTCCTGGCAACTCACCAACTGCAGTAAATATTGCAAAAGGAGTTTGTTTCTTTCTGGGATCAGCAGGTCTCAGCTGATTTGTTGTGTTCACCATGGGAACCTAAGAATTTATCATCTGAATGAAGAGTTGCCTTCCTCCCAGGTAAGCTTTGAAAAAGTGTGGGGCCAAGTTCAAGGGAAGGACTTCTTCCCCAGAATAAGTAGATTCTTTAGCTCTGTTTATAAAGTTCTGCACCTCCACCAATACTAAATTATGGCTCAGCCTTTGGCGAGATTATGAACCAGCTGCCCTTTCATATTTCTAGGCAACTTTTCTCCCTGCTTTATGCTTTTTTTTTTTTTTTTTTAATCTTCATCTGAGGACATTTTTGCATTTATCTTGAGGGAGAGAGGGAGGAAGAGAGAGAGAGAAACATTGATGTGAGAGAGACACAGCAACTGGTTGCCACCCACACGACCCCAACCAGGGTCGGGGACAAACTGCAACGGAGGAGGTATGTGCCCTTAGCGGGAACCGAACCTGGGTCTCTCTGATCCGCGGACCGACGCTCTAACCGCTGAGCAAACCGGCCAGGGCTGCTTTAAGCTTTTTTTTTTTTTTTTTAATAGACTAGTGACTTTATTTATTTATTTTTAATAAATGTTTTCTTTATTGATTTTAGAGAGAGAGGAAGGGAGAGGGAGATAGAAACATCGATGAGAGAGAACATCGACTGGCCGCCTCCTGCATGCCCCCCACTGGGGATCAGGCCCACAACCCGGGCATGTGCCCTAACCCGGAATCGAACCAGCGACCTCTTGGTGCAGGGGTCGATGCTTAACCACTGAGCCACACCGGCCAGGCTGCTTTAAGCTGATAACGATTACTCTGCTCTTAAGCATGGGGAGAGCTAGAACAGGGAAGAGATGACATAGAAAGAACCCACCGCACAGCCCTTCTAAAGCTGGACAGCTCTTGAGATATGGGAAGAGGAGGGTTGCTAGCTTTTGGAACACCAGCTCTTGGAACACCAGCTAGGATTGACAAGGGCTTACTATCTGCCAGGACACTTTATATGCATTGTATTAATTTCATATAGAAAACAACCCTATAAATAAGGCACTCTTATTATCCCCATTTCACAGATGAAGAAACTGAGGCTTGGAGGGTAATGAAGACGCCTTTTGGCCTGGACACTCATTGCCCCATCCCTAGAGCCCAAACTTTTCTCCACACGGTCTTTCAGACTTTCCAGACACCTGTGGTCAGCTTTATGACTCTGCCAATTCCACAGGCTCATCATAATTGGGTGCTTTATTCAGATCTGAAGGAAATGGCCTTCGCTGCATCCTGGCATTCAAATGATGTCACCTGAGGACATGACGGCAGTGAATTTGTCCCGAAAGTCCCTCTGAGGTGCCTCTTCTGTTCAGTAGCTTTCCAAAATGTGGCCCGTTCCGGGCGAGTGGGAGCTGGGGTGGACATCGCTGCCCTGCTCTCTTTGACAAAGCACGCTGGTCAGTCAGTGGACGCCCTCACCCGTTCGATGCCACTGGCTGCGCCGGGACCTTTCTGACCTGCTTGCTGGCACAGGGAGTGCAGAGGAGGGAAGATCAATCTTCAAGATAATTTAGGTCTGTCTTTCCCCGAACCAGCCTCTGTCCTCTGCTCTAGGCCTGACGACTATGATTAATGCACAGCCGAGTATTTCCTCTCTTCGGCTTCTTCCTTGCTCTGGGGTTTATTTTACAGCCGTTGCCAGAGTTTCTCCTCAGAAGAGAGTAAATACTCAGAGACTGGAGCACAGCCCTTGGTGTTACTCAGAAAGCGTCACAGGCGGCAGGTGGCACAGGGCCATTTCTGCAGGAGGTGATGTGACTGTTTAGGGTTCTGTGCTGACCCACCACCTCCACCAATGGAAGCTTAATCTTTTAATTATTCTGAAAATACCCAAAATCGAGAATGCAGGGAAGGCAATTAATAGGATCACAGGTTCCTTGTTTGCAATTATATATTATTCTTTTGCTCCCTACTTTGTTCCAATAATGATTTAAGGCTGCTTCCAATGATACTCGAAACCCAGAAAAGAGAAATGGAAGACGTGGGACATGAATTATAATGTCATGCCTGCTCACAACATCTTTGCCCCCGTCCACATAATAGAACTGAATTCATAACGCCTTTTAAAAATGAGGTAATTCAGCTCTTTTGGTGGCAACACTAGGCTCTTTGTAAAGTGAGGGGGTAGCGTGCAGTAATGGAAAGAACCGTGGAGGGGGCCGGCAGTCCGGTGTCTAAGTCTGGCTCCTCTGGTGTGTGACCTTGGGCAAGTCACTCATCCTCTCTGGATTTTGGATCCTGAAATCCTCAAATGTCTCTGCCCATCTCTGAGCCCCCCCTCCTCCCTACCTCTCACTCCCACCAGCACACAGGCAGAACCAGCACTGCCCATCTGGCATGAAGTCCCCTAGGAATTACTGTTCGAGAAATGGGTTCCTGGGAAACATACATTCTGCCCTCCCCCCCCCCCCCGCCCCCCGCCTCCCCCTACACACACACAGGAAAATCTTCCCAGACACTGGGACAAAGAAGCCTGAATTGCCTCTTCCCCCAAGGCATGGACCCCCTCCCCCCTTCCAATCTCCCAGGAGAGCAGAGCAGGGCATCCCGAAGGATATCCTTTCGGGAGGCAGGGAGGCATGCCCTCTAGACCTTGTCTCTCTCCCTCCAGGTGTGAGCTACTTTCTTTTTTCTTGCAGTTTAAGACCCTCTTATAACCTGGTCCAACTCCCTTGATCCAGTCTCATCTCCCCCTCTCCTCATCTAACCACATCTTCTACTTTTTTATCCTTCGTAGCAACCAACACAATGCATAGCGTATCATTTGCTTCAAACACCCATGTTGTCCTCCCCCCACCCAAATGTTCCACAGGCCCTCTCCTGCCTTCCACTATGGCTTCTCTAAGTTTTTCTTGAAGGATTCCACCGGCCAGAGGGGCTCTGGAGGCTCAGCCCTCATCACTTGTCTCAAGTGCTCAAGTGGGAGGCTGCTGGAAAGACAGTTTTTAAAATGCAAGCACACGCAGCAACATGGGCGCATCCCAGGAATGAAATTACACAAAGGAAGGGCCGCTTCAAAAAACATGCACAAGAGGAGCTTCCAGGCTGGTGAACACATGGAGATCCAGGGGGGAACGGCAGGCCCAGAGAGGGCACGGAAGTTGTCCAAATCCTTTCCCCACGCCTTGCCCTAAGCATCTCTTCCATCTGGCTGTTCTTGAGTTATATCTTTTTATAATAAACCAGTGATCTAGTAGGTGTAAAAAAATGCACAAGAAGCTTCCATTTACATCCGATTGTAAAGTGGGCAAGGCCAATGTGAGGTGTCAAAAGTCAGCGTTGGGGTGACGGTGGAGGAAGGGGGACAAGAAGGAGGGGCATGCCCTGCAGGAGGGGGCGCACCAGGGATTTCCGGGGGGCTGGGAACACTCTGCATCTTGAGCTGGCTGCTGGCCGCAGCGGTACGCTCAGCTTGTAAAAATTCATCAAGCTGTACATTTAGGATTTACACACTTCTGTCTGTTTGCTGCTCTTCAATAAAATGTTAACAAAATAAAAAATACAATAAATAAAAAAATACATAAACACACTGGGGAAGAATAAGGTTTATCATTGCTCGCGAGCTCTGGGCAGGAGTCGGGGCTGCGAGACAGTGGGGCTGCTCTGGGTGCACGGGGCTGCGAGGGGAGGGCAGTGAGGTTGTTCTGGAGACAGCCAGGAAGCACAGGTTCAAGCACGTGAACAGAAGCCCGTGGTTGAGAGTGATGCCCCAGGCAGAGGTGTTGGGGCTCAGGCAGAGGTGTTGGGGCTCAGGCTTCCCAGTGCTTCACGGCCGCCTCGCCCACAGCCCGGGACTCCAGAGTAAGAGTGGAAGGCAGGCATCTTAGTGGATGGCCAGGCGACCCCCCATCCTGTCTCTCTTCTGAGCTCCTTTTACCTTCTCTCCTCTGCAGGAACTTCCTCCCACTCCAGTCAAAGTGGACATTTCCCTCTCCCCAAACAGGCACAGCCTTTCCCTGCGGTTGCACACGCACGGTCCCCTCCATCCACCCCTCTTCTCCCTTCCTTCCCCTAACGTTGTTTCTTCTCTCTGTCCCCGCCAAGCACCCAGTCATCATATGCAGTTATGCATAAGATGCCATCCAGGAACCTGGGAGTCACCTTTGACCTTTCTGACCTCCTCACCCCTCCGACCTGACTCCTGCCCAAATTCTGTTTTCTCTCCTCCGCGCAGCTCTAGGAGCCGTGCATTCCTTCTCCAGCGCCTGCCTCGCGCAGCCTCTCGCCTAAGCCATGGCCACGACCTCCTAAGTGGTCCCCTCGTCCACTCCTGCCCTTCCGCAGGCCATTTCTGGCACAGCAGCGTCTGCCCCTGTGAAGATCAACTGCTACCGGGGGCCAGGTGCTCCCCCAGGCACACCCTGGGGAACAGATCGATGCCTGCCCCATTCCAGCAGGAGAGAGACGGATGATAAACAAGAAAGGTAACAGATCATAAAGTTACCTCGGATGGTGCACAGTGATATGCACCGTGGAAAGAAAAGCAGAAGCAGGTAAGGAGTGTGAGGAAGGCAGGGCGTGGGGGGAAGGTTGGAGGATTAAGGGATAATGAGGGGAGGCCTCTTTGAGAAGGTGAGACGTGAGCAAAGACTCTAAGGAGGTGAGGGAGTGAGTCACGAGGATTTCTGGAAGAAGAGAATTGCAGGCAGAGGTCCAGCCGGTGCCAAGGATCTGTGGCGGGTGAGTGCCTGCTGGGAGTAAGGAACAACCAGGATTCCAGGGTGTAAAAGAGAAGGATGAAGCAGAGAGGTGATGGAGGGCCGTTCCTGCAGCCAGAGCCATGGTGCTCCCGCAGCTGTCACTAACAGAGCTGAGAGGAAAACCCTCAGCCCGCTCAACGGGCTGGGCCCTCTGCACCTTGCTCGTGGATTCTTGGATTCTGTTTCCAGCCCCTTCCCACATCTGGACCTTGCCAGGAGCTGGCCCAGCTCCATCTCCCCCACCCCCTCTGCGTACTCATTCAGAGCTCTATTCAAATGACACTTTCTCCAAGACACCTTTTCCAAACCAGGTTAGTCCCCCAGCTTCGCCCTCTCGAACCATCCTGCCCTCCCCCTACACCGCAGTCCTCACCAGTGCACAGCAATCTATCATTAAGTCTATAATTAGTCCATTTGGTTCATCGCATCTGTGACAGGTGTTTACTCTGTGTCAAGCACTGTCCTGGGTGCCAGGGCACCGTGAAGAACAGGACCCACAAGGTCCCTATCCTATGGGAGATAGACCATAAACAGAAAGCAAATAAAGAAGACACCTTCAGACGATACTCTGCACTACAAAGAAGATGAAACAGGGCGGTATGGCTGCAAGCAGCCGCAAGGGGCATCTTTAGCCAGGAGGGCCAAGGGCGTCTCATTCAGGGAAGGACTTTTGAGCTGAGAAGGCACCAGCTGTATGAGAATGAAGGAAAGAGAGCTCCAAGCAACCAAGGGGCAAGTCCACAGGCCCTGAAGTTGGACGGACCTTGAACTATTTGAGGAAGGATGGCCGGCGTGGCTGGAGCCGAATGTCATAGATTCATGACAGTCCCATAAGACTCAAGACCCCTTGTGTTTTCTTTGCAGCCGCATCCACTGTGCTGGCTCCTGGCTGATGCTCATTGCATCTGTTGGATGAAGGAGTAGATATTTCAGTTCTGCCCTTCCTTCAATCCACTTTCTCTTTGAACTCTTCCCAGCCCACTCCAGACCTCCAAGAACACTTCCTCTCCTAAACCAAAAACTTCAGAACCTTCACCTGAGATCCTCGAACGGTCTGCCTGGGGCTGGGCCACCCTTTGAAACGGTAGGAAAGCCCTGGCCGGTTTGGCTCAGCGGTTGGAGTGTCCGCCTGCGGTCCGGAGAGACCCGGGTTCGGTTCCCGCTAAGGGCACGTACCTCGGTTGCAGTTTGTCCCCGGCCCTGGTTGGGTCGTGCGGGTGGCAGCCACTCGATGTGTCCCTTTCACGTCGATGTTTCTCTCTCTCCTTCCCACTCTATCTGTGCAAGAAGTGGAAAAGTGTCCTCGGGTGAGGATAAAAATATACAATAAAATGAAATGGTAGGAAAACAGCAGCCTTGATGCCTGTGTCCATTTCCAGGAATGCACACATCGGAGTCCCAGAGGATCTGAGACCTGGCCTTCAAGAACGGTTCTGAAACAGTGATCCAAACCCCTCACTTTGCAGATGTAGAAGCCAAGATCTGGAGGACTGACTGCATATCCCGGGCTGCCCATCAGGCCACCAACTGCCAGGCCACAAGATCCAACCAATCTGACTGTGAGAAGCCAGCGTGGGCTCTGTCGTTGGCACTCCCAGTCTTCACAGCCCCATGTGAGGTGGTGTGCCTCCCGCCCCTTCTCTGTGGCTGTCCTTGCTTTGATCTGTAATGTATAGTAAGGCCCTCACGGCAGGAATGTCCTCCCTCCTCACGTCACATATTCCTTGAGAGCAGGCTGGGCTTGATGGCTTTTTTTTTATCCTCACCCGAGGACATTTTTCCATTTTTTGTTCAGGTAGAGTAGGAGGGAGAGAGAGGAACAGAGAGAGAGAGAGAGAAACATCGACGTGAAAGGGACACATCGAGTGGCTGCCACCCGCACGACCGACCAGGGCCAGGGACAAACTGCGACCGAGGTACGTGCCCTTAGCGGGAACCGAACCCGGGTCTCTCTGGACCGCAGGCCGACGTTCTAACCACTGAGCCAAACCGGCCAGGGCTTGATGGCTGTTTAAAAATGTTACTTTACCTGATTCTTTTTTTTTAATCCTCACCCGAGGACATTTTTGCATTTATCTTCAGATAGAGCGGAGGGAGAGAAGGAGGAAGAGAGAGAATTATCGGTGTGAGAGAGACACATCGACTGGTTGCCACCCACACAACCCCAACCAGGGCTGGGAACGAACCGCAACCGAGGTACGTGCCCTTAGCGGGAACCGAACCCGGGTCTCTCTGGTCTGTGGGCCGATGCTCTAACCGCTGAGCCAAACCGGCCAGGGCGCTTTACCCGATTCTCTACTTCCGTGTCTACACAATTCCAGTTGAGGGACTCCATGAGCACTGGCTGCTCATTAAGCTCCCTCCTCCCATGCTCAAAGGACCACGGAAGCTGCCACGTGGGGCGTTAACTGGCTTGTGGTCAGGCCTGTGGCTGCATATTCTTAGCAGCCTTTGGCCGCCCATCCCGAGAATTTCAACTCCCCTGTCACCAGGGCTTAGATCCCTCACCACCAAGGCAGAGATATTCTCTCATTCCAAGCAGGCAACTCAGAGTACAGAGGGAAGCAGAGTGTGTTTATTTAAAAAGCCCACAGCCCAGTGTCACACTTAGCCTGCTGCTGCCCACTGCTGCCCCGAGCCTGACTGGCCAGCCAGACTGTTGGGAAAACATGGTCTGGCTTAGCCGAGCTGCTCAGCACGGCAGGAGCTTTTGGCCACAGCACGGCAGTTAGCATGTCTGATGTCTTTCCTCGGCCCCGGGGCAACTCTGAGGCCTGGGAGTCTGGGACTGTTTGCTGACCTTCCTTTACAGAATGGTTAAGACGGCCACTGTGGGTCAAACAACAACTTAAAAAAAGAAGGGTCGTGGGGATCAGAAATCCTCATTTTAGTCCTTTTCTGAAATCAATCCTCGCGTAAATCCTCCTTCTATGAACTGCTTCTCCCACCCTCGAGGGGATGTCGTATTTGGCCTGCCAGCCAGCTGTGTGTGCAGTGCTGGGACTGGGGACAGGGACTGTGAGATGGGACCGTCCACCAGCGCGCCATGGGCGGGGAGGGCTCTGTAGAGTCAGCAGGGATGCTGTAGCCAGTTACTCGGGTTTTGGGGGGGGGGTTTTGCATATTCACCATCAGTTCACAATGGTGTTCAGAGACAGACCTAGTCAGACTGCCCAGCAGAGCGCCGGCTCTGGCACTGTGTTGGCTTTGTCAGCCTGTTTCGTGGGGCTGCCACCCCTGCCGCGTCCCTGAGATGCACTGTGTGCCCATCAGAACTGCCAATGGTATGGCTCTTGACCTCTCCCAACTCCACACCTTTTCTTCTTTTCTCCCTCACTTTCTCATTTCTCCTGGGGTGGCCGGACCTGCAACTGTGTCTTTCTTTCCTTCACTTCTCTGGCTCGGGGAGTGCAGGGCCACGGCCTGGGAGGAAATGCTGGCTGGGACACGGGGACAGCTCCCCGGGTTGTGCGTGTGTGTGTGTGTGTGTGTGTGTGTCTGTGTGTAAAAGGGTGAAGGGGGAGCAGAAAGGCTGCTTTTCTGCTGGCCCCACCCCTCCAGCAATCTGCAGCAGGTAAAAGGTTCAATATCAAACCTCCAGGTCCTTGCGGGTGCCACGTGGTACGGAAGGGCTGCTGGGAAATGGACTTGGGGTTGTGTAATCAGCACCAGGAGAAACCTGCCGAATCCCTGGTGGGCTTTTTGTGACTTTGGGATTTGAGGCCTCGGGGGAATTGTTGAGCTAGGGGCTTAAGGGAACCACGAAGACTCTGAAATCGATTCAATTCTACAAATGCTTATTAAAGAGCCCTTATGTGTAAGTCGAGCACCACAGGAACAAGCGTGCACGCTCCCTCATCTTGGGGGCAGTGTCATGTCAGATGAAGACGGAGGGATCTGCATGCGGGGTGGAGGCCGTGGGCGTGATAAAGGCAGGTGAGGCCAGCCTGGCTTGTCCTCTTCTGGGAGGCTGCCCCACGGTCCACTCAAGGACAGCTGAGTGAGTGGGAAGCTTGGTGGCAAAGGCGGGTAAGGTCCCTGCAGCCTGCTGTATACCTGGCAGCGATGTGTTTAGGGCCGCCACCCAAGGGAAGGCGGATGTTTGCTGGAGAGAGTAAATCTGGAAGGTTTAGGGCCTGGAATTGGAGTTCTTTCTCACTAAACTCCCAGTGAGCTGGTAATAAACTAGCAGAAATAGTCATTCTAGCAGCTGGCATGTTTGAGCACATACTATGGTCGGGCACCATACAATTTTTCATAGTAGATTAAACTTGGCCACAACTTCCTCGCAGCTCCTCACACCAAGGGGGCGTGTTATGGGCTGAATTGGGCCCCGCCCCCCCAATCCAGACACTGAAGTCCTCACCCCTAGGCTGAAGTCCTACCTCAGAATGCGACTGTATTTGGAGATTAGGTGTTTTAAAGAGGCAAATAAGTTAAAGTGGGGTAGAGTGGACCCAAATCCAATATGACTAGTGTACTTATAACAGGAAGAAATATGGACACAGATACACGCAGAGGGAAGACCATGTGAGGACACAGCGAGAAGGTGGCCATCTGCAAGCCAAGGAGAGAGGCCTCCGGAGAAACCAACCCTCTGACCCTTTGATCTCGGACTCTCCGCCTCTAGAACTGTGAAGCAATCCATTGCTGTTGTTTAACCACCCAGCCTGCGGTACTTTGTTATGGCAGCCCGAGCAAACGAATGCAGGGCAGGATCTGTGTCCCCGCCCCTGGAATCCGGGTTGCCCTGGTGACTTGCTCTGATCAACAGAATGTGGCAGAAGTGACACGGTCGAACTTCTGAGGCAGAGACGTCAGAAGCCCTGTAGCTTCGCCCTCTCAGGCAGCGCTGAAACTGCCAGGTAAGGAAGCCAGTCTCGTGTCCTGAGGGTGCAAGGTGACAGGGAGAAGAGTTCGCCACAGCCAAGAGCTGGCACCAACTGCCAGGTTGTGCGTGAGGCCGTCTTGCCCCCCCCCCCCCGGGGCTGTCCCCTACCTGACCGCAGCTGCAGGGGTGAACCTAGCCCCCGCCAAGCAGTGAGGAAGAAGAAACTATGTATTGTTCATGCCACGGTTTGGGATGGTTTGTTACACAGAGAAACTGATAGACTTCATTGAAACTGTAGAAAGGTTTCCATCCAAAAGTTTTAGAAGAAAGTATGTTTTTGTGAATATTGGGCAAAGCCCTCCTTTAAGTGGCGAAGACCTTCATCTAGAACGATTTCTCCCCTCAGGCTTCCCAGCTACCTGAGCCTAGCTCTTTCCAATTCGGAGGCACAGCATGGGGTACCTCTCAGGAGGGAAAGGGGGCAGGGCGCACTCTCCCTGAATCATTAAAGGAGAGGACATCCATTTCTTTCTTTTTGTTTTATTTGCACTCTTTTTTTATTTTATTTTATTTTATTTTATTTTAATCCTCACCCAGGGCATTTTTTCATATTTTGTTCAGATAGAGTGGGAGAGAGAGAGAGAGAGAGAGAGAGAGAGAGAGAGAGAGACATCGACGTGAAAGGGACACATCGAGTGGCTGCCACCCACACGACCCAACCAGGGCCAGGGACAAACTGCAACCGAGGTACGTGCCCTTAGCGGGAACCGAACCCGGGTCTCTCAGGACCGCAGGCCGACGCTCTAACCGCTGAGCCAAACCGGCCAGGGCTTTTTTCCACATTTTTAGAGAGAGAGGAAGGGAGATAGAAATATTGATGAGAGAGAACATTGATTGGCCGCCTCCTGCATGGCCCCCACTGGGGATCAGGCCCACAACCTGGGCATGTGACCTGACTGGGAATCGAACCAGCAACCTCTTGGTACATGGGTCAACGCTCAACCACGGAGCTACACCGGTCGGGCTGCATTCCCTTATTTAACCCTCATGGAAGTATGGTCAAAACAAGTCACTAGACACAATTATTACTCTCTTTTGTAGATGAAGAAACTGAGACTCGGAAAGGTTAAGTAACTCTCCTAAGGTCACAAAGCTAGTGAGCCTGGACTCCTAAACTGATGGTCATTCCTCTCTCCTTAAGTTTGACAATTAAGGGGACGGGGGAGGTCACATAAGGACAATGGAGATTTTTGCCCCAGTGAGGAGAAATGCAAGGAGCTGGTCATATAAAAGTAGGGCCCCGCCTCAGTGGTGGGCCTGGGGCCAGGCCAGGTACGTGAGAAGGCAGAACCCTGGGTGGAGCTGCCAGGAAATGCCTCAGGGAGATGGAACCAGCCTGGAGGGAGGGAGGAAGGGGCCGCGAGGTTCAGGTAGGGGTGGGGGTGGAAGTTCTAACACTGTCCAGACCTGGGGGCAGAAACAGCCAGTCATAGACCCCACCCCTGGAGCAGGCTGTCCCTCCGCAACACCCCCTTGCCACCTCCTGGCTTCTCCAGGACTCCACCCTCCTGGCAACTCCCCAGGGCCCCTAAGCTCCCTCTCCCTCCTGCTTATGCAAATCCCTGACCTGTGCAGGCCAGCCTGATTAAGGTCGACAGTGAGAGACCCTGCCGAGTGCTTATCAGCACCCCCTTATTTCATCCTCATGGAGACACTTTGAGGGGCAGCACCTCATCACCCCCATTTTCCAGATGGGGAAGCTAAGGCACGGAGCTGCGAGAGGATGGACAGCCTGCAGTGTGGCCTCGCTTAGTCACTCCGCGCAAGAGTCCTCTCCTGGCCTCCACGGTCCTCCGAGACCGGCCCTGCCTCGGATTCCTAAGGTGCTCACACATGTACCACTCCCCAGGCCTGTGGACCATTTCTCACCCTCAGCATGGCGTCAGGCACATTGCAGAAACCTAATAATGTGAACTCTGGCGGCTAAACTGTTGCACTGCTATGCAGCTCTGAGCCTCATCCCGCCCTGCTTTGAACAGTACAGTTGCCCAATGTGAGAGAGTCGCAGCAGTGATGGGGGAAGTGAAGAAGCCCCAGAAGGAAAAGCAGGAGGACCAGAGAGAGCAGCTTCCTCAGAACGCCAAACAGCCCTACTACCTTTTTCCAGAGTAAGAGTGAGCAAGAGGGGTAAATGGACCCTTTCCTCAGAGAGAGCTCTCAACCATCCCCTTCCCAAATGACAGCAAATTGTAGCAGACACGTAATGGCTCCCCCCTGTGCTGTCCTGCTTTCTCAGGGTAGCCTACTGGGCAAATCCGACCCACTCTGGCACCAACTGGAGCCCGGCCTTCCTTCTAATGCTGCCTTATCCGGAAGCAACCCATCCTCCACCTTCCTTTGGGAGCCTGGAAGCTGGTCCCAACGGTCTCCCTTTGACCTTTCCTCAGCTCCCCGACTCTCTCCAGACCTGGCGTGAAAAAAACAAGGTCAGAGAAGGGACCCACTCCTGAACGTGAGGTGGAACAACCATGCCTACAAAAGCCACTCTGACCGCCTTCTCCCCAGGTGCCACTCAGTTCACCATCCTAACACGGGTGGGCTTCCCGGGGCCCCACACCACGGTGGGTGTCTTGTCTTGATGACACTGTGCCCTTAGCCTGGTGTTCCCATTCGGATCCCAGAGAGCGTCCGGTTGAAACCAGGCACATGGCAGAGTTGACAGGGGTGGCAGAAAATCAAGGGGTACCTTGTGGACCCAACAATCCGGGAATGAGAAGGTGCCCTGCTGCCCTGTACAAACTACCCAGAGGGACTAGAAATGACTAGAAACTGAGAAGGACTGTCCCTTCACTGTCCCTTCACTCCAGGGAAATTCAGCACATCAGAGACCATCTCACTTTATCCTCAACAACCCCATGAGACACTACGGTGGTTTTAAACATGTCTGAGGGTTATCCACTCTCCCTGCCAAGAGGTGGGGTTGATGCCCCCACTCCTAGAAATCCGGGTGGTCTCGGGACAGCTTTACACGCAACTGAAGCGATCCTGTGAGACTTCGAAGCTAAGTCAGACAGATGTCATGAAGCTTCATCCTGGCTCTTTTGGGACGCCCATTCTGGGAGAATTCAGAAAGAAGTCAACTGTCGTGCTGGACAGTCACAGGTAAATGTCCCAGCTGGCAGCCCAGCCAAGCTGCCAGACAACAGCCAGTATCGACCGATAGACAGCCACATGAGTGTGCCATCTTGAACATCCTTCTCAGAAATCCTAACCCACAGAACTGTGAATGAAATGGAGCAATTTTTTGTAAGCGCCCAAGTAATTTGCTGGTAAGCAACCAACAAATCTGGGGTAATCTGTTGCACCGAAGCAGATCTATGGTGTTTTCGCTTCACAGAAAAGGAAACTGAGGCCCAGAGTAACTTGCCCATGATCACACAGCTGATAAGTAGAAGAGCTGAGACTCAAACACCATCTCTCTAAATCCAAAACATTATATTACAGCTCCTTCTCACTGCGCCCCCTGATATCCTAGAAGAGAATATTCTTTTTTTTTTTGGTACGTGCCCCTACCGGGAACTGAACCCGGGACTCTCTAGTCCTCAGGCCGATGCTCCACCTGCTGAGCCAAACTGGATGGGGCGGAAGAGAATATTCTTTTCAGACTCAACTAGTTTCCAAACCTGGCTGTGCATTAGCATCAGCTGTGGTGAGTGTTGAAGCTAGAGATGGCCAGGCCCTACCTGAAGCCTATTGAGTCAGACTTCGCAGATGTGTGGCCAGAGCATTCTACACTGACACCCCAAGTGACACTGAGATAGTCAATGAGTGAACCAGCCAGGACTCCGCTGCTCAGCCAGGTCATCGTAGACAATTAAAATGGACCAACAAGGCCGCGGCCGGTTTGGCTCAGCGGTTAGAGCGTCGGCCTGCGGTCCAGAGAGACCCGGGTTCGGTTCCCGCTAAGGGCACGTACCTCGGTTGAGGTTTGTCCCCGGCCCTGGTTGAGTCGTGCGGGTGGCAGCCACTCAATGTGTCCCTTTCACATCAATGTTTCTCTCTCTCTTCCTCTCTCTCCCTCCCGCTCTATCTGAATAAAGAATGGAAAAATGTCCTCGGGTGAGGATAAAAAATAAATAAATAAAAATAAAAAATAAAAGGGACCAGCAAGCTTTTCTTCAAAATTACCCAGAGTTAGTAAATCACTCATGATATGTGCTCATCTAATTAAATTGACACGTTCTTGGCCCTAACGTCTGAGAAGGCTTTTCCAGCTGCACACAGCTAAGAGACAGACCTAGCCCTGGCCCGTTTGGCTCAGCGGTTAGAGCGTCGGCCTGCGGTCCAGAGAGACCCGGGTTCGGTTCCCGCTAAGGGCACGTACCTCGGTTGCAGTTTGTCCCCGGCCCTGGTTGGTCGTATGGGTGGCAGCCACTCGATGTGTCCCTTTCACGTCGATGTTTCTCTCTCTCTTCCTCTCTCTCCCTCCCACTCTATCTGAACAAAAAATGGAAAAATGTCCTCGGGTGAGGATTAAAAAAAAAAAAAAAAATCCTCACCCAAGGATATTTTACAAAAAAAAGAGAGAGCGACAGACCTAATGGTAGTGTATCCAATCGGTAAGTACATCGTGGGCAAGATGTGTTAACGCTCTGAGAGGCTCTGTGGTCCCGCCCTCTAAGAACTTACAACGGAGCCGAGGAGATATCACTCATTTCAGAGGAACCAAATGATAAGTTTTGTGGCCGTGACAATAAGTACAAAGGAAACAGGTGTGCCCGGAGCTGGGTGTCACGGTGAGCAAGAGGGTCACTCCAGGTGGGGGCCTAGGAGCTGACGCGCCCTCGGAGGGCAGAGCGAGCAGGAGGTCAAGGGTGGGCAGCAGGAAGCATTGGGCTGTCCAGAGTAGGACCAGAAACCGGGGGGGAGGGGACGGGGGGCTTTAAAGCTTGATCCAAATTTTTATTTTCTCAGTTTCCAAAAGCTACTGTCATTAAAGGTCAAAGACCCAAATCCAGATTTTCTTGAAAATGAAAAGAAAACCACAGGCTTTAATTTCCCAGGGCATCAGCTGGCCTTTTCCCATGATGATTTTGTAGGAGACACTTGGGAGAATTTTCAAGAAAGGAAAATACTTCGTTTCTGCTCTTTAAGAGTTTGGAATCTAATAGGGTCCACCAGAATGCCTGGAAGGGAGAAAAGAAAATTCTAAGTGCTGACAAGGAGCACTCTCATGCTTGGCTGTGGGAGTATAAAGTGGCATGACCACTTTGGAAAACGTTGACACCATCTATTAAAGCTGAACACAGGCCCAACCTATGGCCCAGCAATTCAACTCATGGGTATACATACACCCAGCAGGAATGTGTCCATCTCTCAACCAGAAGGCATGTACACAAGTGTTCATAGAGGCAAAATTGATAATTGTCCTAAAGCCAAACTTCCCAAATGCCCATCAACAGTAGAATAGTAGAAAAATAAAATGTGGTGTATTCACACAGTCAAACACTATACAGCAGAGAATGAATGAGCCACACGGCATGCAGTATGGATGGATCTTATAAGTACGATGTAGAGCAAAAGAAGCCAAACACAAATGGTTCGACTTGTTCATTCCATTTCTTTAAAGTGCTAAATCAGGCAACACTAATTAATGCTATTATTTTTGTTTTATCCTCACCCGAGGACATTTTTCTAAAGTGGGAGGGAGGGAGGGGGAGAGAGAGAGAGAGAAACATCGATGTGAAAGGGACACATCGAGTGGCTGCCACCTGTACAACCCAACCAGGGCCGGGGACAAACTGCAACCGAGGTACATGCCCTTAGCGGGAACCAAACCGGGGCCTCTCTGGACCGCAGGCCGACGCTCTAACCACTGAGCAAAACTGGCCAGGGCAATCAATGCTATTAGAAGTTAGGATAGCAGTTACCTTTGGGGCCATTGTACCAGGAAGGGAGCATGAGTTGGTTTCCGGGGTGCTGGTGATGTTTTGTTTCCTGATCTGGGTACGGGTTGTATGGGTGTGTTCTTCAAGCCCTACACTTATGATATGCACACTGTTCTGTGCGGCTATTTTTGTTTTGTTTTGTTTTTTTATCCTCACCCGAGGACATTTTTCCATTTTTTGTACAGATAGAGTGGGAGGGAGAGAGAGGAAGAGACAGAGAGAGAGAAACATCGACATGAAGGGACACATCGAGTGGCTGCCACCCGCACGACCAACCAGGGCCGGGGACAAACTGCAACCGAAGTACGCGCCCTTAGCGGGAACCGAACCCGGGTCTCTCCAGACCGCAGTCCGACGCTCTAACCGCTGAGCCAAACCGGCCAGGGCTGTGCGGCTATTTTGATTCAATAACAAGTAAATCATCATCGTCGTCGTCATCATCATCATCTAATGGGGAACGAAGGCTGAAAGCACAGAAGGGCCTCTGGGAGACAGTTGTGAAGAGATTTACATTGAGAGTGACAAAGAAAGCTAAGGGAGGTTCCAACATGGATAAGTTCAAGATGGACAGAGTGAAATCAAGCCAAGTTGCCAGTGAAATCAGAGACCGAGTTGTAGTTTCAGGAATGCCCGACGCACTCCATAATGGCAGCTGGTCTAAGGCGACTCCATCCAGCTGCTTCCCCTTACAGTTCCAGGCTAGGATTAGTTACAGAAGATGGATCACCTTGAACACCTTTGGAGACAGGAGCCAGAATTCCCCCAAATAAGAGATGGTCTGAACCCCCGTGGGGCCCCACCATTACACATTTGCCCCCACGCTTCATTCGCTCTGCTTATAAGATGTAAATCTTGATGCTGCCACCTTGAATTTTTTTTTTTTTATCCTCACCCGAGGACATTTTTTGATATTTTGTTCAGATAGAGTGGGAGGGAGAAAGAGAGAGAGAGAGAGAAACATCGACATGAAAGGGACACATCGAGTGGCTGCCACCCACACAACCCAACCAGGGCCGGGGACAAACTGCAACCGAGGTACGTGCCCTTAGCGGGAACCGAACCCGGGTCTCTCCGGCCCGCAGGCCGACGCTCTAACTGCTGAGCCAAACCGGCCAGGGCCACCTTGAATTTTTATACAGTGGATTCCTTTGATTGGAATCACTCTGAGCAAAGGCAATTAGATTCCATTAGCCATTGGAATCAACTGAACATCGGGCTTCCCTTCCTGAAGGGAAGGGCCAGGTTCCAGTACTTGGCTGACTGCACAGCCCTGGAGGAATTCATGGAAGGGAGGCCCGATTTGAAACATCATCACTTTCTGAAGAGACACTTATGGATCCCGCCCATATTACTCAAGGATGGCATGAGAAGGGCAGGGCGAGACTAGAGGGAAAGGAACTGCACGGAAGAACTGGAATCTTCAATCTCTGCCCTTATACAACACATGAAGGTATGTCCTAGACAGCCAGGGAAACTAGCTATATAGGTCTAGTCGGTAGTACAGTGAAGCCTAGTGATGACACCTCCTGGCTCCTACTCCAGATTTGTGTTACTCCAAGACCTGCTCAGAAGCCAGCAAGGACACTGGCTGGGGCTGGGGTTTCCTGTGGTCTTTCCCACCTGCACCATCCCTGCACGAGAAGCCCAGGCAGGAAGAAAGGGATCCATCGTGGTCTTCTCTCTCCGCAGTAGGATGGCCTGTGGTCCATCTTCCCAGGTTTCCGGAGGTTGGTGGCCATGACCCAGGAGTCTCTGGCCCCATAATAAACCACCTCAGGGACGCTAATGTGTAATTATTGCATGGATTTATTTAAATTTAATTCAAAACAGAAGATTCCAGCAAAGGCAGCTCTATCATTTGATATATGTATTTGTGTATATAAATGTCATAGCTAGAGATACATAGTTTTGGTTTGAACCATCTGTTTCAGATTGCATTACTGTTCCCAATTCTTCACCTTGCCCTGTATCTATGCCCTTTGCCATATGACTTTGCAATTCATCCTGCTAGAGGTGGAGTGCACCTCCCCATCCCATTGATCTCAGGCCACGGGATGTCTTTTGGCTAATGGAATGTAAACAGAAGTACCCGTGTGAGAGTTCTAAGTCTAGGACTTAAAGAGCTACGTTGTTTCTACTCTACCCATGAGAAGATCGTGTCCCAGGTAAGCCCACTCATCCATGGAGGATGAGAGACACATGGAGCACAGTGGACCTGACCCACGCTTGGAGTCAAGCCCAGTTGAGCACAGATTAAATCAACTAAGCACGGGTGACCCACAGACAAATATGTGAGAAATGCTTATTGATGAAAAATAAATAAATGCTTATTGACGTAAGCTACTTAGTTTTGGAGATATATATATATATATATATATATATATATGTGTGTGTGTATATATCTATCTCGGTTATATGGCATGATTGTGGCAAGTACTGACTGATATGCCACCTAAGCATTTGACTCCCTCAGCCCAAGACTTATAATGCGCAATCTACCATCTAAAAGAATATTCCACCTCTCTCTGTCCTCTTACCCTTCTTCATTCTCCATAGCATTTATCACAACCTGAAATCATATATTTTTTTCACTGATGTATTTAGTCTCTTTCCCTCTCCAGTAAAATGAAGTTTTATGATGGCCAAGATACGGTTTTGTTTCTGGCCACAAATGAATGTCCAAAGCCTCGGTAGGTGCACGTAGTGGGTGTTTGTTAAATACTTATGTGTGGAATGGATGTATATGGTACTTTTTTCTTTAAAATGTCTCTTATCTAATTTAAGTTCTTGTGTGTAGCTCAATGCCACGGTGATAAGCAAAGCTGGGGAAGAAGAAAACATTTTATGGAGAAAAATCTGCAAACGGGAGACCTCCACATGTTGTCCCTGATGAGGGATGATGAGTTATTCTTCCTCAAGGAGCCATGCCTGGTGGTTAGGGCCCTCAGAAACCACAGCTGGCCTCCAGAACTGTGACAAGTCAGCAGGTGGCTTGGCCAGTGCTATCCAATGTAACCACAACACAGCTACATTTCTGTACCCTGTATCAGGGGCTGTCCTCAACCTTAGGAGGTTGCTCCATGTGTCAGTTCACTGAGGAGAACTTCAAAGGGACTTATGTGGCTTCCAAGAGCTGTCAGAACATTTGACTTTCTGGCATCGTGCCAGCATCACACATTAATTAAATTATATGGCAGAAACACCACACTGTCAAGGTCAGATATTACAGCCGTCAAAGCCTAACATTAGGTGCAGAATTTTATAGCACAGCAAAGTATACCTTTAAACAAATTTCTTTATCTTTCCCATGTCCTCTCTTGCCTCTGGCTCTTAAAATATCCACCATTCGGCCATTCGTACGTGAATAACATCCCAGGCAACTTTGTCTGGAGGGTCCATGAGACCCTCTCTGGCTTGTCAGACAGGGGGGACTCCTGGGATTGCACCCACTTGCCCGTGTGACCCTCAACTCCAGCCCGAAACGGGTGTTTGTGAGCCTGGAACTCCCTGAGGAAGGAGGAGGTGCTCTTCCTGATCCTGTCTTGAAAGTAAATGCGAGTTCTTTTTTCGAAGATGGTTCTATCAGCAGGGTGGCAACTAGCTAGGCTAGAAAACGGGAAGAATAAAAAGACTTGCTCTCCAAATGTCTTTTTAATAAGCATGGCTAGAAACTCTCCATGAGTGTGGAAACTGTCCCCAGGATGCCCCCGTCACTTAGATGCCACTCTGCCTGAGCTTGGAGCGGAGCTGAGCTCCTTGGTTCTCCCGGGTGGAGAAGGATGGATTACGAAGCCACATTCCTGGTCTCCTCGGGCCTCTCTCGCAGGGGAAGCCATGAACTCAGGGCCAAACGACTCATGTGCAATCACCAAAAGCAAAGTTGATACCAAATGTATTTAAGTCTCCCCAGTACCTATGAAGCACCTCCCATATGCCAGGCACGATTTTCAGTGCTTTATGTCCATCAACTAATTTAATTGTTCCAACATTCTGGAATCTGTTGTATTATTACCCTCCATTTTATAGACAGGCAAAGTGAGGTGCCTAGAGTCACTGCCTGAGGCCACACAGCTAGTCAAGTGGCAGAGCCAGGTTTCCAACCTGGGCAGTCTGGCTCCACCCTATCAGCAACCGTGCAGTTTTTGCTATTGAATCTACAGCTTCACTGAATGTCGACTGTGAACAAGGCACACTGATAAGGTGCTGGGGCTGGGGGAGGGAGGATGATAAGGTGCTGGGGCTGGGAGAGGGAGGATGAACATTCAATGTATCTACGAGGGCAAAGTATTCCTAAGTAACATTTTTGTTTTTTAATCCTCACCCAAGGACATTTTTGCACTTCTCTTCAGATAGAGCGGGAGGGAGAGAGGGGGGAAGAGAGAGAAAGAGAAACATCCATGTGAGAGAGACATATTGACTGGTTGCCACCCACACAACCCCAACCGGGGCCAGGGACAAACTGCAACCGAGGTACGTGCCCTTAGCGGGAACCGAACCCGGGTCTCTCTGGTCCGAGGGCTGACACTCTAACGGCTGAGCCAATCCGGCCAGGGCCTAAGTAACATTTTAAAATAAAGGTAAGTTAATTCAGATCATTGAAGGGGTTTTGAATTCGTTCCAAGGGTAGGAGTGTTGAATAAATACAGCACTTTTGAAAGCTGGCCTTCGTACATGGGTGCTCATTGTACCGTTCTTTCGATCTTTCTGTGGGTTTGGGATTTTTCAAAATAAAATAAAAATCTTTTTTTTTAATCCTCACCCGAGGATAAGTTTATTGATTTTAGAGAGGAAGGGAGAGGAAGGGAGAGGGGGAGAGAGAGAGAGAGAAACATCAATGTGAGAGAGAAACATCGATTGGTTGCCTCCCATGCTCGCCCTGACTGGGGATGGAACCTGAAACCTAGGACTGTGCCCTGACCGGAAATCGCACCCACAACCTTATTTTTTTATCCTCACTCGAGGACATTTTCCCATTTTTTGTTCAGACAGAGTAGGAGGGAGAGAGAGGAAGAGAGAGAAACATCGACGTGAAAGGGACACATCGAGTGGCTGCCACCCACACAACCCAACCAGGGCCGGGGACAAACTGCAACCGAGGTACATGCCCTTAGCGGGAACCGAACCCGGGTCTCTCCAGACCGCAGGCCGACGCTCTAACTGCTGAGCCAAACCGGCCAGGACGCACCCGCAACCTTTTAAAAAATTTTTTTTTAATATATTTTCACTGATTTTTGAGAGAGAGAGAGAGAGAGAGGAAGGGAGAGAAACATCGATTGTTTGACTCCTGCACGCCTCCCACAGGGAACCGATCCCACAACCCGGGCATGTGCCCTGACCGGGAATCCAACCAGCACCTCTCAGTCCATGGGATGACGCTCAATCCACCGAGCCACACCGGCCCGCTATTTCTTTTTAATTTTTTGTACCCGCAACCTTTTTTGGAGTACAGGACGATGCTCTAATCAACTGAGCCACCCGGCCAGAGCTGAAATTAAAACCTTTTTAAGAATTAGCCCTAATAGACAATCTTGGGGAGAATAAGCCAGAAACTGGGAGCAGTGATCGCTCACAGAGAGGCAAACTGGGTGACTGAGCAAACGAGGGGGGAGAGGCTTACTTCCCTTGGCACACCCTCTGGTACCCGTAGAACTGTGTGCCACATGCAGGTGTGACCCATAACGTCTGCCGTTGACATGAGGTCGTCTGGGTGGAACCTCAGGAATGAAAGCAAGGAATTCCAAGTTCCCAAGTCCCTATTCAGCAGGTCAGGACTCAGAGTCTGGGGGACTCTGATTATCCAGCTCTAAGTGGAAAGTGGGCAGAAACACCATCCACCCTTTGGTTTTGAAAAATATCTGCCTGAGGAGGAAAAGCAAGGGCGGCTGTTTCTTCTGGCTTTAGTTAGTGCGAGCACAGGGAGGTATTCAGCCATGTGGGGCTTATCTCTTTCCATGAGACTGTAAATTCTCTCCGGAGGGGCCTGGGGTCTCCCCCAGCCACCCCCGACAGCCGCAAGCACAGTGCCCAACAGACAAGGGGGCTGGATCGGATGCTTGTTCAATGAATGACTGAGCCACAAAGGGCCATGTGGCCTAATGCTCTCCACCTTATATGTGTGGGCACCTCCTGGGCCCTGGATGTTACACTTATCACAAGTTAGCAGTGCTTCCCAGCCTTGACCTACACAGAAGGTGATAATATCTTTATGGCACACAATGACCAAGTGTTCACAGCTGCCCAACATGGCTGCTCAAGGCCTGAAGCTATCAGCTAGGGGACTTGGGCCGCCCCCAGACCCACCAGGCCACCCTGAGGGGCTGACCAACTGGCAACCCATTCATTCACTCTTAGGAAGTGCTGGGTTAAGGGCCTGCAGAGGCCGGTCTGGCTCTGGAACGAGTAACCGAAATGGGAAGGGGACAGGCTGAGAGAGGATGGCGAAGGGGCAGCCAGACTTGCCGAGGCCTGGCCTGGGTGCGAGGGTGTACCCAGGCCTGGGGGGCCACTCGGGCCTGAGTGGTGGGCTGGAGAGGGCACGCTGCCAGTTCTGGCTGGCCCACAGCCAGGAAGTCTGACTGAACGTGGGCCAGCCCTGTTGGCCCACAGACTCTGTAAGCTGAACTGCTCGGCACTCCTCGGCCTCTTTGTTTTCACTTCCCCACAGCTCTCCCTTAGTGTTTAGGAATGTGCTTTGAAGGTTCCAGCATGTTTCGCCTCTGCTTAGGGAAACCAAGAGCAGAGGCTGGGCTGAGGCCAGATGGCTGCAGGGAGGACACCTGTGATCACACTGCGAGCTCCCCAAGGGGCAGGTGGAATCTGGGGGGCACAGAGTGGGGAGCACTGCAGCCAGCCTCTCTTCTCTGCTGGGAGACTCCATTTCCAGTGCTAAACCTCGGAGAGTCTCGGGTTTGTTTTGTTGAGGGAGGCAGTATTCCCTTACCAGCTCCCCCAGAGAGCCTGCATTTGTCCAGGAGCTTTGGGGATAAGCTACACTCTTCTGTTTGTCCAGGGCAAGAGAGAGACTGCAACGAGGGCTGGAGCTAGAAAAGCTGCCTCCTCGATTTGCATCAGACTCGTTTTCCTGGCCAGCCTTGGGAAATGGCCAAGCCCTCCAAGGAAGGCTGCGTGAAGGGCCCTGGCCCAGATGGCCTCGCGCACCTCCACCCTTGGGAGAACACTCACATCCAGGCTGCCCTCTGGTCAACCTCACGGTGTCTGCGTTCAAAGGCTAAAACCCTGCAAGTGGCCGGCTTCCTTCCCTTCTCCAGCCCTCTTCTCCACTGTCCTTCACGACCTTTGTTACCAGGCACAGAAGGACTAAGCCGCCCCTACTCAGTCCTTTGAGGGCCCATAGCACTGTGGCCTCCTATGCCCAGCACAGTGCTTTGCACACAGAAAGTGCTCAATAAATGCTCCATCGCTAAACTACCAGGCCTCTTCAGTGACCAAGAGCACCCTGGATCTTTCTCCAACAGGAACTTGTTTACCTCCTCTGATTCACTACCCAAAGCAGGGAGCTCTGGATTCTGGTCTTTCTTTTGCCACAACGTATCACCTTGAGCACTTAGTGTTCTCACCCTCTGTAGCAATTTCCTTAGCTGGGTTCAATGAGGGGTTCAATTCAAGCCCTGCCAGCCTTTCTACGAGATCTCCGCACATTCCTGTTTGCCGGCTGTCGCTTTATACTCAGGTCAGGCCATTTCGATCCCACCCAGGCCCAGGTCTTAGTGAGGTCCCTGACCTTCAGCGGAGTATTCTCCCCCTGCTCTTCCACGGTCTGTTTAGCTTCACGACACACACCTGGTCCTTGGGCTCCTGACGCATCCGCTCCTTTCTGTCCTCACAGCCATTTATACAGCTCCAGCTCCTGCGTGTGACGGGGCCGTGGCACATGAGCAATAACTCCAATGCCACAAGGGCACCCGAGTCATTTTTCTGCAGCCAGCATTGTCTGTTCAGAGCTCCAGTAGACCTCCCTCCTGCCTGGTGGTGACACAGGCCCTGTTTAGTTAAGTGTGGGCTATGGATTTTTTTTTTTTCCCCTCCTAATTTCCATTTCTCCTTGATTTCAGCATGGGAGTTAATGTGCACTCCGGGGCTCTGCTGAGGGTAAACAGAAAGTGCCATCAGAGGGATCCCTTCTTCCTCTCTCTCAGAAGACTCACTTTCTCTGCCCAAGTAATGACCGCCTTTTCCTCCCAGCTGCCTCTCAGCCTCCGTATATTTAGTGCACGTTGCCCTGGATAGAGTTTAATTAGGCACCAATGCACCCAGGGGCAAGAAGCAGGGACCCCTCTCGGGCTGAGCAAATGGGGCCCAGCCCTGGCGCAGGAGCGTGCAGCCAGCCTCCCCTGGCTGGTAAGTGATGGGCTGCCAGCAGGTAGAGGAGGTTGTCCATTCTCAGCTAATGATCGCCTTAGGCGCCAAGTGATGGAAAATCCAGGCGGGCTGGGGAGCTGCAGGGCGCAACCAGGGACAATTGTATGGACCAGTTTAACATGGCTGGGGGAGGGCTGGCAGAAGGAATGCTGTGTGTGTGTGTGTGTGTGTGTGTGTGTGTGTGTGTGTGTGTTTCCTGGTCTCTTTTCTTTCCTCTCCCCGCTGCCTTTCCCTCATTCTTGCTCTCGCTTTCGGTTTTCTCTTCTGTTTCTAGCCCACGCAAGTTGACATTAGAAAGGTCTTTGCATTCATTTATTTGTTTTAATAAAGACAGCATTTTTTAAGCAGCATATTTGCAGCAATTGAGTGTTAAACTAAACACCAAGCCAACTAAATGTGTTAGGGGGAAATGAAAAGTCAGTTTACAAGAAACATATAATTAACACGTTCTTTGACTTTCCCTAAGCCTTTGTCTGGTTTAGGACAAGACAGAGGAACCATAATCAACTTTAATAAAATGAAAGACGGTATGGAGGCAAAAGGGGAGCAAAAAAGTTGGGAATGGGAAACAACCTTCAAGAGGGGATTCTTAAGTTATAACAAATATGTTAGAAAACGAATCTTTTGTTGCCTTATTTTTAGTCAACAGCCATTTTCTCCTTCAAACTACAAAGGCTCCAGAAGGCTCTAGTTTGTCCTGTACCTGTTAAAACGACAGAAGCTGAGACCTGGAGGGGGAGGGTGGTACAAGGACCAGCAGGAGATGCATGGGAGTTTCCGGAGGCTGATCTACCCAGGCTAATGGAAATTACTATTGCACAACACCAGAGTCTTCACGTGGCCTGACTTCCAATAAACTGTTCCCCCTCCTCACCCCTTGGAGAAAGTGAAATAAGACATTAGACTTTCAATAATCTCATATGGTGATGATCAATCAAAACCCAGAGGAGAAGGCCAATTTCTAGAAATTGTATCTGCTTCACTGGGAGGCTGGAACCAGGGAACTGAAAAGAACACCGTGCTCACCTTTGATGTGCGAAGTTGCCTAAAAAACCAACAAATGCCAAAAAGCACTGCCTGTACACATGGGGGTTTTTCAAAGGGAGGGGGTACTTCCCAGAGGCCTGTGTCAGACGGAGCAGTGTAAGGACCTGCTTGCCCAAAGGCACACACACATGTTTAGGCCACATCAAAACTATTTATTTTTATTATCCTTCGGATATTTTAAGTTGGCCTTTCCATCTTTCTTGTTTGTTTTATCACCAATTAAGTTTATTTACTGAATTAACTTTTAATGGATCCTCTACTTTGTTCTTCAGAGTTGGCTTCTAGGACTTCAGCCTTTTTAGCCAGGACCCCTCTTGCCTTTGTGACCAGCTCAAACACACCCCCACCCCCCATCCCATTCCTGGAGGTGAAGGGCTCAGCCTCTGTTAACTCTTTGCCTGCTGGTGTCTTTTCTCTGTAGCAACTAATCACCTCCTTTTGATCATTGCCAAGTTCTCAGGTTGAAGGAAGGAGAAAGGACCTCTTGACCATTCTGGCTGGCTTTCCATATGAGCCTGAAAATGTCGACAAATTTGAAACATCTGCCGGGTTGCTTTGGTCTGATTGCTAAAATATGCCGACCTCAAGCCCCCTCCCCCCCGCCCCTTTTAATCTGTTTCATATTCACAAATTAAGCATTTAGTCTGGGTAATAAATCAGAGCGGTTTACGAGGCTCACACGAGACAAACAAGCGAGTAGGGCTCAGCACAAGCCCCTGGAAGCGGAGTCCGCGGAGCTGCCAGGAGTCTGGAGCTCCACGCGCTCTAACGCGGACAGCCGCCCTGGCGCGCCCTGACACGCCGCGGGCACCCACACTTTGGCCGGTCCCCGAGCGGGTGGAGCGGAGAGGTGCAGGGGAGCAGCCCTCGCCTAGACCCACACCCCCTCCAACCTTGTGTGCGAACCCGCGGCGCCCGGCCCGCCCCAGCTCTGGGCAACTCGTCCCCGCCCCGCCAGGGAGGGGCTGCTGGCAAAGGCGACAGCCTCACCCCGCACACACCCAGTGGTGGGCCCATTAAGCCTCTCCCAGCCAAGAAGGCTGGATCCCCCTCCCCCACCTCTTCCATCCGGCTGGGCACGGCCTTAAAGATCCCAGGCCCACACTGGCCAGAGAAGCAAATGATTCCCCTCCACATCCACGTGTGACCTCCACTAAGCCTGAGCACTGCTGACCCCCCCCCCCCCAATCTCTCCGAGTTGCCTCTTCTCAGGTCTCAGTCCCAGCAGCCACAAAGCTACTTTCAGATTCGGGATGGGGGGAGGGCTCTCCTTCAGAGTGGATCGAGGCTTGAGAGAGGCAAGGGAAGGGGAGAAAAGGCACAAATAGGGCCAAGGTCCGCTCCCCCACCCCCCACCCGCTGCAAAAACCCCGGCCCAGGCTTCAACGACGACCCAAACTCAGGAGGCTTCAACCTGTGCGTCTCCCACCCTCCCCTGTGCGAGAAGCGGACCTGGACCTGAGGTCTCGGGCCAGTCCCAGCCGAGGACCTTGGGAGGACCCGAAGGGGAGAGTGGCTCCGGGTCGCCTCCTCCGGGTCTCCGTCGTCCTGCCATGCTCAAGTTCCCTATCGACTGGCGTTCTCGATGCTGTAGTGGGACTGAGTGGCAGAGGCGGAGGGCGGGAAATCGGGAAGACAGAACGTGCAGCCACCCGGGACCCGGGGCGTGGGGGTGGGAGGCACAGGAGCAATTCCCCCACCTCGAAACACAGTGCACATATTGCCCTTCCTCTCTTCTCCTAGCACACATTCCGACTGCGAAAGCCATTACCGCCGGCGCGCGAGAGACTTTTTAAATATTTACAGCCCGCTCTCCGCACGGTAGCCTGATCCATCTTGTGGGCGCGGAGGCGGGGCGCGGGGCTCCGCTCCCGGGGAGGGGGGCGCCGGCGGCCTCCCCCCGCCGCCCCGGGTCCTCCCGGAGCTCCCCACCTTGTCCTCTCCAGGTGGGGAGAGGGCGGGAGACTGCGCGCAGCGCGCCGGGGGCCCTGCTGGGGCCTGAGCATGCGGGGGGGGGGGGGGGGGGTAGCGTCCGGGAGGAGGGAGGGCCGGGAGGCTGATTTAAAGGTTCTCACCGGGAAGCGAGCGAGGCACAGACCTGAGAGCCGCCGCGCGGTGAAATCCGAGGAGCTCTCTTGGCGAGGAGGGGCTGTCAGAGGCCATTTATCTCTCGCCAGAGTGGAGGCTCGGCTCCCACACCGCCCGCGAGTAACAATGGCAGCGATCAGCAGCTCTGCACGCGCTCCAGTGCATGAATGGATTGCGGAAGATGCCTGCGCTCCTCTCGGCTCCGGCGGCTCTCTGAGCGCCCCCTCCCCGCCCGCCGCCCCCGCCCCCCCTCCGCCGTCGCCTGGCCAAGTGCGCGCCTTGGGGTTCTTGAGTCCGCTCCGCCGCGCGGTCACTCTCACCCCGACCCCTGCCGCTGTTACCAGGGCCTTGGCACCTTGCCACCGAGTGTCATTAGGGGCTGAAACTTGACACAAGCCTTCCCGACGCAGACACCCCCGCCAGCCCCCTCCCTCCTTTGCTTCCCTCCTGGCAAGTTTACTTTCAAGGAGTTGCATGGTGTTTCGCCTCAAACACCGGCCTTGTGCAGGCTCAGAAGGGTGTCTCCACCTGCCCTGCGGCCTACGGTGTTCGAAGGCCTCTGGCTGGCCCCCAGCCTGAGCACCTGAGGCCGGCGCCCCCTTGTTAACCCTTTGTAAGAGCTCATCCACCGAGAGTCCCTGCGATGGGCACAGGCACACGCACTCGGGGAACCCCCACCCGGACCCACACGTCTGGCCAACTTTCGGGTGAGTGGTAGAACCGGGTACTCAAATTCTTCTGGGCGGCTTACAGCCCAGAGAACTGAGTTCAGAGAACGCCACAGACAGCACGAGGTCGGCATAAGTGTTTCCCCTCAACTATGCAAAGTAGGTCTCCTAAAAGCCCCCCTCCAGTTGCCGCCTAGGGCTGGGAGCAACGGGGAATGTAGCGAGGGATGCTCCGAGCTCTCCTGGGTTTGCTTTGCTGGAGCTAAACCAGAACCTGAGGGATATTTCAGCCCCGGATGCGACAGCCTGGGGCGGAGAGGGGGGATGAAGAGGTGGCACCCGCAGCAATCCTAAGGCAGTGCCAAGTTTCTTTCCTGAGAGAGGAGGCCGAGCGGAGTCCGGATGGAGGGAAGGCGGCCACACGTGCGCAAAGAGCGCGGCAGCGTAGAAACGGAGACGCACTCGTTGGGGCAGAGCACGACCCGCCGACCCATGAGACTGCCGAGGGCAGACTCTCGAGAAGCTGGCAGCGAGACAAAGCGGGAGGAGAGAGCCAGGGAGGCTCCGCCGCAGACCCGGAAACACAGGCAGCAGCAGACGCCTGGGCCCCGACGCGGAGGCGTGTGCAGCCAGGCCCTGCCTGGCATACCCAGGTTCGCACGCCCAGGGACGACTTGGACTCCCAGCGGGGCCTACTACCACGGCCGGTCTCTGTTGGGCCTGGGTCGGTTTGGCGAGTCAGCTTGGGCCTTTTCAGCAGATGGCGGGGTCCCCGGGGTGATCTTAACTGATAGGGACCCCTCTGGTCTCCACCCTTCCCAGAACCTCGGACAAAGGTAGTGGG
The DNA here is from genome assembly GCF_014108415.1 of Molossus molossus. Taxonomy (NCBI): domain Eukaryota; kingdom Metazoa; phylum Chordata; class Mammalia; order Chiroptera; family Molossidae; genus Molossus; species Molossus molossus. The sequence goes on along the minus strand of NW_023425355.1, from coordinate 115,022,535 downwards.
GTTAGAGGAGCACGGCCTTTGGAGAGCTCGAGTCTCCGACCCGGGGGACCTTGGGCAACTGTTTATCTGACTTGAAAGCCCTGGAGAACCGCCACCCTCCACCGAATTAACATTTGGGCTTCACAATCTCGAGACCCTTATGGCACAGCCCACGCCCTGACTTTACAACAATCGGGAATCCAGACTGGACTCCCCGCAACGAGGAACAATGTAATGAGGGAAGAGGCCCCTAGCCTCAGGTTCTCCGCAGCTACCCCCACCGCCTGCACATTGGTTCCAGCAGGCCCCCCCCACTCACTACCCACCCCCCACCTCCAGTCCCTGGCAGCCGTGGTGGAGCGCGCCTCTCCTCGAAAGAAGACAAGCGCTTTCCCTTGGCTGTTGCCTTTGCGCACACTCGCTGCACCCCCCACCCCCTACCCCCGCTCTCCTCCCCCTTCCTGTCTCCCTGCTGGGCGTCCTCAAAACCTGACTGCCTAGCCTCTGCGCAGAGTCCCGGCAGAGTGGGGATCCTGGGAGATCAAGCGAAGGTGGCCAAGGGAGAGGAGAGGGCCCACGATTAAGGGGGGAGCTCATGCTTGAGAGAGAAAGAGGCCAGCCGGAGACACAGCCTGCCGGAGAGGGGAGTATAAAGGGAAAGCCAACACTAATCCCTCAGCCTGCCTACGTGGGACCTGATAGTTTACAAAAGCCTTTTCCCTGAATATTATCTCATTTGCACCAGCCTCACAACCGGGCTCTGAGGGAGGTAGGACAGATAGCATTACCCCCATTGGCAGAGGAGGGAAATGAGGCCCAGAGTGTTTGACAGACATCTGTACCAAGGTGGTAGAGCTAAGAGTGGTGGAGGGCCAGAGGCCTGGGCTTTCCTGTCCTCAAGTTCACTTTCCTGTTCAATAGCTGTGTGTGTGTGTATGTGATCTGTGTGGAGGGGAAGGGGATGGCCAGACAGGAATGAACAGTCCAGTTAGGGAAGTCCAGGAAGGAAGGACACAGTCCCACACCTCTTCCTCTACCCAGGTCTCACGCAACAGCCCCCGCTCTTTCCATAGCAGCCTGGAGCACTGCACTGTCCGCCCCGGGTGAATTATCAGTGCCTGGCTGTGCCTTCTGCAGTAGCCATTCCAGAAGTCTTGTATCGAGCCCCCCCCACACACACACACACCCCACCCCTGCTTGTCTGCTCAGCTCTCCTCTCTGTCTATCATCCCCACCCCCAGCCTAGGTTGCAGGATGCCTTGCGTCCAACTGTGGTTTCCGGGCAATAAAACAACTATTAAAGTCTCAGGCACGGCTGGTGATTTGCATCACATCCTCTCGTGCATGGATTCAATGTTTAATACACAATATTGAATAGGATATTAAAAATCAATAGCTAAGGACCCCTGGGGAGGTGGCACAGTGCGATCCTGCTTCAGGAACACAACCAGCTCCTCTAAAAAGACAGGGACCACAAGTTCAGCCAAGCTGAACCCAGCATCCAGGGGAAGTGAAGAGTAGTGGATGCCTCTCAGCTTCCTGATGTGCTTAACTACACCATTCTCCTAAACCCAGCTAAAGAGAGGCCAAAGGAATGCTACTTCCCCAGGCTTTATGTGTGGGTGGTGGGGGTACCTAAGGTTTGTTTCTGAGCAAGCTACCAGGTGGACGGAACTGCTTTTTTGTTGCTGTTTGCACTTTGGTTTGGTTCAGGTCTGAGTGCTGCAGGTGAGCACTCAATTCTTCCCATGATGGCTCCTTCCCCAGACATCCGGCACCATAGGCCCCATGGGGAGTTCTTGGCATAAGCTTTTAGGGAGATGGAGCAGGAATTCCAATGGCTCAGAATATTCTTTGCACAGTAAATTAAATGTGAATGCCTGATACCAGGCTCAGAGTTGCAGGATCTTCTGAGGCATCACCAGCCTTCAAGACAGAAACCCTCAGGCCATGTGACCTGCCCAAGGGCCTGGTGATGGCTGGGTGCTGACAGAGGGAAGGGGACAATGATTACGAGAAGGAGGCTGGGACATCGAAGCACTCCTGCTCCAGAATGAGAATCCAGATTGTCTGTTAAAGAGCCAGAAGAGCAAGCTCCCGGGACGCAATGATCTTTTCAGGTCTGAAGAGGAACACAAATTACTCTTTATCAAAACATAGAAATACTCTTTACCCTACACAGAAACCAGGTTCTCAGACTGATGGAGTAGGGGTGAAGAGAAACTAACAGTGGGAGATACATTTAGGTTATCTGATTGGAAAGGGCCGAGGGCTTTTAGATGCTAAAGAACTAGGTGAACTTGACCTATGGAAGTGCCATGCTAGACACCAAGTTAGAATATTAATTTTTAAAAGTCTCTTTTTATTACAGCTTAACTCAAATATGGATCGAGTTGGAAATCTTGCTCTGTTTATGAATATACTGAAAAGACACCTCAAGAAAACCCCAAAGTGGCGATTTGGGTAAAACAAGGAAAGGAAAGTGGTGTTGGAAATGACAGTTAATGAGCCAGTGGCCTTACCTTTTGGTTCCCTGACAGTTGTCAGAGAACCAGAGAACCACCAAAGGGAGGAACCATCACAGGAAAAGCTGACTACAGATCCCCTCAGTGGTTTGCAGCCCCAGCCTTCAGAGAGTGAGCCTGTGTGTATTTATGCGTTTCCCGGGCTGCAGTGCAGCCACTTTTACATCAGGCTCTGGGCCTATGAAACCCACCAGCAAAAGTTCTCCTTAGAGGAAAAGACATTCTAAGGTGGATGTTGGATACAGAGCAACTGCACCAGCCATTAGTAATGTATTCTTGAGTCCTTCAGCACTACCAGACTACCTTACGTCTTCCCACCTTGGCCATGGGTCAGGCTCTGGGCCTCCTATGGACCCATGAAGATGGGACAGTTTGCACCCAGCCAGGACACGTGGCTAGTTTATGAAGACAGCTGGCCAAGGAAGAAGGGAATCTCAGCTGGGGGGATCCAAGGCTCAGGAGGGCCTGGGGTACAAGGTTAAAGCTGACCCAGCTTGGGGGAGGTGCACCTCCAGAACCCACTAAGGCTGACACATTCCCCCCTGGATCCACCTGGCACTTCAAACCTAGAGGGGAAGTGGCCTTGTCCTATTTGGGTGGGCTAGGCCCAAGGTGTAGGAGCTTGCTTCTGCATGAAGGACATATACATTAAATCCCAAATGCCAAGTGGGGGCAGAGCAAGAGAAGAGGTATCTTTGTGCCTTCTACCACCCCACCCCTTATAACGTTTTTCTGGAAAGAACTGAAGTTGCTAGTGGAGTTATTCTTGAAGCCTCTGGGACTGACACTACCTCCTGGTGCAAGACAGCGAGTAAGGTGGCTTTCTGCCGAGAGGATCCCCTGGATAGTATTCACGAAAGAACGAGCCTCAGATTCTGGCGCAAAACCTCACAGTTCGGATAAAACTCTACCTCCGGCCCCACGCCACCCAGAACTGCTGGGGTGAACACGGAGTCTGAGGCCAGGGTCAGCAGAGATGGTCCCCACCACCAACAAGTTGCCAGCCCAGATAACAGCTGTGGGAGGGGGAGGGGAGCCACAGGCAACCACGACTGAACGGTTGCGATCTAGAAAATTCAACAAGAGGCCGCCGCACTGGCGGCGGCGGCTCCAATTAGCTGAGCCAACTGGGAAGGCAGAGAGCGAGGTGGCGGCCCCGCCGATCGTGCCCCGGGCGAGCAGGCGGGCGGCGGCGCGGGGCCTCGGAGCTGCCCGGGCGGCCCTGGCCCGGCCCCACCCGCGGGCTCTCGGAGCGCGCCTGGTGTTTACACACTGTCCTTCCGACACGGGATCAAGTTTCAGGCCGCGCCGGAGGCGCCGGGGGCCGGCCACAGGCCCGGGAGAGGGGAAGAGCTGGAGCGGGATCTAAGGCAGCGCTGCGCAGACACGAAGGCCCGGCGCGCGTGGGCACAGCTAGTGCAGCGGGTTCCCCAGGGGTAGGGTGAGGGGAAACCCATCAGGCAGGGTGAACAGGGTCAGGTGGGGCTGTGGGGCGCGAACCGGAGGGCGTAGCGTCTTCGAGTCTCAAGAATAAGAATGCTTTTGCTCACTCCGGCCAGAGAACTTACCCCTGGGAGAGGAAGGACTGCTCAGGGCGCCCCTTGCGAGCTCTGCCACCCTCCCCCCAGTGCCTTTGATATACTACCCGATCCAGGCCATTGTTGGGGAGGGAGGGAGGGACGGTCTGTGGGCCAGAGGAGGAACGCGCGGTAGGAGACCTCGAGTTTCCCAGCTCGCCCTGGCACCAGGGCTGCGGAGGCCTCGGGCCGAGTGCCGGAGGGCTCACCACTGCGCGCCTCCTCCGAGCTGGTAGCGCTCGGGTGCCTCACGCCGTCAGGCGTTGGCGGGTGAGCTCCCAGCAGCACAGGCACACTGTAAACAGCGGCGTGCGCGCCCTCCCTGCCCGGGCTGAGAACCTCACCCAAACACCATGTCGCCTTCTCTCCGGCTCCCGGCCGAGGCTGGGAGGTGGGCAGGGGCCAAGGCTTTTGTAGCTGAGTCTGGGGACAGAGAGCCCCCCCACCCTCAGGCCACCGGGGCCCCGGAGCCGGCGTTCTGAACCTGCAGGGGTGCGGGGTGCTGTGGGAGGGGAAGGAGCCAGCGCCTGCCCCCTCCCCACTGAATGTCTGCTTTGTTCCGGAAAACAAGGGAAGCATTAGGCTGCTGCCCCCGGGGAAACACAAAACTTCTTTTTGAATCTCGGGAAGGGCGGTTGACTGCGCTACGGGGCTCCCGAGACAGATCGAGGAGGGGAAAAGCTGAGGGCGAGCGAAAGACAGGGGAGACTCTGGAGAGGGGACGACAGACAGAATGTGTGTGTGTGGGGGGGGGGGGCGCTCAGGGTGACCGGGCGGCAGACCCGGGAACCCGACTCGGCGCGAAGGTGGCGTGCGAGTTCCAGCGAGCAGCCGGCCCGGCCAAGTGGCGCCGGCCCAACCAAGCGGCCGTGCCAGCTTCCTGCCCTGCCCAGGACCGCGGAGCAGTCGGGGACGCCGCCGCAGGCTGGCCCGGAATCTCAGGACAGCGGGGGTGGGGTGGGGGTGCGAAGCCACAAGTAAACCCCGACTAGAACTTTCTGCACCTCACCCACACCAACCCCCAGAGTGGACCCAGACCCCGGGCCTGTGGGTTGTCTGCTTGGGGCTTCCAACCTTGAAAAGAGGGGGCAAGGGCCCAGGCACCCCGCGCAGAAGGTGGGAGGCAAGTCTTAAGTGTTTTTGGTCTCATTTGATGACCACTAATCCGATCGGCTCCCTGGCTGGCTATGCTATTCTGAGGGGGCCTCAGTTCTATCCTGGAGGGTAGGAGTAGACAAGGGGGCGAGCGAAAGCAAGCCTGGAGCTCGCTCGCTCTCCAGCTCCTCGTCCTCCCCCGACTGCCACCCTTCACTCGCCCTTCCCGCACCTAAGGGTAGGGCACCCAAGCTCTGCCCCACCCCTGAGGGGCGCTCCCCTCGGCCTAGGAAGCTCTGACCGAGAGCGAGGGTTTTTCCCCTTTCCCCTGGGCTCGCTGTGTTTCTAACTTCCTCTAAACCTCCCTCCTCGCTCGGAAAAGCCCCGAGGAGAGGAGCCGAGAGGAAGCACGCCGCTAGTGTGCGAAATGAAGACCATGTGTGGGGACGGCGGCATCAGAGTGCAGCCGCCGGGGATGGGGGGGTGGCGAAGGCCCCCGCGCGGCCCGAGGCTCGGGGCGGCAGCAGCCAGCGCCTCTGCTCGGCATTGGGGACGCAGAGCCGCAGCGTGAAGCGGCTGGGCTGGCCTCGTGGCTGGCGGCAGGGCGGGGGATGCGGGGGCTGCCACGCCGTGGGGGGTGGGGGGCGGGGACGCAGCCCAGGCTTCCTGGGCCGCAGCTGCGACCGAGGGCGCAAGAGCAGATCGTGCTCGGCGGCAGCGACGGTGGCGGCTCGGGCCCGCCGCGCTCGCAAGCTGAGAATCAACAAAGGGAGGCGGCGGGCGAGCGGGGGAGGGGCACCGCCAAGCGTTCTCTGGCTGCCGTGGAATAATAAAAAATAATTAATAATGATAATAAGAGAAAAATCCCCCGGCTTTCATGGCTCTGGGTTTCCGTGTGGCTGCAGCGGGAAGCGCACTGTCCTTGAGGCGGACTCTCTCGCCTGTTCTGTCCACCCCTCCCCCTCCCTCGCCCCCTCCCCTCCCCAAGAACCGGGAAGAGAAAGGTCTGCAGCTGACAAATATTATCCATTCTCCCCATCGATCGCGGAGTGTACAGATGTGAGCGCTTGATGTACCCGCGGAGCCGCGGATCCTCCCTGCTCGCTCGCTCGCTCTCGCCCAGGCTCCGCTCGCCACCCCCCTCCTCCCCCTTTGTTCTCCTCCCCTTTCCCTCTCTTTAAATAGATTTCAGGGCGCTGCCTGTTGGAGAGCAGCTGGCGATCTCTCCCGAGAGAGGGAGCGAGCGCAGCCCGAGGTGCCCTGTCACCAGCCTCCCCTCCCCCACCTCGCCTTTCCCGTGCACACCCACCCCCCACCTTTCTCCAGTTTCCAAAACAGAAAACACCCGGAACACCCACGTCCACTGCACCGCGAGTCTCTCGGAGCCTTTGGAGCCCTCATGTTGTTCCCTGTGTCGGTGTCAGTCTGTGTGGAGTAGGGAGGGGGCTGGGGACGTGCCGGAAGAGCTGAGGGTCGGGATCTGTCCCCGGCAGCAACAGGGACGCAGCCCTGGTCACGCAGAGAGGGGACAGTTTACCCATTAGGGAAAGTCGGCGGAGGCAGCCCTTTATTCCTCTTTTGCAGATGGCAGATTAAGCCGGCAGCGTCCGGCCTCAAAGGGGCCGGCCGCTCGGCGAAGGGTTAACCGGTCGGCCAGTGATCACCGGCACACGCGCGCGCGCGCGCACACACACACACACACATGAACGCGCGCGCGCGCCCGGCGCGCCCTCCCAGTCGGCCGGAGCGCCCGCCACAGCCCGCAGTGCGCCCAGAGCTGAAGGGGGGGTCCGAGGGGGGAGGGGCGGGGCGGGCTTAACCAGGCCGCTCGACTGAGCCGAGGCCACCTCGCCGTCTGTCACTTAAATGATTGTCCTCCGCTCCGCTCGGTGCGGTCAGTAAGGGCTGTTAACAGGCAGTTGCAATCAGTTTCCGAAAGGTCAGCCAAGGTCCTCCGGCTCTCGCAGACGGAAGGCATTACGAAACCGCTTTTGTATCTGCAGGCACTTTAGAAAAAGGCGAGGAGGGGTGCACCGCAGCGCCGCGGTGCTGCGAGCCTCGGCAGAGGGGCGGGGGGCCGCGGAGCGGGGGAGCTCGCCACCCCACCCCTGGCGGCGGGGAAACCACCCGGCGAGTGACCCAGGCCCTCCCGGTTTCGATGGGGAAGCAGGAAGGAAGACGGGGGGCAGGCGGCAAGGGAAGGAGGAATGGGAGGAAGTGGGAGAGGCGTCCTGGCTCCCCTCCTCGCCCGGCCTACGGCCCACAATGAGACCAGGACAGGGGCAGGCGGCCTTGGGTGCGGCAAGACCCCACTCGGACTCTCAGGTCCTCCTAAAGCTGGGAAGTGGGGCAAGGGGTGGTTGGGGGAAAAGGAGAGACCCTCGCAAAGCAAGCGAGTCCCCGCGTGGTGTCTGAAGACGCTGCTGCTACCGCCGCTAGAAGTCGTCCATCAGCAACCAGTCCAACCTGCCAGTGATAATGTGCGATCAACACCAAATCACCCCCGCCAGGCGCGATCCATCATCGCTGCGCGCCGCGGGCCCGTGTGAGGCTGACGGGGGGCTGGGGGCGGGGGGCCGCGGAGCAGGAGGCGGTCGCCGAGCGCACTAGGACTCTTGGCGTACCTCGCTGCCCCTCCCGGAGGCCTGCACTCCGGCGTTCGTAACTCTCCAAGTTCCCCAGCCGCCGAAAGCAGACCTGGTGACTCCGAGTTCCCGGCGCAGGTCACTTAAGAGCCCGCGCGTCCTCCGCGCCCCGCGCCCCACTAACCGGGTCACACCCTACAAAGCCGTCCCTTCTTAGGAGCTACTCTGCCTGTCCCTTCCCCCTCCTTCGAGAAAGCCTGGCTGGCGGGAAATTAATATTTAATATCGTGAAATTGATTAAAGGGCTGGAAGCCGACGACGGGGTGGGGGGAAGGGTAGGGGCGTAATTAAAGATCTGAGAGTCGTAGCCGCTGCACGTCTGCCCCAGCCGCACGCGGCCTTTGTGAGGCCAAGGCGAGGTCTCCTGGGGTTGAGCCCTGCGCTCCCAGGGCGGTGGCCCGAAGGCGGAGGTCAGGGGTGGCAAGGCGGGGGCGGTCTGTTCCGAGGTGGCACGTAACCTTATCGCACCTAGGGCTCTGCGGAGAGCCGCGCCTCCCTCGCGGGCCTGTACCGTGAAATCATCTCGGCCCCAGGGGCCAGAGGGTTGGGTGCTGAAACTCCTCGCTGCTAGTTCGGCATGGAAGCGCCTTCCTTGCCCCGGGGACCCTTAAGGGCGCATCCTCTCTGCGACTCCAAGGTCCCCAGCGCCGCCTTCAATTGCCCCCTCTCAAGGCCGCCTCCCCAGCCCACGAACCGGGTCTTCCAGGCCTCCCACGCAGCCCTTTCGAGTCAGGTCCACCCAGCCCTGTAACTGGGGTATCCTGAGGCTGAGAATGCCCGGAGCTCCCGCTGGTTCTTTCTCGTCCAGGCCCCACCCCGGGCCTCTCACGCTCCGGGCAGCTTAACTCGTTCAGCTGCACTGCAGATGGGGCCTGCCGCTCGAGGCAGCGGTCTCCTGGGAGTCGTCACCGAACCAGCTCGGCGGCCGCCTGTCGTACCGTTTATGATTACTGCGCCTCCCGGGAGGGGTATGGGGCTGAACAGGGCTGGAGGTGGGTGCGCTGGGGCCACTCGAACTGGGCTCAAGGTCAGCGGTAACCCGTTGGTGATGGCTACGTTTAGAAATCAGATGGCTGCCTCCCAAGGGCTTCTTTGAACTTTTTCTTGTATACGATATATTTTTTGGTGAATCAGTCTGTTTGAAAAGTACCAACAAGTGTGCAGAGGGGAGAAAACACTTAAGCACAACAAGCAACATTTTTGGCCCTAATCAGTTCGAGGCGAGGAGGCCCCGCCAGGCTCCAGAATCGCTAGAGGGAAGGTCAGGACCAGGGAGGATTAGGCCCAGTCTAGGGTTTATTGCTGTACTTGAACAAAGCACTGGGGGCTGCCTAAACTGGGGCAACAGAGAGGTAATTAAAAGAGGGGCTGCAGAAGGAAGGAAAGGCTGGCGTGGCTGCAGCCTAGGAGGGTGGAGGAAGTGTTCTCCGTTAGAATAACAAGCTTGTGAAAACGTTATGCAGAACGACTTAATTTCATCAAAACAAAACCTAAATGTTCACATTCAGCCTCACGCTGATCTGATAAGCAACATGCAAACTTTGGATGGGACCTTGAACCAGAGGGAGGTGTCAGCTGCAGTTTACAAAAGACAATGGGAAGCTTTTCCAGGTACTTCTCTCTCCCTACCATTGAGATTCTACCTGCAGCAGCTGCTCCCTAGGGGGGCCATTCTGACCTCCCAAACTGAGCCCCAGGCGAGATCACTCAGAATGCACCGCATTCATCAATGCCATTTCTGGGAAATTGGACTTAGGTTTTGGAGTGTCCAAGGAGAAAGGCAGCCTACACAGTGCACATACCGATGTCAGAGTAAATGTGATGGGCGGCACTCATTCTGTAGCCTCTACTAGATCATGTTAGGGGTTTCACAACCAGATATACCAGATTTTCCAACGCATTCCTGATTTCAAGAGCTCTGGGCCCTGTGTCTTAACGGGCATGACCCCCCACCTGCAGTCACTGGCGTGGTGGAACTGTGCACCAAAGGTGTCCCAAGGATGACTGGCCAGGCTGCCATCGCAGGAAGAAATGGCTTGCTTGGGATGAGGCGTGCACCCCACGGCACGCGGTGGTCCTCTGCCCACCGTGTGTAGCAGGACAGCCATCCTCGCGGCTCTTATCTCAGCAAGGCCTGTCCCTACCTCGTCGTACGGGGGTCGGGGGTAGTTGGGTGAGAAATACGGCTTTAGGGCCCGTCCAGGTAGGTCGCCTGTCTGGGGAAGTCACAGACTTCCTGGGGGGGGTCCCTGTGAGCCTAGGAGGAGCGGCCTCCCCCTCCCCGGGGACACAGCTGCAGGCACTGGCTGTCCCCGGGCGCGGGCGGCCCGCGCAGCTGCACGCCGGCCGCCATCTTGGCGCGGGCGGCGCTGCCCCCGGCGGTGGGACCGACGAGCCACAGCTGCGCCCGCTCCCGCCGAAGCCCCCTTCGCGCGCCAGTTCACCTCGGACCCCGGCCCCGGGCGGCTGCTCCTGCTCAGAGCTCGGCCTGTCGTCCCCGCAACGCCGGAGCGGATTTCAGTCCCGAGAAACGACCTCTTGCGCCCGCACTCCGGCCCCGGTCGCCACGTTATCAACTGTCCCGCGCACAGCGGCCGCTCCGCGAGCCCTGGAACTTGGGCCGCGGTCCCCGATGCCACCTGCGGAGGCAGTTCCCGGGGGAGGAGGCCTGCGGGCGGTCCCCACCGTGCAAGGGTTTCTAAGAAGCTTTCAGGGCAAGGGGGGATTGGAAAGCTACCTCTCTGGTTTGAGGGATGTTGACTGGAGAAGACTTGCACCCTACTTGGCCACCTCTGGAATTCGGTTATGGAGAGCTTGCTAAAGGCACTGCGTTGGGTCCCAGCGGGGTGCAGAAGTCCAGAAGTGAATTTTTGAGAAAGACACCCCTGACCCTCAAGTAATTTACAATCTAGCTTGGAAGGCGGACTTGTAAATGACTGACTAAACACAAATAAAGAGCAACATGAAATGAATGTAAACAATGGGCATGAATCCTGCAGTAAATGACCTGGGGAAGGGCCAATTAATTATTTGAAAAAGAACCTTTACTTCTAAAAATGTGGAATCCGTTCTAGAAGGGAAGGGGAGGATAAAAATGTACCAACACGAGATAGTTCCTGGATTCCAGGGGATAATAGTCATCACTTCTGAAAGGTTGATGTTTAGGAAAAATGGTGAAAGTTTATTTAAACTAAGCAAAATACCAAGAATCAGAAACATTAGATTCCTTTCTCCGCTCCTGACATTAGCTGGGTGGTAGAGATGCAAATTTCCATCAACACACAGTACCTCTGTTTGAAATCTGTAAAACTCCCGTCACACCATAAAAGAAACGTTTTAGAAAATAAAACTAAAGAGATTAGAAACTTCTAAAAATGTTTCCAACTTAAAATGGGAATTAAAAAAAAGAAATACACATAACCACAGTCTATTTACAGATGGTCTCCTAACTGTGAACAAGATGATTTGTGCAGAGGTTGGAGAGTGTGGGAAAATTAGTCATAGGTCAAAGAAAATTAAGCAAATAAAAAAAAATGAGGCAATTATTAACTCCAGGGGAAAAAAAAATCATACAAGAAGGTAAATACAATCTCTGAAGCTAATTTGCCTCAGCAATAAACAATATATATGTGGTCACAAAGTAAACATTGAATATGAATTTAATAACAAATTATGATATAGCTCTATTTGAGAATGGGGGAGGGCAAGTGTGATACAGAGAATAAAAATCCTCTTCTACCATACTAGGAAGTCAACAGATGATAGTAACCATGGGTTTTTTAAGAGAAGGCCACATCTACGTATTACTTAGAAATATGATGGTATCTTCCAGAAGAAACAGGCAGAACAAGGGATGGGGGTACCCACAAGGGACTGCTTTTTTTTTTTACGCAAAGCTTTTACATATTATTTGGCTTCATAAACTTTGGGTAAATATTCCTTTGTGAAAAATAGAAATTAATTTTTTAAATTAAACACACAAAGACTTAGAAGAATACAACTCTGAGAGCTCCCAGTCACAATGATGTAATTAATGTCCTTTGAAACTCTCTTCCTTCAACATGCCCAACTCAAATTACTCAAAGTGTGGAAAGAAACAGGCAGTAAGGTGAATGGATTTGGGGTCCCTGGCCTTATACATTCCTTATTACCAGGGAAGAGCAAGTCATCTCAATTTGCCCTTCCCAGGAAAGACGCCATTTATGGCTTTACTGTGAAAATAACTTTCCAAGTATTAATGGAATTCCAAATAGCAAAACAGTCCTCCGTAGAGTGAACAAGAGTAAGCTTTACAGGGCTTATGTACAAGGCTTCCCACACCAGGCTGTTGCTGGTACCAGAAAAGTCCCTCTTTGGAGTTAATTTTGATTAGGAATTGCTTTTTCCGGATGACCCTCCACTTTTAAATGCAAATTATCTTCATCCATTACACATTAGTGTGAATTTTAGTTCACAGGTAACTTGTTAGGATGTCAAACTCTATTGCACCACCTGTTAGGGTCTTACACTCAAACACCTTATATCCAGCACTTAAAGGCCTCCAGTTAACAACATCCCTTAAAGGCTTCGCATTAAAAAACAAAGAAAACATACCCCCCCCTCCCAAATCCCACCTTGCTGGCTAAACAAGACACTTAGGTAGGGTGACACCCTTGTCTTTTTTTTTTTTTTTTTTTTAATGCCAAATAAAACCTAGAAGGGACCCAGTAATTTATGAAGACTGAACCTTGCAGATGAGAGGTGACAAAACAAAGAGCTAGTCAATGAGCCTATTGCACCAACCTGCTGGGTCAACACTGGCTTAGGCTGCAGCCTTAGGCTGGCCTACTCTGCTTCCAAGATGCCCTTTTGACCTCTATCCTGCCCTGTGTCACCATCTCTTTTCTTCTTGATCAGAGAGAGAATCTGTTTCTCCTCTGCTCTGAGAACAGAACTGCCACTAACCTACTCCCTGACTTGGTGAGAATTGGAGAAATGTGCCCATGGGCCTGAATTCCAGTCCTAACTCCCCGTCTCGGCTGGGGGTCTTTGTGTAGTACACAAACTGCACAACCCGAAGCATTGGTCCTGCCAGAGAAGCCAGCTTATTTCGGGGGCCACCCTGAATATCGCATCGCTTAATTCTGACCCACAAAGTTCTTGCTGACTCTGGGTTTCCTTGGTGCCTAGCATAGAAACAGTGGGCCCTGCAGACCCAACGCACCTGAAGGAAGGCTGGGGTGAAACAGGTACATCCTGGGAAGTCAGGGTGAGGTCAGGAGAGGGACAGGTAGGTCAGAGTTCACCCAGGAGCTCTCCACTAATTCTGGGACTTCCATTTGCATTGAGATCTAACACAGGAGCCTCGTGCCCCAAAGCCTGGCTGAAAATCAAATCTTCATGAGCCACAAGGAAAGCAGGCCAGAGGGTGCACATGCCTTGTAGCTTGTCGAAAACTGGAAAATGAACAGTTTTCGCATTTAGGGAAGGTGTGTCACGTTAAGGGAGCCAGAAAAAAGAATAACTGCTGATTCCCAAGCAAAACAGAATCATGTTTTCCTACCATATGTCTATCTGTCTCCTAGTTGAGCCACAATGAAATAGCAGATCAAAGGCAGAGGCAAATACAATTATGTTGCCTGTGAAACCCCTAGCATGAAATTAGAAGTCAAACTTTCCATTCAGGGGTTAGAGACAAGGATAATGGGAACCTGGGGCCCTAGAGATGTACCCCCAGCCCCTTTCAGTCACCACGCTATCCATGCTGGATATTTAAAATCACACCTGGGGGTAGGGGACAAACATTAAGTATTAGAGTAATTTATTATTTTTTGCACACTTCCTTTAGGAAATGCATTGACTACATTTCCCGCTCTGTACCACGTAAAGATAGCCGTCTGCTGGGAGGGAGGGAGTGATTTGTAAGCAAATAGTGAAAATAATTGCCTGGAGCAATAAAGGATTACCACAGATTCACCCCAAGATGGTGGGCAAAGGATGGTGGCAGCCAGATTGCCAGTCCTGTCCCCTACCCACCTTTACTTCCAATGCTGAAGGGCCTAAAACCCATTCAATCTCACCACCCAATTCTTCCTCCGTCCTTCCAAGCTCATGGAGAGAACTGTCCTTTGATCTTCTATTTTTCATAAAATCCATATTTGCTTTATGGCTCTATTTTTTTTTTTTAACCCTGGCCTAATTTTAGCTCTCTGCCCGCCCCCCCCCCCCAATAATTTATGCGGCCTCTGGAGGGTACAAGCTTCTATTATAACGTAGACTATTCTGTTTAGAGCCACTGCTAATTAAGCTTAGCTCTCAAGAGTGCCTGGCATGGCTTGCTTTCTTCCTTTTTTCCCAGTGGCCACAAGTTCTTTGACACTCTTCCCATTGAGAGGTAGGGTCTATGTCCCTTCCCCTTAAATCTGAGTGGGCACAAATACTGCTGAGGGCGGATCAGAAGGGGGGATGCCGCTCTTATCTTGTTTGTTGGCATGGTTTGTTTTTGGATCTCTGAGCTGCCAATAACTTGAAGTCCTACTACTACTCTTTTTTTTATTTTTTATCCTTACCCGAGGATATTTTTCCATTTTTTGTACAGATAGAGTGGGAGGGAGAGAGAGGAAGGGAGAGAGAGAGAGAAACATCGACGTGAAGGGACACATCGAGTGGCTGCCACCCTCACGACCAACCAGGGCCGGGGACAAACTGCAACCAAAGTACGTGCCCTTAGCGGGAACCGAACCCGGGTCTCTCCGGACCGCAGGCCGATGCTCTAACCGCTGAGCCAAACTGGCCAGGGCCCTACTACTACTCTTAAGCTACCATACTGTGAGGAAGCCCAGGCCACAGGGAGAGCCTATGCTTGTACAATGGGACACAGCTGAGGTCCCAGCCAGCAGCCAGCTATGTAGTGAGGCTGTCTCCAGATGATTTCCCGTCCCCAGCTGTTGAGTCTTTCCACCACAAATTCTGACCCACAGAATCCACGAGCAGAATTCAATTGCTTCCAAACTAGCTCCCTTGCTGCTGACATGCTTTGACCCTTCGTTTCGTGATAGTAAGTGGGGGAGATCAGTTTTGTAACATGTTGCTACATCCGTGGGAGAAAGTGAGCTGGATTAAAAACGGAAGTGTGGCGGGCAGGACATTTTTTATCACAGCCCAAATCTTCCACCTGTGATGACACAATATCTTGTTCTTTTTGGAATCCCTGTAGGACAGTGACCTGTCTCGTCCTCAAATCTGATCTCACATTCCCCTTAAAGGATCTGGCTGCAAGGGCCTTATTTGTTGTTCCCTCCTGACCTACACTGGCTGCACAGGGGAGATAGTTCACTGGGCAAGAAGGAGGGCCCTGGTCGGTTTGGCTCAGCGGTTAGAGCGTCAGCCCACGGACCAGAGAGACCCGGGTTTGGTTCCCGCTAAGGGCACGTACCTCAGTTGCAGTTTGTCCCCGGCCCTGGTTGATGTGTCCCTTTCACGTGGATGTTTCTCTCTCTCTTTCCCTCCCACTCTATCTGAACAAAATATCGAAAAATGTCCTCAGGCGAGGATTTAAAAAAAAAAAAAAAAAAGGAGGAGAGACCAAGCATTTTCACTGGGTTAGTTTTTCTCTCCCGTCTATTCTCTCCCCACGTTTTCCTTGCCACCTCTTGAGGGTTCTCATGTCAGGGGGGGAAGGGATGAAATATGGAAGGACTGTCAGTTTACTTCATTTTCTTCTCAACCCCCACCCCTCACCTCTGCAAATCCCACACTTTTCCATTCCCTGGCCCCAACTACTCCACTTGTGTCATACTCCAGACACGTGCATTTTCATTCACGGTACTCAGAGTCACATTTGCTAGCCACAGAACCACCCAGCAGTGCCATTGCCACCCCCCCCTCTTCCAGTCCCTTCCCAGAAGCAGGGCCTCACAGGCCCCTGCTGCCCAGGCAGCCCCTGACCTGAACACACAGCCTACCCTCCTGAGGAGGTGCTGAGCTCGGAGGTGACTTGGGGAGGGGTTGCAAGACACCTGGAATGTGGAGGACTGAGGAGGGGGAAGTGGGGAGCCCAGATCCTACCCTTACCCCAACAAGCCGGGCAGCCAGGGAGCAGGAGAAAAATGGGCCAAACTGTGTGTGTATGTGTGTAGGGGGGGAGTAGAGGGTAGGTGGAGAGTTACTGAACAGGTCAGAATGGGACAAGCAGCAAAGAGAAGTAGGCAACACCCCCTCCCTGTCCTGCCAAATGTTAAGGGATGAACTTGCCAAAGATCAAATACAGGCATGAAACTGGAGCAGAGGTCAAGCCAAAGGGACAGTTCTCCCTCTGACCACACAAAGCCAGAACCAACTGGGATTATCTGCCAGTCACTCATCTTGGGTGGCTTGGCTCTCTCCATGCACGACCAGGGCTCAGACACAAGTCAGTTCTGGCACAGAAAAGCCCAAGGGCCTGGAACCTGCCCCTTCCCCAGAGCGAAATCCAAAGGCTGGCACAGTTTCCTGAGCTCAGCCCCTTGGGGTTGCCGGTCCCTGCTGGACGGCGGGCTCCTGCGGCTCCGATCTGCAAGGGCAACTGGAACACAGATCTCAGAAGCAATTCTCTCTTCAGACCCAAATCTCAGCCAGGCCAGTGAGACCCGTCCTCAACCAGGGCCTTGGACGAACTTTCCTTCTGTCACTTAAAACAACACCAGCCCAAACCCTCCCCCCGCCCCTTGCTCCTTCAAGAACCAGGACACAACATTTATTAAAATCTGATTATGACCTTCCTGGTGTTTCATCTATTCTCTCCCCAGTCTTGTGATGGAGGCCTCCTCATGCCCATTTACAGACCAGGAAACCGAGGTTTGGAAAGGTCACACAATCACTGGGGCCGGTGTTCCCAGCTTAAGCCCAGATGTGTCTTGCTCCAGAACTTTCTACCATGCCTGTGATCTCCAAAACGTTTTCGTCACGTATTTTGTGCCAGGCCCTGTGCTGGGCTTGCGAAGATAAATTAGACATTCTCTGTCCTTGGGGAATTCATAGGCTAGTGGGGGAGACAGAAATACTGCAGTATATGGGACAGGGACTCTGAATACCTTTCAGAATATCTTGGTCATCATTGCTCTCTCACCTCATCTCTACTCTTTTAACCCCTCTGGTTTCTTCTCACAAGGTTGCTCTTCTTGTCCTTCCTTAGGCACTAGCTTCTGACTTCCCTGTCAACAGGTTCGGTTCTGCACCCACACACCTGGCAGGGATCCTGGTACCCTACTTGCCTGGGAAGGCTGCCTACGTGGGTAGATGTCCTTGGCCTCTGGGGCTCTGGGGGAGGAGAGAGAGCCGGACCACAGCCCCAGACTTCCTCAGCTGGGAAATGGGCACAGGACACTGAGCAGGCTGGTAGGCCCTAGCAAGGCTTTTATTGAAGCCTGTTAAAGGGCTTTGGGCTTCCTCTGATGAAAGGCGCTTAAGTGCATCTGGTTTTGATTACAGGGGAGGAGAAAGCCAGGCGGTCTCTTGGGGGTTGGACCAGTCATTTGGCTCTGCCTTCCTCCGGGCAGTGCTGGCTGCTGGTGAGGCCAGGAGGCCAGGTGTGGGGGCAGGCAGGAAGCAAAGCCAGTACAAAATCCTCCAACTCTCCAAGGCTCCTGACCCCAGCCCCTGACTCTGCCAGGTGGGACACCCAGAAACAGTATGATGGCTCAGGGATGCCAGGCTCCTTTGAGAAAGTCAAGTTCAGAGTGGCTGCTGCCCACCCCTGACCCACAGCTCTTCACCGATCTCCACCCCCCCCCCATCTCCACAACATCCTCCCAAGAACCCCTGACCCTCCAACAACTTTCCCTACTGCTCTTCTCCCTCCAGCAAAGTTAAAACCCTCCTGCTTCAAGAGTTTCTGAATGTGATGAAAAGTAAGAAAACGCAAACTTTTAAAAGTAAAAAAAAAAAAAAACACAAAAAACCCTCAAGGTTTTCTTTTGCAACTAGCCGGGTATCATTTTCCATAAAACAGACATCGTTAAGGATTCCACATCACTGTAACTGACAACCATGCGGAATTAAAGGAAGAGATTAATATTAAAATAAGGTGGCTATCCAGGACCTTCATCAGGGAGTCTGCTCAGAGCCCTGCACCTGTCCCTGCGCGGGACTCCACGTGGGCACAAGAAACTCTTGGGGGATTGGATAGGTTAAACACAGCCTGCAGTTCTACAAACGAAAATGCATTTTCTTATTCCCGCCCTGATTTAATCCTGCTGCGTGTTATTATTGTCAAGTCTCTTCTCACCACCGTTTCTAAAAAGAAAACCTGTGGGTCTGCGTGGCCCTTCGCCGCCTGCTCGGCTTTTATTGTGCACGCAGCCTGGTCTGTCTGCGTGGATCCAGCACGTCGTGACCGCGTCGCAGGCGCTCACAGACACCTTCGGATTGGCATGTCTATATAGGCTGGACGCATTGTCTCCGCGGCCACACACACACACACACACACACACACACACAATAAAGGGCTACAGACCCCTGGCCAACCCTCCTCGCAACCCATAATTAGAGAGATGACCTTTACGAAAGACAATTAAAATATGATAATGATCGAGGCGCTCTCCCCTTTCTAAAAAAGAAAATACACAGGTGTTGGCTTCAGGAGGCTCCACCTGGCCTGGCCAGGAGGCCTCCTCCAGCTCATGAATGAACTCCTTCTCCCGGGAACCTTCGATTCCCCGCTACCTACGCGAGCGCTGGCTCCCCTCCTCCCTCTCCCCTCCCCCACCAGTGCTCCGGCTGGCAGGAGCTTGCTGGCGGCGGCGGCCGGGCTTTGTCATCGGAACGCACACACAGACACGCACACGCGCGCACCCGGCCACCACGGGACCGCGGCGGCTGCTGCACTGTGTCCTTCCTCGCCACGCTCCCCTCCCCACCCCCCCACCCCTTTTAAGAGCTCTTCCAAACCCTTTCTTCTGTCCTTTCTATGTGCGGTCCTTTTAATCGAGGAGCTCGGAAAGCATTTTAGGAGGGCCTCCCGCGGGGCGCGGGACGCCAGGACTCAGGACGCGCGCGGAGAGATCTGTGGGTAGCTGGCCTTTGTTCTGCCCCTTGCCAGGGTCCCAAGGGCGGAAAAACCTCTGTCGCGCTGGGGCCCACCGGCGAATTGGCGGCAGCTGACACCAGCATGCCCTACCCCCACCAAACCGAAACGTGAAATCCCCTCCGGAGTTCACTCCAGACTTGCGGGGGGTTAAGGGAAGGGAGTGTGGGCATTGCCTCGGGGTCGGTCTCCTGGCCCACAAGTGGCTCTCATACAGACAAATGTGCGGTGTCATTACGGAGGCTCCTGTTGCTCGAGGTCCCGGGGGTGCTTCGGCGGCGCGCGTGCACCCCACCCCTACACCGCGCAGAGGGCGTGCGGGGGGCCCAGGTGCTGGGGCTCCCCGGGAGGCTGCCTGGAGGAGATGCCGCGTCCGGCCCTCCCTCACCTCCTGGCTGCCTTGCGGGACCGCGAGCACGGAGCCAGGGCGGCCTCTCGCCTTTCATTACTGGGCCTACGAAAGCAGCAGCCCAGGCAAATATGTAGCTATTAAAATTAATCGCCCTGCGTTGTCAGCTGAACATAATGCAAATTATTTATGGGCTGTCTGCGCAATATTTATCATCGTGCAGGCTCCAGGCGCTTCGTGCCTCCCGGCCTCCCCCGCCCGCCCTGGCCGGCGCAGGGCGAAGCTGCACGCAGGCTGCGGCGGCCAGGGGGCTCTGGACGCCAGAATGGGGTTCCGAGGGCGACGTAACGCACCAAGCTGCCTTCCAGGCCGAGCGCCTCACTATGCTTGTCATTCATTTCACATTTGTTAGCCTACTACGTGTAAAATCAGGAGGTCTGCGAAACTGGGGGTGGGGGTGGGGGTGGGGGCGGGGGCGTAAAAACAATTCGGAGAAATCGGAACCAGACAAGTTCGGGCCGAGGGGCTATGCAGATGGAGGCACCCTGGCTGCCCAAATGAATCTGCTGTAGCTCAAACCTGTCCACCCTAGGAAACCCATGTTTGCGGAAGGTGGATTAGCACTCAGAGAAACCGAGAGCATCGGAGGTGCCCCACAGATCTCAGTACCACGCCGCCGACTAGAACCGGAATTCAGTGTCCTTCCAGCCTCAAAACTTGTTTGCGGATCGCAGATAACAGATTAACTGCTAATGGTCGAAATTGGCCAACCATTTAGTTTATCACTGCTGGGGGCCCCGTGGTATTCGCTGCACTTTTTATATGTAAAAAACAGCCTTAGTACCTCCGAAACAGCTTTTGTGTGGCTTTTGTTTCTCTTTCAAATACCGTGTTTTGAAAAACAGCAGCAACACGCCACCCCACCCCCTCTCCAACCGAGCCTTCTCGTTTAAAAAAAGAGCCCAGGAGGAGAAATAATCTATAGGACAATCCCCCCCTACTGGTCGGCGCCGGCGTTAGGGCTTTTTACGCAGATCGAGTCGCCCTGGGCTGCAGAGGTAAACAGGCTTTCTGCACCGCTGCTAAATGAATCACGAGGGGAAGAAGGGGGACTGCGGGGCGGGGGAGGCCTCGGGATCCCGGCTCGGTGCCAGGGAGGGAGGGCGCAGCACGAGGGGCAGTGAGGTGGAGACGAGTAGACCCTGCCCGGAGGCCTCGGGCCAGGAAGGTCGGTGGGCGGTCCAGCCAGAGGCCCGCGTTCGCAATCTGCGAGGCCGGGTGAAGGCGCAGCCTGGGCCTCTATCCCCAACGCGCCTGGGCGCCAACTGGGGCCGGTCACGCTGCCGTGAGTCCATCTGCAGGGAAGGAGGTCACGGGGCGCTCCCTCCCACACAGTTTTAGCAGCTCTGGGCCTTCAGGACGCAGAAGTAGGCCTACATCTCTCTTCTGATGTGCATTTTAAGCAAATTATTGCCCTTCATCACCGTCCCCACCCTGAACGCCAACGTCACCTCGCACTTAGCTGACCTAGCCTGAGTAAGGGCCTGCTTCTGGGGTCCTGGCGGGTGGAGTGGCCATCTGTGGCACCTGCTCTCCGGACTAACAGAAGGGTACATAGCCAGAAAGCTCCTTCAAATGTATATTCTTTATCCGGTTTCCTTTTAAAAATGTGGTTTGACCCAATTTTCTTTTAACCCCCAACTTTTGACAGGGAGTTTTCTTAGAACATTCCAAAGATTCTCCCATTACTTCCGAAACTTAATTTGAAGTGATGCAAAAGAAAAGGCAGTTCAAAAGATTAAATTGCTTTTGGATTCTCTTTATCTCCTACACTCCTGCATGGCTTTGAGGAAGGGCTGGTTTTCACTTTGTTTTGTTTTGTTGTTGTTTTTAATCGGTAAGTCATTGTGTTGCCTAGGGTGAACCTGAACATTAATCACAGTAAAGTGCAGGGGTCATGCCCCGTTTACAAAGTGCTTTAATACTTTGGTCCTCAGAATCCCACCTGAGAGGGGCAGGTAAGTGTTCTTGTTCCCATTGCAGAGATGAGGGGACTGAGCACCTCCTCTCCCCAAGTTTCAGGAATCTAGTCTTCCTCATTAACTGGGGCCAGAGCCCGGTGAAGCTTGCCTGCTCCTTCCCACGTCCACCCTCCTCCAGCTTAATGTCATTTAGTAAATGCTGCACCCTTTTCTGAGACCTATCTCCTGGGGCCCGGGCCACCATCCGGGTTGAGGCAGCCCCCACCACACACATTTTAGGCAGCTCCTTCCACAGCCTGCAAACCGCATGGAGACTTACAACCGTCTGTTTACTCACTTCCCTCCTGCGGGTCAATTCCGACACCAGGACGGGGAGGACAATTTTAAAGTGTTTCTGCAGACAGACCCTCTGCCCGAGCCGGAAGTGTTTTATGGACATGAGCCGAGTTAATCCCAGGAGGGGCAGCAGGATTAGTTCTTGGTTTGGGTGGGGGATTCCTGTGTTAAGGTTTAATCCCTTAAGAGATGGGGGTCGGGTGGGTTCAGCAATGTGTGCCTCCTCCCTTTTAGTCTCCTAGATTCGGGCCGTGGCAGACGGAAACTGAGGCATGTGGTTCTGGAGCCCCAAAGCCTCGATCCTCCGCGAATCATGGTGTAGGGGGCGGGCAGCACCCAGCGTGGACACACCCTGGGATCAGTACAGACAGGGAGTGCGAGTGGAGAGCACAGCTGTGTGTGTGTGTGTGTGTGTGTGTGTGTTTTCCCCAGGTTTTATTCTTCCAGCCCTGCGGAAAGGAGGAGAGCAGCAACCCGGGGAGGGAGCCGGAAAGAAACACTTAATCACCGGCGTCTCGCTGCTCGTCACGCGAAGATGGCAGCGACTCCCCTGGGTTTCAAGGTTCCGGGAAAGGCGTGTGTTCTGCCTGGAGGCGCGCGGGCTGCTGCGCTCCCTCCCTTGGCTGGGCGGCCAGCCCGGGCTCACCGAGCCCCTCTCAACGCCAGCAAGTGCGGTTAGGGAGCCCAGCTGCCCCTCTGCGGGCCCCGGCGGTGGTGAGGGCAGCTTGTTCCATGGTCTTCGCGAGCTAAAAGTAAAGGCTCGAGGAAGTGGGTACATCCAGCGCCGCCTGGGATCACGACCTCCCCCTCCTCCGCGCGCCCATACACCCTCACGCTGGGTCGGGCACGCAGGGTGACAAGCTGTGGCCAATACAAGACGTGCCGGCTGAACTCCTGCTAGCTGTGGCCAGAGGTCGAGCCAGCCTTCGCGGGAGAGGGTATTTATCGCCACCTATCTACTCCCACCTATCTACTCGCAGGCCCCACAATCTGACCCTCCCCTTTAACCCCCGGTCAACGAGAAACACACAGCTCACAGGTCCCTGCCAGCCGAGGCCACTTCCCTGATGGGAGGAAGCGGTGGAATCCCCAGGCCTGGCTGCACGCCGCAGGGGAGCAGGAGGGCAGCTCGGCCCCTCCACCCAGACTCATCCCCAGCGCAGTGCAGCGCTCACCGCCTCGGGCTTCCGAAGCGCCAGAGCCCGGAGTGGGGGGAAGGCGGGCAGCGCGCTGGGACCCGGGGAGTGTGTGTGTGTCCGTCCGTGTGAGCAACCAAGAACCAGCGATCCCCACCGGGGCTGACTGGGCTGGCGACTGCAGCAGAGAGGAGCCCGAAGCTGCGGAAGGCGCTGCCGGGTGTCTGGTCAGCTCTACGAGAGGAGACCGGGGATGCGTCGGGAGCCCAGGGATCGGTGTGACCCAGCTGCCCCCGCAGGCGTCCCTTTAGCTCCGCCTCCCGGTACCACTGCCACCCGGCGATAAGGAGTTCCTCCGCTATCGGAGGTCCCCAGTCCCCAGTCACCTCCGGTGGACGTCACTGCCGGATGCTGTGCGGCGAGGTGGGGCGAGGGGCCTTTGCACTGCCTTCCCCAACCCCTTCTCTGCTGCTGAGCCACAATAACATGCTTCTTTTATACGATGTTCCCGGGACGCTTCCTTTGCAAAATAAAGGCCAAATGTTGGGCCTTATAGTTTCTTTCCATAGTTTTTTTTTTTTTTTTTTTTTAACTTTGGAAGGTAGGGAGTCCAGGCAGTCCTCTGCAAATACCCCCCAAACATCTTGCCTTCTCTACAGAACACTGGAGTGGTAACCCAGCGCCCTACTTTCTTCCCCACCCTGTCCCATCCCAAGCTATGCAGCTTTAGGCAAGGCACTTCACAGTCTGGGCCTCAGTGTCCTCATCTGTAAAATGAGGCCCAAAATAATAGTGTCTAACTCGTAGGGTTGTTTTAAGGATGAGTTAATACATAAAGCCCCTAGAATGCTGCCTCACACACAGTGCTACAATGTTGTTAGGATTTGGTACTCTCTTACCTTTGGATGGGGAAAAGGTCATCCAGGTTTAAGTTCTTCGAGGCCAACATGGAGTTGAGTTGGGGCAGGATGGAAGGACACTATCGCCCACAAGAAAGTTAAGAAGGGCTCACAGTCCCACTAGAGGAGGTGGTGCTGTGCTGTAGGGGGTGGTGGTGGGGGAACATGGGCTTTAATGGCGCTCATTTAGACTGGATTAATGGGAAGCTCCTGCCAGGGCTCAGGCACCATTACCCACCCTCTCCCTGAGGCCTTAGGCAAACAGCACTGGTGTAGAGGACCTCCAGTCCACTCTACCAGGCCACACTTTTTGACGGCTCAAGGCCATCTCTTATAAATCAGTTTTTGGAGGCACTGGGTGAAAGCCACATCCTCTGGGGCCTGCATGTGGCAGGCCTAATCCCTGGGCTTATTGGTGGGCCTCATTTTAGGGACACGCAAATGCACTATTATTTATGTAAATAGAGTGTATCAGATTTCTAATTTCAAAAGCTCCTTATTTCCTTTGAAATGGGGTCTAATGTGCAATGGGGAAGAGTTGGGCAAAGAAGGGCCTGAAGAGGCCTGGGGGGCACTCATTCCCGGCCTGGCCCAAGGTCACTCATAATTCATTAGGTGGGACAGCCTTTTTCCTTTTCAAAGACGACGCAAATAGCCTTTCCCTTACGTGGCTGCCGGCATTCGCCTAATCACTGAAATGTGCTGGCGGTGCGCTCTCGCTCTCAGTTGATCCTTATCAGAACTGTGCGTGCCAGGCTGCCGGCCCCGCGAAAAGACAAAGACACGGGCGCCTCCATGTGCTCCCAAAGCCTTGGTCACCTCCAGGACTTCCCCTTCACAGACTCTGGCTTCCAAACCGAAGCAACGCAGCCTCCGGAACAAACCCGAAGCCCTAAGTCAGAATTCCAGGTCTCGAGCGCCACCCGGAGAGTTCACATTTCCCCTCCCCCGAGGCGCAAGCAAGACTCCCGAGGGCGGCGGCAGCACACGTGGTGGTGCCCCCCCCCCAACCCCACCCCGCACCGAGCAGCACGTAAGCAGGAAAAGAAAAAGCCAAGAGAAAAATGTGGACTACAAAAGCCAAAGCCCAGGGCCATCTACTATAGAAGTACAAACAACCCCAGAGAGGAGTTTGCAAGGAGTAAGCAACCCCCAAATAAAACTGCAAATAAAATAAATTCCCTTTTAGAGTTGTGTTAAAAGTCCTCGAAGGTGGAGTGCAAAGGGGATCGCGTCGTCTTAGGACACACGAGTGGTGCCAAGATGCATCGTGCTCACCCAGCATCTCCTGCACACACGTTGAATACCAGGCAGAGCGAGATCCTGATCTACCGATTCACCAGTTCTCACAGTACTCATAACCGACTCAACGTGTTACTTGATTAAAAAAAAAACACAAAGATTGATCTTGCTTGAAAGATACATGGCAACCCGTATTTAGATGGGCAGCTGTCTGACCACATTTGTCTGGTCTCTCTAAGAATCCACGTTTTCTAGCCCGGGAAGGAGGCGGCCCTCGCGGCTCCTCCTTCGGCGGTTTCTTGGCGAAGCGCCCATCCTCCCCAAGCACGGGGAACGGAGGCGGCCGCATTAATAGTCGCGGGGAGCCTGCTCTGACCTATACTGTCATTTTTTCCATCGGTCAGAACCGGGAGGGGGGTTCTCCTCCGAGGGGCCCTGCATGGATCATTGGGTTTTCCCCGGCGAACTTAACACGGAGGCAAAAGGGGCAGATGGAAACCAGGCCTCGGCTGGCCGGGCGCGCGTAAGCGCCCCGCTCGGCAGCTCGACGCAAAGCCAGGGCTGGATTTTCGCGGCCCGGGCCCGGCGGTCTCTCTGGCCGGCGCGATCCTCCTTCCCTCCGGCTGAGCAAACGTGCTCGCCTAATTCCGTCCTGGAGACACCAGCTGTGTGGTGAGAGTGGGGGGAAACACGCAACTTTTCCAACATAAAGTGTACGCGCACAGACGAGGCGAAGGCCCACCCTGATTCTGTGCACGTACCGACACAGCATCTAATCAGTGTCACTGCCAGGAATACGCTTCCGCGGCGGGCGACACTCCCGCCCCCGCCAACCTGCAGGAGGGAGGGGGGGATGCAAATGGCGTCTCTTGTAGTCCCAGACTCTGCACGGCTCAGGCTGCTGCGACTCCGAGATGTCGCAGTGTGCCAAGCGCCGCCACTCTGGAGTAGAAAACACGCAGGAGGCCCGCGCCCCTTCTGCGCCCGGGTCTCGGGAAAAGGAACTAACACCACTCCTCTTTCCGAGGCCATTCCCCCTCCCCCACCTCCGGAAGAGCTACCCTTCCCGACCGGGGGGGTGGGGGTGGGGGTGGGGGCGGGAAACTTTGGGAGACGACTGTTCCGAGCCTTCCCCGCGTGGCGCCGGAGAGGAACGTGGGTGGGTTTCCCGTCGGAGGCCTGACCCCATTTCCCCCACTCTTCCAGGCCTTGGACCTGAATCTCGTGGACTAAGGGGAGGGGGCATTTCGGGCCACTCTGAGGTGGGGGACACCAAAGTCAAGCGTCCTCAAGGGCTCTGGCTGGTGGCCAAGTTTGTGTCCTTTCCCTCCCACGATGGAGTAGCGCGCGCCACTTTGGGTAAGCGTGAGACTCTTTACGCCCGGCCACGAGGCCACTCCTGTCTTCCAGGTGGGGCCGATGGTTTCTCTACATCTCCTCCCGCTGTGCGGCCCCCATATCCCCGGGGAGCCCCCAGAGGTAGCTTGCACTTTCCCTCGCCCGCCCTTCCGGGGGGAGGCATGTGTCGTGAGCACCAAGGCTCCGGTCTGCACCCTCTAGTGAGCAACCTCGGCAACCCTCCCCGGCCACAGTCTCGGCCGATCCCCCCCCGGAGTTGCCATGCGGGATGCAGCCTCTCCCAAGAATAATGGGGCGCCCCTGGGACGCAGGCAGGTATGGCGGTTCCGGTTGTTCCGGGATTTGTGTGCAGGACGAAAACAAGGCCGGCGATCACAAGAGCGGCGCCTCCATTCTCAGGGTTCAGACGCCTGTGCGGTCTCCGCATCGGTCCCGCTATCGCCACTCTGGCCTGGGGGGCCGCTTCCGTCACCCCACGCCGCCCCCCAGCAATTCCCCATCCTGCCTGTGCGGCACAACGCGGAGCCCCAAGCACCCCGGCTGCCACCCCAGCCCCTCCATAACTCGCGCGCCTCCCTCGCCCCGGGCTCAGGGCGCCGCTCGCTCTCTGCGCCCCGAGTCCGCCGGTTCCACCCTTGGCTGCGATAGCCGCCGCCCCGTGCCACCCCCGCCCGGCCCAGCCCTTGTCCCAGCCCGGCTCCCCCGCCAGCTGCGCCGCCACCGCCGCACGTGACCCGCCCCCGTCGCGGCTTCCGCTGAGCTGCCTGTTCCGGAGCACAAACAATTTCTGCTCTGACGCGGGGTCTCTCGGGCCCTGGCGTCCTCTCCTCCCTGCCCCCCCTTCCGGGTACGAGAACTCAAAACAACTCGCTGACCTTCGGGCCGACCAGCTCCGGCTTCCACAGACTCCCGCATTCCGTTCAAACCCGGCCGCGGCAGCTTCTAAGATTTCACTCCGAGCCGGGCTGGGGGGAGGGGGTGATTTCTCCGGGAGGGGGTGTCTCAGATCGAAAGAGCCACTTCACGCTCCTTCCTCTCCTCCGAAGTGAGTTTTTAGACTACTCAGAGATCCTGGGGGAAAGCGCGACTCGAAAAGCAGTCCGCCCGCCCCCGCGCCCCACGCAAATGCTGCCTTGACTCGTGTCTGACGGCTTTCCAGGGTCACGGCCCAGCGGCAGAGGGCCTGGCCGGCCTCGGAGATACCACCAAGCTGTGCACTGTGGCACTGAGCAGGGCTGGGCAGGGGTGGAGGGCTGGCATTAAATAATACTGGCGGGCTCCCACTCCCGTGCTCTGTGCTGACTGCTCCATAAGTCCTCTGATTTTACAAATCAGGATATTGAGGCATGGAGAAAGGTTAACCAAGTAACTCAGTCACCCAGCTAGTGAAATGACCTAGTGGGAATTTGAACCCAGGTCTCCCAGAGTCCGGGGTGGTTAAACATTATGCTGTAGTCCTCAGGATTCACAGTACGGACCCATTTACAAAACTTAGTGTTCACTTGAGGGCTATATATTTTGTGTTGCATTGCGGCTGGCACATAGTAGGCACTCAATAAATATTGGTGGAATGAATGTGTCTGATTAAATGATTGACAGAATCATTGATGACAAGTGGTTTCAGAGAAAACAGCCTCAACCATTGTTCCTTCTAAGTGGATTGTTTTACCTTAATAAAATCTCTAGCTGTTGTTGTTGTTTTAAATGTTTGCAGGGTAACAGGAAACTCCTATTCAAAATACATATTAACCTCCCACCTCTATCCCGCCCCCCCAAGCCAATCAGCACAGCAGCACTTGAACTTGCTGAGGCACATAACCAAACAACAGCTTTTACTTGGTCTCAGTCATCCCTCCCCCACCTTGTTCCTTCTCTTTAGGACTTCTGCTTCGGGTTGGGCAAACTGCATTTGAAGTGATTCTGAACATACAGCAAGAAGAGAGAAGTGTATCAGACATGGCTCATTGGCTTCCCTTCCACAGGTGGGTGGTGATGGGATGGGGACAGCGGGGCTTGCAGCTCAGTGGCTAGTTTTAATTCACTGACCACATGAAGAACACTGCTATCCATGCAGCTTGCTTCAGAGTCGCAGCCCTCACCAGCTGTGAGGTCACATCTCTTGAAAAGGCAGCCATCTACCTTAACCAACAGCTCGGAGACGCTGGTCAGTGGGACCACATCTGCAGTTTGGAGAGCTGCATGGTGCTATCCTGCTCCTTCCAGGGCCCCAAGAGAGGAGGCGATTACAAAAAATAACATTTGTACATTTACATATGCAATAGAATGCACTTCTATGCTATATTGTTATCTTTCCCCCTCTTCATTTTCCAAACCTAATCAGTTGTCCCTGCAGTCACTAATTGAGCAATCTGAAATGAGGACAAATTTCACTTCACGTTACCTGAAAGTAAACTTTCTCCTTTTCAATTGGATTCCTCCAACATCTGTTTGTTTGTTTGTTTGTTTTTTAGACAGAGTGGAAGGGAGGTTTAGACAGAGTGGAAGGGAGGGAGGGAGAGAGACATCAATTGGTTGCATCCCTCACGACCCTGACTGGGGCCAGGGATTGAACTTGTAACCCAGGTACATGCCCTTGACCAGGAATCGAACCCACAACCATTTGGTCCGCAGGCTGATGCATTAACCACCGAGCCAAACCGGCCAGGCTCCTCCAACATCTGTTGGATGGATGCCTCTGTGGTGTAAGTCACGATATTAGGCAGAACATAGAGGAGGAAAATTCCTGGTCTCTGTTTCTGATTATTGATATAGTCTGCCTTCCCTCCCTCTCCCCTCCTCCTCCCTCCCTCCCTCCCACCTTCTCTCCCTTCCTCCTTTCCTCTCTCTTTCTGACAGTTGTCTATTTTGTTCATGTTCCTACAATTATTAACCAAGAAATGAAAATGTTTATTTCCTCTCTCAGGAACAGCACAATCTTGATTATAAAGCTGGGGTTTCACCAGCCTCTTTTACAGTCTTGTCTGGAATGACCAGCAGGACCCTGTGACCTCAGCCTGTGGCCAGTCCAGGATAGAGGCATCAGCTGATTTCCAAGGAGGCCTCAGACCTCAATTCGATGTGGCCTGATGGTAACAGAACAGCCTTGCCGAAACTCACATACCCCTTGTGTAGGGGGCACTGGTGACAAGTGATGTTGCATCAGAGGTTCAGGATGCTAATTTGATTTATTATCTTTGTACAGCCTGGGGAGGAGAAAAGGCTCATAAAAGTGTTCTAGGCTGGTCATTCTGAATGTGAGCATTTATTTATCTGCAAAGCTGCCGAATATCCCTGCAGGAAGTCGCGGACACAGCAACACCCGACTGCACAGACAAAAGTCTCCCCTTTACACAGGCTGCTTTTATTGTTTCCAATAGCTTTGTGCTCTCCCTGGGGACAGAGGAGCGTCACATAGTGAGGTTTCTTCCTCTTTTCTCACGCTGCGGAGGAAGTGATGTCGTGGCATTAACTCAGCCTGTGAACCACATCAGAGACAGAGTTGAGGAAAGCTTGGTGCAGGGTGGCATTTCTATGGCCGTCCTGCTTCAGGTCCCAAGGAACCTCAGCCTGGATATGAGTGTGGGGATGGTGTGCACACAATGTTGGCACAAAGCAAGAGAAATCATACCTGGGAACCATCCCCTAGGTGTAAGGGGCTCCTAGGGGGTGGATGCTCCTGGCCCCTTGAGCCCGCTTCCCATTAGAAGGAAAGGCCCCAAAGGGCTTCTGGAACACTTCTCATTCATTTATCGGACGACGTATAGAGATTACCCACTTTGTGCCGGGCACTGTGGGCACTGTGCTAAGCCAAGCCTGGGTATGCAATGGTAAGCCAAAGACACGGTCCCTGCCCTCTTGTTTTTTTAATCCTCATCTGAGGATATTTTTACAGTTATGTTCAGACAGAGTGGGAGGGAGAGAGAGAGAGAGAGAGAGAGAGAGAGCGCGCGATTGAGAGAGAGATCAATTGGTTGCCACCCGCACGGCCCCAGAGGGGTCGACGAACTGCATCCGAGTACGCACCCTTAGCCGGAATCGAACCCGCAACTCTTTGGTCCACAGGCTGACACTCTAACCGCTGAGCCAAAGCCGCCAGGGCAGTCCCTGCCCTCTTGGTTCAGGATGTGGTTCCAATCGTCAAGTCCTGTCGGTCCTACCTCCTTAATGTGTTTCCTATGCTCTTCCTCATTTTACTCCCTTCATTCACATCCTTGAGGACTCTTTGAGGAGCAACTGAACCCACCCTCCCCAAACTCACTTCTGCCATCTGCTCATGCCACCCACTGCTTTAAATCCTTCAAGTAGCAAGAAGGGGAGGGACAAGGGGCACCCCCTTCCCGCTGAGTCAGCTCCTTTATAAAGATTTCTGGGAAGTCCCACCTAATTGTTTCCACTTATGTCTCATAGGCCACCTCTTGCTGCAAGGGAGGCTGAGAAATGTTACCTTTAAGCTTGAGTACATTGCTGACTCAAATTACTAAGGGGGGGTGGCTATTGGGGTAGGTAACCAGCCACGTCTGCTCATAGTCTCACAAGAGTATATGACAATATGAAAACACTCCCTAGGTGGTAGGAGAGGAGTCAGTAGACACCTTTTGGGGTCATCCCTGTTCTGAGAACTGCCTTCATCTCCTCCCGGGGGGTGGGCGTAGGGATGCCAGCAGCCTCTCTGTTGCTGTAGCTGCAGCTGGATCCTGCCCCTCGCTGAGCTACTTCTGTCCCCCCACCCCCAACCCCACCTCGGGAACAAGGATGGGGAGAGAAAGCTGGTCAGTCAGGGCTGGACTGGCTCCATGGTATTTGACTAGTGTAATCCCACAGGCCTTTGCTCCAAAGGGCTCCATGCTTGGGGTTTCGTGCTCTGCAGTGACCATCTTAACATTCTGAATGATACTATCATTGCATTTGTGTGTGGTAGGTAAAGGCTGATGGGACAATGGAATATGCACCAGGGCCTTGGAGCCTCAGCTCACGCACCCACCTACCTTCTGCCACTTCCTGGCTTACCCCCCTGCGAGGGTCTCGATGCCCACCCCCTCTGCCTGGCCTGTCACACACCATCCTGGCCTTGGGGACTGCTGCTTCCTTCTTCCCCTGGCAGGGGCCTGGTTGCTAAGTTTGGGAAGGTCAGGGTTGGGGTCAGGTGTGCCTCATGACATCTTGGGCAGGGGCAAGGTGACAGCCTTCCCTTCCAGGCTGGCAGGGCCATAGCACATGTGGCTGGCCACTTGGCAGGGGCCTCTCATGCACCATCGATCCAGGCACTGAGTGTCCCGGCATGGAGGTTATGGTCTCTTGGAGGCCACTGACTGCCATGGGCTGGGGCAGTGGGCATGTGGGAAGGGGACACCGACTTCCCTGCCCCTGGCTGGGGCACTGCATTTTAATTTTGTTCAGGGCCCTGCAAATTATGTAGTCAGCCCTGCCTGACTGCAGGGCTATTGTGTTTGATCCCGTGTAGGCCGGGCCAGGGAAAGCCAGTCTACAGAAAGGCAGAGAATAATGAAGAAGTTCAATAAGTAACAGAGTGCCTTCAGAAATGCAGGGCCCCAGAAAGGGCAGAGATGGGTTCCTGAAGGGGGTTCACTGTCCGGGTCCTGCCCCCTGGGGAGGCCTGGCTGCACTTTTGCTCCTGTGTTCTTTCAATCAAGTCTCTTCTGTTCCTTGTACTACGATGAATGGATTTCCCTGATTGCCAACTCAGAGTTCCCAACCATGACCAAAAAAAAAAAAAGAGCTCAGTTTGCAGTTCATAGTATTGGGCTTCAGTCCTCACTTTGCCATTTAACTAGCTGTGTGATATTGAGCAAGTTAGTTATTCTGTCTGAGCCTTTGTTTCCTTAAGAAATGACTGGGCATCATGGTACCAACATTGGAGGTTGCTATGAGGATTATCTGTGCTCCTTCTCCTTAATAGAACTTAAGGCACAAAGGCACGTAGGAAATTTAGAGTGAAATGATTTCCTTCGCTTATTGTTTTCTCAGTACTTAAATACTGCTTATTTGAATCTGGTTAACTCAAGTGGTTAGACTAGGGTCAAACAAGATGGATGTCATAGGTCTGAGCATTCAACAGGTTTCCTTAGCACATTTCCATGACCAAAGACTAAACCCATAAGGTAGATCTTCCAGTTAGCTATTGCTGCGTAGTGAACAGCCCCCAAATGTAGTGGTTTAAAGTAACAACCATGTGCCCTGGCCTGTTTAGCTCAACAGTTAGAGCGTTGGCTTGGAGACCAAAGGGTCATGGGTTTGATTCCCATTCAAGGGCATCTTGGTTGCCGGGTCAATCCCCAGCCCTAGTCGGATTGTGCAGGAAGCAACCAATCGATGTGTCTCTCTCACATCAATGTTTCTCTCTCTCCCTCCTCTATCTAAAAAAAAAAAAAAAGTCAATGGAAAAATATCTTCAGGTGAGGATTAAAAAAATAAAATAAAAGTAACAACTATATTACTATATCTCATGATCTTGTGGGGCAGGAATTGGGGCAGATCTAGGATGGGTGATTCTTCTGTTCCATATGGGATCAACTAGGGTCCCTCAGTGGTACTCAGGTGGTGGATGTGCTGGTCTGGAGGGTCCAAGTCAGCTTCATGCACATGTGTGGCACTTTTGGGAGGGATGGCTGGAAGACTGGGCTCAGCTGGGACTGTAGAATGTGGCTCATATGTGCAGCCTCTCCAGCACGGTGGTCTTAGGGTAGTAGTACTTCTTACCTGGTAGCTCAGATCTTGTAGAGAGGGTGTTCCAAAAGACCAAGACAGCATCTAGAAAGCCTCTTCTGATCTAACCTTAGACATCATGCAGTACCACTTCTGCCAATTCACTTGCTTACACGAGAGTCATAAACTCACCCAGATTCAAAAGCAAGGGACTACACAAGGGTGTGAATACCAGGAGGCATGGGCCATGGGGGGGGCATCTTTGGAGACTAGCTGCCACAGTGGCCCGACCACTCTCACGTGTGTGCCCTTAGTCCTGGGAGGCAAAGTGTGAGTGGATGGAAGAGCGAAAATGCATCCCCATACATCAGCAGAAAGGTTCCAGGAATTCTTGAACAGGAGATGGAAAGGTTCTTGGAAATATCAGCCCCTGCAGAGTATCTGAGAACTACTTTGGATGTTAAATCCTAGTCCTGCTTCAAAGCCAATCTTTGGGGCTCTTGAGTTTACAAAAAAAAAAAAAAAATCTCAGATTCCTATAGCGGACTTACTATAATTATCTCCATTTTCCATATGGGGAAACTTACTTAAATTGTTTAGCGTCACAGCTAGAAAATGGTATGGCTGGAGTTTGAA
The DNA here is from genome assembly GCF_014108415.1 of Molossus molossus. NCBI lineage: Eukaryota > Metazoa > Chordata > Mammalia > Chiroptera > Molossidae > Molossus > Molossus molossus. The sequence goes on along the minus strand of NW_023425355.1, from coordinate 114,989,071 downwards.
TTCAGATATATCTAATGCCAAAGCAGTAGGTCATTTTACAATTTATAGTTTAAGTAAGTTTCCCAGGATCACCCAGAGAAACCAGAAATACAGTTCAATACCCATTCATGGTAATGCTTAGCAAATTTAGAAGACAATGGAAATTTCTTCATAAAGAATATAGACAGCCCTGGCCAGTTTGGCTCAGCGGTTAGAGCGTCGGCCTGTGGTCCAGAGAGACCCGGGTTCGGTTCCCGCTAAGGGCACGTACCTCGGTTGCAGTTTGTCCCCGGCCCTGGTTGGGTCGTGTGGGTGGCGGCCACTCGATGTGTCCCTTTCACGTCAATGTTTCTCTCTCTCTCTCTCTCCCTTTCCCTCCCACTCTATCTGAACAAAATATCGAAAAAAATGTCCTCGAGTGAGAATAAAAAAAAAAAAAAGAATATGGACAGACAAAACTTATAGTAAACATTATATTTAATTATAAAATACTGAAAGCTTTCCCCCTGAGATCAGGAACTACACAAGGATGCCTGCTATTACTTCTTCTATTCATTATTACACTGGAGGTCATAACCAGTGCAACAAAGCAAGAAAAAGAAATAAAAAGCACCCAGATTGGAAAAGAAGAAATGAAACTGTCATTATTTGTAGGTGACATGACTGTGCACATAGAAAACCCCAAAGAACCTACAATCCAACTACTAGAATTAATAAGGGAACTAAGTTCACTGAATTTGATGTAGGTCCCTTGTGAGGATTCAGTGAGAAGCTTCTATCAGATACTAAACCCTTACCTATTTAAGCCTCACAACAACCTCTTTTTGGCCTGTGGCACTGGTGACACTTCCTCCTTGACATTCCCTTTACCCTGGCTTCTTTGACACTATCCTCCTTTGTATCTCGTCCTCTTCTCCCTCTGGATTTCTCTCCCAGCCTCCTCTTCTGGTATCTGCGCGTGTGCACTGTCAGCCGTGTTCAGAGTTCTGTCCACAAGCAGTGCTATGGTGAGCACACCTCCGTTGCATTCTGTGTGCATGGCACCTCCCATGGTTGTCCGACACCCTCGTCATTTCTTCCCTTGGACTCTCTCACTGACCTAAAATACACAAAACATAAAACGTACTATTCTAACCATTATCAGTATACAGTTCAGTGGTATTAAGTACATTTATACTGTTGCGCAACCATCACCACCATCATCCCGCCACCGCCACCGGTCCTTCTCCCTTCGCACCCACCTGTCACATAGCCACCAGGGTGAACTTCCTAAAATGCAAACTTTTTTTTTTCTTCATTGGTTTTTAGAGAGAGAGGAAGGGAGAGGGAGAAAGACAGAAACATCGATGAGAGAGGACATCTATTGGCTGCCTCCAGCATGCCCCTCACTGGGGATCTGGCCCACAACCTGGGCATGTGTCCTGACGGGGAACCGAACTGGCGACCTCTTGGAGCATGGATGGATGCTCAACCACTGAGCCACACCGGCCGGGTCTAAAATGCAAACTTGATATTGCTATCTTTCCCCCACTTAAATTCTTTCAAGACCTTGAGACACCTTGGTTAAGTTCAACATCTTCTGTGTGGTTTCATAGCCCTCCATGGTCACTGTCCTGCTCACTCCTGATGCACCATGCATGCTCTCTCTGGTTTCCATGACTGTATTAATTTGGGTACCTCCAAAAGCTGACCCTGAACCAAAGATTTTGGAGCATAAGAGAGGTGATTTCAGGAAGCACAGTGACGGAGTGGGAATTGAGACAGGGAAGGGAGGAAGGCCAATCAAGAGTGCAATAGTGTCCAGCCGGTGTGGCTCACCGGTTGAGCGTAGACCCCTGCACCAAGAGGTCGCTGGTTCAATTCCCGGTCAGGGCACATGCCCAGGTTGTGGGCCTGATCCCCAATGGGGGGTGTGCAGGAGGCAGCCAATCAATGTTCTCTCTCATCGATGTTTCTATCTCTCTCCCTCTCCCTTCCTCTCTTTATTTTTTATTTTTTTTATCCTCACTTGAGGAAATTTTTTGATATTTTGTTCAGATAGAGCGGGAGGGAGGGAGGGAGAGAGAGAGAGAAACATTGACGTGAAAGGGACACATCGAGTGGCCGCCACCCACACGACCCAACCAGGGCCGGGGACAAACTGCAACCGAGGTACGTGCCCTTAGCGGGAACCAAACCCGGGTTTCTCTGGACCGCAGGCCTACGCTCTAACCGCTGAGCCAAACCGGTTAGGGCTCCCTTCTTCTCTTTAAAATCAATAAAGAACAACAACAACAAAAAAGAGCGGAACAGTGAACAGGTTGCCGATGTGGGCAACTGGGGCTCAATCCTGCTGGTGTCTCTCTAGGACCCAGTGTGATACATCCCTCAGAACTACCCCAGTAAAGGTGAAGAAGCTGGAGTATTTATCCACCAACTCTCACTCAGCAGTGTGCTGGTAAACCGGCTTTCTGGGCGAACAAAGTACGCCAGCCCGGGCCAGTTTGGCTCAGTAGTTGAGCGTCGGCCTGCGGACCAGAGGGTCCCGGGTTCGGTTCCCGCTAGGGGCATGTATCACAAAAAAAAAAAAAAAAAAAAAAAAAGTACGCCACAATTGGTAGTGTTTGCTAGTTGCCACAGTATAAATATTCTCACTGTGGCTGATTTTAAGCTACCAATGGTTTAACAATTGGTTTGCAAATTTTCTGAAGATGTAATAGTCAAGCTCTCCAGAGCTAGTACCATTACTTCAGCACAACCCTGCTCTCATTCCGCATTAGTTGAGGGTTGTTTCTGGCCAGCAAGGCGCTTAGGACTGCCTGCACACGTGGTGGCCAGCTGAGCAGGCTTCGGGGCCAGAGAACACCCTCCGGTGGAGTTTCAGGAAGCCCTTATTGTGTTTGAGAAGTCTTTTCAGATGCCTTCCTGGGTAGATGCAGGGACAAGGGAAGGGCACCAACAGAGCTTGCTATAAGGTCCCTGCAGGGCTCATCCCCCTTGCTGGGAAGGCCTGCTCCTTCTCAGCTCTTCTGCTGAGCTTCTGCTCGTCCTTCAGTATTCAGCCATGGCGTCACCACCTCCGTGAAGCCCTCTCTGCCTTCCCACAAACCATCCTTGCTCTTATTGCAGCCCCAAAGCACACCCTCGGCTTAACTGTGCCGGGTCTTTCTCTCTCACTGGATCGCAAGCTGCCAAGGCCAGGGATGTGGTCTATTACTCTGTGTAACTGCAGTCTTTAGTCTAGGGCCCAGTACCAGATTACCTACTTAATAAATAAATAATTCACCCCACTCCACACGGCACGTAGTAATGGTTGAGTCAAATTAACACTCTCCCCCTCCCCTGTTTATATATCCACCGCTCAATCAATCAGTCGGTCTCTCTACAGCTTTATTGCGTATTCCCATCCGTTTCCAAAGAGATCTTTAGGCAGCAAGCAGGTGCTTCCTTTCCCGTGAAGGTGTGAGCGACCATATTTTCTGAAGCAATGATCAGGACACGTGATCTGACACATGTTCCAACACATGGTCTGACAATGGGATAGAATCTTTTAAATCACCACCTCTCAGAAAACCCGGGCTGCGTGGCGCTGTGTAGAACAGAGCCAGGAGTCACGGCCTCGTCATGCATGCCCAGAGCAGGCAGGAGTTCTGTTTTAAAGAGCTCTGTGATTTTAAGAGCGGCATGTGAAGATAGCTAAAGAGAGAAGTTGATTTCCGTGGCACTCTAGCTGGAGTGATCATAGGGAGCAGGGAAAAATTTGTGGCAGAAACAAGCTCTCATTAAGACCATATGCTGGATTTCTAATCGATGGCTCTTAGAAGTCATTCCCCGACATTTCATTCATTTTTACTGCCTCCCCTTCAGGGGCAGGAAGAACGGTGTTGTTAGCCCGCGTTTATAGATGAGGGTGTTTAGAAACAGAGAGGTTAAATGGCTCAGCCCCAGTCACAGAGTGAATCAGAGACACCGCCAGCCTTGAATCCAGAATTCCGACTTACGCTTCTGTGCCAAGATCCCTCGGGGCACATTTCCTCTCTCATTTGCATAAATCATCAACATTTTTTTTCCAAGCTTGTGCTGAGAAAGCCCCTTTTCAAACAGCGGAAACTCCCTTTGCCTTCTGTCGCCTTAGTTTTATTTTATGAACCAAATTCTTTTACTTCAACACGTAGACTTGCCATTTTCCCTTCCATTGAGCCCTTTTCGAAAGAGGTCGTGACCTTTGCTTCTAGATGCAATGGAAATGGCTGGGCCCAAATGAAATAAAACAGATGAGCTGGGACCATATAAAGTGTAATTTCAACTAATGTTTAAAATCCCATGCAGTTGATGATAAATCTTGGATCCTGGCAGGTTATCAGAAGAATAGGACTGGATAAATGGCGCTACCAGTATTTGAACCCTGTTGGGGGTAAGATGTGCCTCCAACTTTGGGAGCAGATTCATAGGATTAGAAATAAGAAACTGGACATGCCAGGGTCATGCACGTTTTGAGAAATTTCAATTTGGAAACATGTAAGGAGTCATACCTGAGATTGATAGGAGGTAAACTTGGGTTTCTAATCACCAGCATAATTAGAGAATTACTGTACTCACAATCCTTTCACAAATTCTTAGCTCATGACCTCATCTGTCTGATGGTCCTTAGGTGACTTCAGTATTAAAGTTTCTGGCCATGAACTGCACTGCCTGGAATCCCAGGTCAGCACTTAGCGCATTGCTGATGCTCACAAAATAGTAATAATCCTCTGGAAAGTAAAAACATATGCAATGTGTTTGGAAAAAACTTTCCTTCCCTGTCAAGTACGTTAGATAATCAAAATAATTTATGGCCCGTCTGTTTAACCATTAGGAAAACAAGGAGTTTTTCCTCTATTCGGAATTTTTGGTAAAATGAAATTCAGCATAGAGAAAAGGCTGCTCGTCTGCACGGTAGAGTAATTTACTTCGTCACTTGTCACATGAGTCAGCTATTGCTGCAGTAATGCTGTGTAACAAAAGTTTTAAACACACCAAAACTCAGTGGCTTAAATGTTTATTTCCTGCTCACGGGCAGGCGGGTGGGCTGGGGCTCTGTTCATCTCGGCTGAGTTGGCTCCACTCCGCAGCCTACGTCAAAGCCTGTTCTACATATCTCCTCGCTCTCCTCGGACCAGCAGCTTCCTGGGGTGTTCTCATCTTATGGTAATTGCTGGAGAGCAAAAGGCAGGCCAAATGGTGCAAGCACTTTTAAAGCCTTTGCTGACATCATATCTGCTCACATTCCATTAGCTAAAGCAAGTCACAGAGTCCAGTCCAAAGTCACTGGGCAGCGGAGCATACCAGCCCGAGAGCGAGACGGAGGTGAGTGGACATTTGCTAAACAATACTCCAGTCTCCCACAGTTATCATCCCTAACTGACTGGGTTGTGGGTTGAATCGTGTCCCCCCCCTCCCCAAATTAATATGTTGAAGCCTTGACCCCTACCCTAGATCTCAGAATGTGACTGTGTGACTGCATTTGGAAATAGGGTCTTTTTTCTTTTTTTTTATCCTCATCCGAGGACATTTTTCCATTTTTTGTACAGACAGAGTGGGAGGGAGAGAAAGGAAGAGAGAGAGAGGGAAACATCGATGTGAAAGGGACACATCGAGTGGCTGCCACCCGCATGACCAACCAGGGCCGGGGACACACTGCAACCGAGGTACGTGCCCTTAGCGGGAACCGAACCCGGGTCTCTCTGGACCGCAGGCTGACGCTCTAACCGCTGAGCCAAACCGGCCAGGGCCGAAATAGGGTCTTTAAAGAGGTGATTAAGTTAAAACGAGACCGTTAAGGTGAGCCCTAATCCAATCCGACTGGTGTGCTAATAAGAGGGGAAAATTTGGACACACACAGAGGCACCAAGATCCACACACACGCAGAGGGAAGACCATGTGAGGACACAGCGAGAAGGCGGCCATCTGCAAGCCAAGGAGAGAGGCCTCAGGAGAAACCAACCTGCTGACACTTTGACCTTGGCCTTCTAGCCTACAGAACTGTGAGAAATAAATGTCTGTTGTTCAAGCCACCCTGTCCGTGGTATTTTGTTATGGCAGCTGGAGTGGACTAATACAACCTTTAAACCCCTTGTATAAGGGCTGTGTCTTATTCATTGTGTTGTCCCTCCAAGGTACTTAGCAAATTACCTAGTGTGCATATTTATGTATATTTGGTGAATGAATGAAATCCTCTCTCAGTTTCAAAATCAATAATTATTTATTTTATCAACAAGAACACATGGTGGCAAGTGTTATAAACCCATTTAAAGCTGTTTAAGCAGAAAATAAATCTTCTGGGGTCAGATGACTGGGGAAGCTTCTGTCATTAAAGGATTCCAGGAACTGGGGTCTCAGTTGTTGGCACAGGGGACCACACACCTGCCAGATCCGCTCTCCATACTCTCTCACTGAGGCACTTGGCTTTGTTCTTGCAGAGAACATGGTTGCTACAAGAATGGCATGTTATGCGTACAAAAAAGGACGGCAACAATATCACCCATCCCAGACACTCATCTTACAAACTGACTTTGACATTCCTCCCATTGAGAGGTGGGATTTATGTTTTCTGTCCTTGAATCTGGGCAGCCTGTGACTACAGTGAAAGTGACCATACAGCTTCTGCCTTGTTCACTAGAACAGTGCTTTTGGGGTCCTGAGCTGCCATGGTGGAAGTCTGAGGCGGCCATGCTGTCAGGAAGCTCAAGCTACGTGGAGAGACCACATGAAAGTGTTCTGGCCAAGAGCCTCTGCTGGCGTCCCAGCTAACGGCCAGCATCCACCACCACATGTGAGTGAAGATGACTCCAGTGACTCTAGTCCCCAGTCATAAAATCACTCCTGGCCTTTGAGTGCTCCCTGCTGAGACCCCAGATACTGGGCATCAGAGACAAATTTTCCCGCTGTGTCTGGACAGGATTCCTGACCCACAGACTCTGTGAGCAAGATAAAACAGTTGTTTTATGCTGCAGTGCTTTGATATAATTTGTCACACAGCAATAATAAGTGGAATGGAGAACCCAGGGTCACATCCTTACAGCTACCCTTTTACGTCCTCTTTAGAATATTCTGGGAAAGATCTCCAGTTGGCCAGGCTTGGATCACATGCCTACTCCTAGAGCCAATTGCTCAGCTTCGGAGGAAGGGGCGTAGCTCTAGCCTAGTTGCTATGTTAATTCCTGGAGAGGAATTACTGCCAGCTACGCCAGAGGCCCATGGCTGGAGTTACTCACCAAAGGTGGGAGGGGTGGTATCAGAAGAAGGGTTATGAGACTGTGTTCTGGGCAGACTAAAGTAATAGCTACATTCTGCATTCTATCACCTTTCCTTTCTTTTTTTTTTAAATCCTCACCCGAGGACACTTTTGCATAGAGCAAGAGGGAGAGAGGAAGAGAGAGAGAGAAACATCAATGTCAGAGAGACATGTGGAGTGGTTGCCACCCATACATTCCAACCGGGGCAGGGACAAACTGCAACCAAGGTACATGCCCCCAGCAGGAGCCGAACCTGGGTCTCTCTGGACCGTGGGCGGATGCTCTAACTGTTGAGCCAAACTGGCCAGGGCTATCACCTTTTCTTTATTTACTTGGTAACTTTTTTTTGAAGGTTTAAGATAGTTATTTTTATTTTTATTTTTTAAAATCCTCACCTGAGGATGATAGTTTTCTGTTTATCATCAGAGTAGGAGGTAGGGGGAGAGAGGGAGGGAAGGGAGAGAGAGAGAGAGTCATCGATGTGAGAGAGACACATCAACTGGTTGCCTCCCGCATGACCCAGACCAGGGCCGGGAACGAACCACAACCGAGGTATGTGCCCTCGACCGGAATCGAACCCGTGACTCATTGGTCTGCAGGCCGATGCTCTAACTGCTGAGACAAACTGGCCAGGGCTAAGATAGTTTCTTTATTTTTTCCCCATTGGTTACGCATATATGCTTATAAGTTCTGTGGTTTATCTCTTCCTTTCCCCCACCCCCTCTTCTGAGGTTTGTCAGTCTGTACCCTACTTCTATGTCTCTGGGTCTATTTTGTTCATCAGTTTGTTTTGTTCATTATATTCCACAAATAAGTAAGATCATGTAGTATTTGTTTTTCTCTGATTGGCTTGTTTTGCTTAGCATAATATTCTCGAGGTCCCTCCATGTCATCTCAAAGGATAAAAGATCTTTCTTTCTTACAGCTGCATAGTACTCCATTGTGTATATGTACCACTGCTTTATTATCCACTCTTCTACTGATGGACACTTGGGCTGTTTCCAGATCTTAGTGGTTGTAAATAGTGCTGCTATGAACATAGGGGTGCATATATTCTTTCTGATTGGTGTTTCAGGCTTCTTTGGATATATTCCTAGAAATGGGATCACTGGGTCAAATGGCAGTTCCATTTTTAATTTTTTGAGGAAATATATTGTTTTCCACAGTGACTGCACCAGTCTGCATTCCCACCAGCAGTGTACTAGGGTCTCCTTTTCTCCACACCCTCGCCAGCACTTGTTTGATGCTGTTGATGGCAGCCATTCTGGCAGGAGTGAGGTGATACCTCATAGTCATTTTAATTTGCATCTCTCTAATGATTAAAGATGTTGAGCACTTTTTCATGTCTCTTGGCCATTTGTATGTCCTGTTTGGAGAGGTGTCTCTTTACGTCCTCTGCCCATTTTTAAATTGGATTGTTTGTCTTCCTTTTGTTGAGTTGTATGAGTACTCTATATATTTTGGATATTAACCCCTTATTCGATGTATCATTGGCAAATATGTTCTCCCAGAGAGTGGGTTCCCTTTGCATTTTGATGCTGCTTTCTTTTGCTGTGCAGAAGCTTTTTAGTTTGATGCAGTCCCATTTGTTTACTTTTTCCTTTGTTTCTCTTGCCCTAGGCGATGTATCAGTGAAAATTTCGCTACATATGATATCTGAGATTTTTCTGCCTACATTTTCTTCTAGGATTTTTATGGGTTCATGAGTAACACTTAAGTCTTTTATCCATTTTGAGTTTATGTTTGCGTATGGTGTAAGTTGGTGGTCTAGTTTCATTAAATATATATTTTTCATGTATTCCAAAAATAACCAAAATTTTCTTCTTTTCTGAAAGCCAGGAATATCTTTGCAGCTAGAAATAGTCCTAGTGCTCGCTTTGACAGCACATATACTAAAATTGGAAATATTTCTAGGGTCAATATTCTCTACCAGGGATTGGCAAACATTTTCTGTGCAGGACAGAGAAGCAATATTTTAGGCTTTGCGGGCTGTAAGGTTTCTGTTGCAACTATTCAACTGCCGTTGCAGCAAAAACAGTCATGGACCATACTAAGCAACTGAGTATGGCTGGGTTTTAATAAAACTTTATTTGCAAAAACAGGTGGCTGGACAGATTTGGCACACAGGCTATAGTCTGCTATAGAATCTAAAGCAGCACTGTCCAATAGGAATACAACGCAAACCATGTTTGTCCTGCAGGGAGAGATGTCTTTCCAGTATTAATTCCCTGCTTACAGGAGAAAGTATCCAGGCAGAGCAGCCAAGATGTGCGGATCCTAGAGGAAGGAAGTTGTCAGCGTACAGTGAACAGTCTCCTGCATATGCAGGTGAACTCAGGCAGGCCGAGATGATAAGAAACAGAGCATCAGTAGAGTCTGCCTAAAGCAGCAAACCCGAGGAGGAAGCGTGTGCCCCAGAAGGCAGAGCAGGGAAACGGGGAGGTACTAGGCCACTGGAGATATTCCAGTGTTGCTGGATTAAGGCTTGCCTGAAGCTAGCTAGATCTGCCTCTGGACTTTCAGATCATGTGAACCAATATATCCACCGATCGGTACTTAAGCCTGTTTCAGTGGAGGGTTCTATGTCTTGTAATAGAAAGCAGTTTTTACTGCTTTAGGAATTAGACAGGTTAATTATCCCAGCAATTCTTTGGGTGCCAAATAGTCTGACTATGAGAATTGAGCTTGGTAATTGCATGTGGCAGTCTCGTCACCGCAAGGCCCAGCCTGTCTGCTGAAGCAAAGTGCAAACAGAAACCGCACCATCATGAAAGACTATGTGGTATATACACATACGATGGCATACTATTCAGCTATAAAAAAGAAGGAGATCCTGCCATTTGTGACAAATGGATGGGCCATTATACTAAGTGTAATTAGTCAGACAGAGGAAAGACAAATACTCAGTGATCTCACTTGTATGTGGAATCTAAAACAAACCAAACAAAATAAATCACAGAGCTCATAGATACGGAGAACAGATTGGTGGTTGCCATAGGCAGGGGTGGGGAAAATGGGTTAAGGGGGTCACAAGGTACAAAGTTCCAGTTATAAAGTAAATAAGTCATGGGGATGTAATGTACAGCATGCTGAGTATAGTTAATAATACTGTGTTGCATGTTTAAAAGTTACTAGGAGAGTAAATTTTAAAAGTTCTCATTGTAAGAAAAACATTTTGTAACTAGGTATGGTGATGGATATTAACTAGATTGGTGATCGTTTTGCAATATATACAAATGTCAAATCATTATGTTGTACACCTTAAACCAGTATAATGTTATATGTCGATTACATTCCAGTTTTAAAAAACACACTATTGGTGCCCTGGCTGGTTTGGCTCAGCGGTTAGAGCATCAGCCCACGGACCAAAGAGACCTGGGTTCGGTTCCCGCTAAGAGCATGTACCTCGGTTACAGTTTGTCCCCAGCCCTGGTTGGGTCGTGTGGGAGGCAGCCACTCGATGTGTCCCTTTCACAGTGATGTTTCTCTCCTTCTCTCCCTCCCACTCTATCTGAACAAAAAATGAAAAAATGTCCTCGGGTGAGGATTAAAAAACACACACACACACACACCCCACTGATGCCCTGGCTGGTTTGGCTCAGCAGTTAGAGCGTTGGCCTGCGGACCAGAGAGTCCTGGGTTCGGTTCCCGCTAAGGGCACGTACCTTGATTACAGTTTGTCCCGGCCTTGGTTGGGGTTGTGTGGGTGGCAGCCACTTGATGTGTCTTGATGTTTCTCTCTCTCTCTCCCTCTCTTCCTCCCTCTCTCCGTCCCCCTCTATCTGAAGGTAAATGCAAAAATGTCCTCAGGTGAGGATTAAAAAAACAAAAACAAAAAGCACCATCAGTCCAAAAGAGACCAAGGCAGGTATGGTAGGTTGGCTCCTTAAACACTGATGTCAACTCCCCTTTCTTTGAAAGTTCTTTAGAGCCAGAGAAATAATCTGCTTTCCCAGATGCCTGTGCAGTAGGGAGGCCGCGTAACTTCATTCTAGCCAGTGGGACACAATCAAAAGTCAGCTGGCATGGCCTCTTCAGCTTCTTTGTCCTTTTTCTGGAGCAAGGGCCTGGGGCTAGAGATGCAGCCACCATTGCCAAGGCCAAAGCAGGGGGAGACAGGTCCTCGCTCCTTCTGGCCTTTGTGGGCCACCCTTCCAGACCTGGACTGTGTTACCCTGATTTCTTCCCGCCCAAGACAAATCGGCTCTTTTTTCACAAACTGAACCACAGTGGTTCAGTTTCTATTAGGGCAGCTGAATGCAGTCCTGGGTGATACAGAATTCTGTAAGCCTCTTTACTTTGACCAGAATGTTCTTTTACCACTCTTCCAAGGAGACATCAGAAGGTCTAAACTGTGGCCGGGGCTACAGATCCAAACCCAGACAGGCGATGTGGGCACAGGGGAGCCAAAGGCCATGGGAGGACCTAGGAGAGCTTATTTACAAAAATCTTCAGGGAATCCAGGGGACATAATACAGGGTTGGCTGGCGAATCAGGAGCCAGTTCTTATCCCTTATTGATGTAAACTATTGCCAAGTAAAAGTGTCCAGATCCCAAGGCCAACTTGTGGGGGCGGGGTGGGGGTTTCCCTACGCGACCCAAACAAGCAATGCTCTGGATGTCAGCAGGGCCTCCCACAATTCAACTCCGGTCTGACGCTATCTGTCCAGAGACAGCACCAAGTCCCGCAGATGAGGAGCTCAGTCCCACAAGGGTACCCCCACTTCAGATGCCAATCGCAAGTCCAGGTTGTCACCCGTGTTTTTGACCAAATGGCTCTAAATCAGAGGGTCCCACGACCCCCTCCTCAGGTTCAATTAATTCATGAGAGCAGCTCACAGAACTCAGAGAAACATTTTACTCGCGAGATCATTGGTCACTGGCGATCTGGTCAACCTCTAGCCCTTTTCTCTTTCCCAGAGGTCACGGGGGTGGGAGGGAAGGTTCCAACCCTCCAATCACAGGGTTGGTTCCTCAGTGACCAGCCCCAATTCTTATGCCAAACATCACCTCATTAACATAGCAAAAGGCACCCAAATCACAGTCCTCACTTAAGAAATGTAAATGGTTTTAGGAACTTTGTGCCGGAAATGGAAGGGGAGGGAGAAGTAGATATATGGTGGGGAAAAGTAGGTTTACAGCTGCGAGTACAAGAAACAAGAGTTTAGCCCTGGCCAGTTTGACCCAGTCCTAGACAATGGGACCAGAAGTGAAATCCACTAATAAAAAACGTACAGAGCCCTGGCCGGTTTGGCTCAGCGGTTAAAGCGTCGACCTGCGGTCCAGAGAGACCCGGGTTCGGTTCCCGCTAAGGGCACGTACCTCGGTTGCAGTTTGTCCCCGGCCCTGGTTGGTCGTGCGGGTGGCAGCCACTCGATGTGTCCCTTTCACATCGATGTTTCCCTCTCTCTCTCTCTTCTTCTCTCTCCCTCCCACTCTGTCTGTACAAAAAATGGAAAAATGTCCTCGGGTGAGGATAAAAAAAACAAACAAAAAAAACACAAGAGTTTACTCTTGTACTATTATTTATTAATTATTGTATTATTTTTTCCACATGTACAACTATAAACCTACTTTTGCCACATCCTGTATTTCTTATTATAAATCTCCGTATCACAGTCTCTCTTGGATTCTACCAGGGGTGAGTGAGTCATCAGAGGCTAAACAACCATCCCCAGCATCATGATCACAGACACCTCACATTTCTCTAGGACCTGAGTAGTCACCAAGCCCTCGTCCCTCACGAGAAAGGTCTGTCATTTTAGCTTCTTGTGCTTTCAGTAATCCCCGTAACTCTCTCCACTTCTCCTCACCGGCAGTTTATGGCATTAAAAAAAAAAAAAAGCAAGCAGCCATCACAACAAATTTCCTTTTCTTCTTGCCTTTCCAGAAAGAAACCTAAGTGCGGGTATTATTTTCCACTTTTAATCACCGCTTGACAAAGATGGAAAGTTAAGTCATGTAATTGCTTTTGTGTTTTGTAGTTCTTTTCACTATTTTGGAAAAAATAAATGGTTCAATGGATAAAATGTGGGTTTACACCAAACCCCAAACATCACGAGCGTTAATGGCAACCATGTGTTATTCCTGAGAATATGCACCTAATTTGTTTGAGGAGGGAAAAGAAAATACCGCACCGCTCAACTTGTACATGGACCGAGCCGAAGAGTTCCAACGGCGTGTTCGGGGACAGATAGCTGCTTCAGGTATCTCAAAGCAAAAAAAAAAAAAAGAGAGAGAGATTTTGTAAAAACTTAAGATGTAGATTACAATAGGAATACTTGAAGCCAGATTGCCTTCCCAAAACTCTTGAGTCGTAAAATATCTGTCTTAGAATTGGGCAGACAGGGGATGCCTAGAGGCGCCTTCTGCCTGGGTTGTTCACAAAGTGACAAGGCCAGCATGTGACCCTCGGAGCAGAGGCCAAGAAGAGGGGATATTAACAGGTGGGGCTGCAACTCGACCAGGAGTGCCCGCCCCTGAGAAGGGAGCCAGATGGGGCTCTGTACCCACACTAATCCTTCCCTTCTTTCCCATTGCCAGAAGCCTCAGGTGGGATTGGGGTGGTAGAGAAATGAACTTGGAGACCCACTCGGTTGCAGAGCCCGTGACTTTATACCGCTAAATCATGATTTCCTACTGGAAAAGCCCGTGCAGCCTTAGTCTTTGTGTGTGTAAATTTATTGCCTGCGCAGGAGGTAGGAATAGCTAGAATCAGAGCTGCGGTTGGAAGCACCCCAGCCCCAAATTGTAAAGTGGGTAGGAATTTTTTGCTTGGTCACAAAGTCTGGTGTGCAAAGACTAGTGCTCTTTATTTTCCTGAAGCTAAAATTACCTTGGCTCCGGAGATCTCGTTTCCACTGCTGGTGAAAAACATCAGCGTGCCAACTCAAACCGGCTCAGGCACTTCCAGTTTAAAGGTGGTCCCTTTTAGGGTAAATACGGTCCTCCCTCATCCCCCACCTCCTTCTGCCCTTCTCTCCAGGAGAAATAAAGTTCTGACCGCTGGACCTGGCATGAGGAGGGGGCCCACATGCCACCACTCGTGCTCACTGACCTCTGCCCATCAAGTTATCTATCCAGCTGGATAGCAAATCTCTCCAAAACAAAACAAGCACAACATTGATTTTTCCCATAAAATCTGTGATTCGAGCAGGACTTGGCAGAGACAGCTATCTCTGTTCCAATTGGTGTCAGCTGAGGTGGCTCAAAGGCTAGAGGTTAGGATCACCCCAAGGCCCCCCTCGGACAGCTGGGTGTCATCTGGGACCTCATCCCAGGCCGTGAGCTGGGACAATTTGCCTTTCATGACCTAGTCCTCAGAAATTGTATGACATCACTTTATGACTTTCATCACATTCCATTGGTCAAGGTGGTCACAAAGTCCTGTCCAGTTTCAAAAGGAGAAAGAAATAGACTCCATCTCTTGATGGGGGATCTGAGACAGTATGTGAGATCATAAATATTGGTGAGGTCACTTTCAAAATGCAATGCGCTCCACCTTCTCTTCCTGATGCATTTACTGCTGACCTTTTTAGAGCTATCATGGTCTTTGGTTCATTAAGTCCACTCCAGTTCTGTCACTGCTACCCAGAGGCTTCTTGGTATTCCAGCCTCACAGCAGTGTCTGAGCCCATCCTGGGGATGGGGAACATTTTTTTTTCCCCTTTCTTGATTTTAGGAAGTGAGAGGGAGAAAGAGATAGAAACATCGATGAGAGAGAACATTGATTGGCCGCCTCCTGCATGTCCCCCCACTGGGGATCGGGCCCACAGCCTGGGCATGTGTCCTGACCGGGAATCGAACCGGCGACCTCTTAGTGCATGGGTCGATGCTCAACCACTGAGCCACTCTGGCTGAACGGGGATGGGGAACATTTTTAGAGCTCTATTTCTTCCTGCTTGAGAATGCTGTTGGTCTCCAGGCCTCCTGGGCTGTAGACGCCCTGCGGCTCTGGCACCATGTTAGATGGGAGGCTTCTCTGTGTAGCTGATAACACCGCAGTCCCCTCAGCTTGAGCTCCAGCTTTCTGGTACCCATTTCAGCTGGCAGGGAGGAAGAAGCAGCCTTGTTGAGGGCAGACTCCGGATTGTGCGGGAGGCAACCAGTCAATGTGTCCCTCTCACATCAATGGTTCTCTCTCTCTCCCTTCCTCCCACTCTATCTGCTGATAAATAGAAAAAAAAAAATCCTTTGGTGAGGATTGTAGAAAAACTTATAACATTGCCTATTGAGGAATCTGAAGCTCAGAGAAGTTAAGTAACTTGCCCAGGGACACTCAGCTAATCCATTGACGGAATGGATTTTAGGGAGACTCTTATCTTGACAATAAGAGGCAACATTTAACCTGAGAACTTCAGGGTGAGTCAGAACCAGTAATGATAGAATCAGGGGAAGAGTATTTCAGGCAGAGGGAACAGCAAAAACAAAGGCTCAGAGGCAGAAAAGAGTGTGGCCTGTTGCCCTAGTCGGTTTGGCTCAGCAGTTGGAGCATCGGCCTGCAGACCAGAGAGTCCCGGGTTCGGTTCCCACTAGGGGCACGTATCAAAAACAAACAAACAAACAAAAAGAGTGTGGCCTGTTGAAGGAACAAGAGCGTGATTAGTGAAGGATGTGGCTTGTGGAAGTGAGAGCAGTTAGACAGGAGGAGAGAGATGAGAGGGAAGCAAAGGTGGGCAAGTACCAGATCATGCAGGGCCATGTTGGCTAGGACAACGAGTTTGGATTTTATTCTAGGACGTTTCCTAACAAACTCTTCAATGTCTACAATTCCCACAATTAGCAATGTTTTCTTTTTTTTGATGAAAAAGTCCTTTCAACTCAGATATTGATTGAGCGCCTACTCATGACAGGAAAACAGAAGGCATTGTGAGGAGGTACGAAGAGCTTGATATTTGGAGTATGAGCCTTTAGAAGGTACCCAGTTCCGTCAATGGATTAGCTGAGTGTCCCTGGGCAAGTTACTTAACTTCTCTGAGCCTCAGATTCCTCAATAGGCAATGTTATAAGTTTTTCTAAAATCCTCACCAAAGGGTTTTTTTTTTTCTATTTATCAGCAGATAGAGTGGGAGGAAGGGAGAGAGAGAGAACCATTGATGTGAGAGGGACACATTGACTGGTTGCCTCCCGCACGACCCGGACCATGGTTGAGGACGAACCACAACTGAGGTAGGTGCGCTTGACCAGAATCAAACCCGTGACAGGCCGACGCTCTAACTGCTGAGACAAACCCGCCAGGGTGGCAATGTTATGAGTTTGAAACAAAATAATATATGTAAAGGTTCATGATGAAGTCTGAGGAGCCATATGCATGTTACTGTTTTTGATGCATTGTTACAGTATTGCTGTCAGTTAGTTCATCACATTCTCTTTGCAGTTCCCAAGGGCCAACTTGAAGATACATGGGGTAGGGGAGAGTGTGGCTATAGAGAGGGACCCAGCAGGGAGAGGGGGGGTCACTGAGCATTGCGTCCTGAGGGGTAGAGTCAAGGAAGGACAACACGGGACTGCCAATGTGTCACTCTGGCAGGATTGGTGGCCACAGCAGACACCACTGATGCCCATCTCTGTCCCGTCAGCCGGCCTCTGTGTGCACCTGCAGCTGTGGTACACGGTTCCTGGAATGTGCACAGTGCTCCCCTCTTTCCTTCTTGGCCTGTGGGCTTTCTCTGGCACCAGGGGTCCTGCCATAGGCAGGCAATGTGGAAATGCCACAGACTTAGCACCTTGGGGAACCCCTCCACCAATGGGGAGTGCGAATCTGTACATAAAAGTTCTGGCTGCCCTGAGCTGGGTGTTTGGGGTGGGGTGTGTTCTGAGGTAAGTCCCACATGGCGTCTCAGGAGGTCCCCAGTGGGATCGAGCCTCAGCTACCCCTAGTGGTAACTTGCTTGTCAACACCACCTGAATTAGCTTCTCTCTCAGCCTCACTCTCCCCCCACCCTGACCCTGAACTTCCTTCCAAATAAGCTACCTGCACCGAAGTCCTTGTCTCAGGCTTTGCTTCTAGGGGAACCTCAACCAATCCCCATTCACACACTCTCTCTTTTTTTTTTTATCCTCACCCAAGGACATTTTTTCATTTTTTGTTCAGATAGAGCAGGAGGGAGAGAGAGGAAGAGAGAGAGAGAGAGAAACATCGACGTGAAAGGGACACATTGAGTGGCTGCCACCTGCACAACCCCACCAGGGCCGGGGACAAACTGCAACCGAGATACGTGCCCTTAGCGGGAACCGAACCCGGGTCTCTCTGGACCGCAGGCCGGCGCTCCAACCACTGAGCCAAACCGGCCAGGGCCCCATTCACACTCTATTAGCTAGAAGGGCTGAGAGCTCACTTTCCCCGATCCTTTCACAGTCAGGTGGCCATGTGACCCACCGCCAGCTATTGGCTCATAAGCTGAAGTCTTATGAAAGATTTCTTGGAAAGTTTTCACTTCTTTATGAAAGTAACAGATATTTTTGGTGCTGCCCCACTTCCTCCTGTCTTCCTACCTTGACCATGAACATGCTCTTGGACCCGCAGCAGCCATCTTCAGGCCAGAAGGAAACGCCAAGACAATCACAGAAACACTGATGTTTCAAGTTGCTGAACTCACGTCTATGGACATCTGATTCTCGACTTCTTTTCTGAGACAATAAGCCCACGGTTTGTTCGGGATGCTGCTCACGGAGTGCTGGGTTACTTGCACCTTAGCGCAGTCCTAACTGATACAGTGGCTCAGGGGGCCAAGGTCAGTGGAAACTGCCCCGCAGATTTCCCAGCCGTGGAACCGCTGAGTCACGCTTGTCTGCAGCCGGCCAGCAGGCGCTGGAGCAGCACAGCCCCCCCCCCCCGCCCCCCTGCCAACTTCCAGTCCTGTTCTCTCCCCTCTCGGAAGTCCGCAGCTTCCCCCAAGCAGGACGGAGGAGACCCCTGGGAATTCTGCCTCCTGCCTTCTCAGACTTAAAGTGCAAGCCCGTGGAAACTAGGCTGATGGCTTCTTTGGGCTGAATGGCGTCCAGTTGTTACCTGGGACTTAACTGAGAGCCTAGATTGCTCTGGGCTGGGGAAAACACCAAGGAAACGGAAGACCTGCCTCGTCCTCACCCGGGATATGGTCCAGGTGGGGAGAGAGCCTATAGCGAGAGAGGAATTGTAGCACACGATCGCCAGCCTATGTTTCTGGAATGGATCACCCGCATCAAGCAATGTACTTAACCCCTCCGTACCTTAGTTTCTTCCTCTGTAAAATGGAAAGAGTAATCGTACCTAATCCTTGGAGTCGTTGGCGCAGATGGAGCTATGATGATGATGATGAAACTTACGTGCTCGTTCTTCCTCTCCACAGTGCCCAGGACAGAGCTCATCTCAAGCTGCAGGAATGGTTTCCTTCCTCCAACACCTACTTAGGAGCACTCAGTACACACCAGGCACTGTGTTAGGTGCTGGAGGTACAGTGGCAAAGCAGACAGATAAGGTTCCTGCCCTCCTGGTCTGGCAGGGACACACTCATGAAAGTCATTACACCTGTGACAACTAAGGGTTCCAGGCAGAGGGCCCAGCTGAGGTGCAGGCCTCGCGGTGGGAAGGAAGTGGGCTGCTGGAACCCCAAAGGGGGAGACGGAAGCCGAGCTTGGAGTGCGGTCCAGTTCCTGTGGCCTGGATGGTTAGCTGGAGGCAAACACTCAGTGTCAAATATCAGTGATCTGGACCAAACTGGTGGGGAATTCTTTCCTGTAGACCCAGGGCAGGGCGTGTGAGAATCACATGCAGGGCCTCCTTTTGACCTCTGCCTGGCCCCCTGCCCGCGGCAGTGTGGAGGGGCCTGGGGCCCCCGCGGGAGCCAGGCAACGATCTCCTGCAGGCAACAGTTCTGATCCAGCCGCGTAGGAAGATTAGCAATGGAAGATTAATTTCTCCTTGTCATTTCCCCAGGGGCCTTAAGCAATCTCGGGAGCAATTTTCCTCGCCTAGAACACCGCCCTCGGGAAGCTGGCGGTGATCTGGGGCGGTGTGGCGCCGGGTGAAGGACAGCCCTCGAGTCCCAGCTCCGGAGCTGGGAGATGAGCTGGAGAGAAATGTGCCTGCTGAACAGTCACTGCTGTCCTGCAGTGGACGCTGAACAAAAGAAAGAAGGGCATGAGCATCGCTTTGCTGTGCTGTGCTCTGTGGACTCTCCTTCTGGCTGGGGAGCATGAAGGACACCTGAGACAGAACTCCAGGGCTATGGGTGCAGCTGGCCACACGCAGCCGGGCAGCCTTTGTCTCAAGTGAGATTTCTTGAATCCAAGGGCACACTTTCGTCCCCCTGCTAAAGAGAAGGAAGAAGGCAGGGCTGTTTTGTGCTGAGGTCAGGGAGCACACTGCATTCCAACAGAGGGGTCTGAAGTCAGACTTAAGGAAGGACTTCCTGGCTGTAAGGATAGTCTTCAATCTGGATCTTTTTTTTAATTTTATTTTCTCGTCACCCGAGGATATTTTTCTATTTATCTTCAGATAGAGTGGGAGGGAGAGAGAGGGAGAGAAAGGGAAAGAGAGATACATCGACATGAGAGGGACACATAGACTGGTTGCCTTCTGCATGCCCCCCACCAAGGCCGGGACGAACCGAAACCGAGGTATGTGCCCTTGGCCAGAATCAAACCTGCGATTCATTGGTCCACGGGTTGACGCTATAACCGCTGAGCCTAAACCAACCAGGGCTCAATCTGGATTTTAATTAGAAGCTTTGTAATGAAACACAGAGAACTGTTGTCTGGGATGGATTTGAAGATGCCTAGGCTGGAGGGTCAAGGAATGGTCTGAGAACTGGGACAGGCAGGGTACATCTTCAGTACCATCTGTGCCCTTCAGCCACTCAGTTGCAATTCCTGCTCGGTCATTTGTTCACACATGGCAACTTTGTTGGGCTCTGGTTGTGTTTAAAACCGGGCCCTGCCAGTGTGAAGTTGGATGTGGTGTTAACCTCTCAGGCCCCATTGCTTCATCCTTTTAAAAACATATATGTTTTTATTGATTTTTCAGAGAGAGAGATAGAAACATCAACGTGAGAGAGAAACATGGATCAGCTGCCTCCTGCACGTGCCCCACTGGGGATCGAGCCTACAACCCGGGCATGTGCCCTGACCAGGAATCAAACTGGGACCTCTCAGTCCGTGGGATGATGCTCCATCCACTGAGCCACACCAGCTGGGCCATTGCTTCATCCTTAAAAAGGGCTTAATAATATCTTTCTCACAGGCAGATGGATAAGCTAATGTACGTAAAGCAGCTAGTAGATAACAGCCGTTGCATCAGAGGCGGGCGCCTTCAGTTGCAAGAAACAGCAGGCCCAGCTAAAAGAGGCTTAGCAAAAAGGGGCTGAACCTCACAAGCGAAGAACCTCGGAGGCAGGCTGATTTCCAGCTGGGCCTGCAACTGAGGGGCTTTCCATCTCCCTGCTGCACTATCCTTGGCTTATTGGAGGTGTCTCTCTTCATAGTCGAAAGATGACTAAAGCAACTCCAGACGTTACACGTTCAGCTTACCAAAACTGACACCTGCTTCTCTGTATGTATTTTTTTTTTTTTTTTTTTTGGTAATATGTGCCCTTAGCGGGAACTGAACCTGGGACTGTCTGGTCTGCAGGCCGACGCTCAACCACTGAGCCAAATTGGCCAGGGCTCTCTGTACGTTTTTTTTTTTTTTATCCTCACTCGAGGACATTTTTCATTTTTTGTTCAGGTAGAGTGGGAGGGAGAGAGAGGAACAGAGAGAAACATCAATGTGAAAGGGACACATCGAGTGGCTGCCACCCACACGACTGACCAGAGCCGGGGACAAACTGCAACCGAGGTACGCGCCCTTAGCGGGAACCGAACCCGGGTCTCTCTGGACCGCAGGTCGACGCTTTAACCGCTGAGCCAAACTGGCAAGGGCTCTGTACGTTTTTTAGTAGTGGATTTCACTTCTGGTCCCATTGTCTAGGACTGGGTCACGTGGTCACGCTCAACCAATCTTTGGTAGATGGAGATGAAGCTTCTGTGGTTGGCTTAGACCCAGCTCGAGTCACCCCCTCTAGGACTAGGGAGGGGATTAACCTTCCTTCACCACATTGAAGGGTGAACACTAGAACAACATTTGGGCTGGGCCATCAAGGAAGGTGGGGAGAGCTGGGGACACAGAAGAGGAAAACTGAGCCCTGGATAAGCAACTCATAGCTTTGGCCACAGTTACTAATCTACTGACCTACCCACCTTTTTTTTTTTTTTTAATCCTCACCCAAGGATATTTTTTTTCCATTTATCTCTAGATAGAGTGGAAGGGAGAGAGACAGGGGGAGAGAGACACATCAATTGGTTGCCTCCCGCACGACCCTGACCAGGGCCTGGGACGAACTGCAACTGAGGTAAGTGACCTTGACCGGAATCGAACCCAAGACTCTTTGGTCCGCGGGCCGATGCTCTAACCACTGAGGCAAACTGGCCAGGGTCTACCTTTTTATTCTTGACTGTATGTTATATTTCCATTAATAGAGAGACTACAAACCCTTGCCGGCAGGAACCCTGTTGATTTTTCTATTCTCCATCCCCAGCCAGATAGTGGGCACTTTCTAAACCTTTGTTATTGAGGACGATGCCATGACAGTTACTGCAAATATCACAGAGCAGAAGAGTTTGTAAATATTTCTTTCTTTTTTTTTTTTTTTTTGAGAGTTGTAAGAAACTTTAGGAAACATAATTTTGAAGCGGTTCTTAAAGTTTTACTCTGAAATTCATTATGAGAGAAAGATCAAGGAGGAGATACTACAGAGAAATAAAAGTACGTCCTGGTCTGGTGAGAGGAAGTCAGGAGAAAAATATAACCAACATACATCTAAAGCAATATATATACACACAGACTTTTTTTTGTTGTTGTTGAACTTTCACTTCCTGCTTTACCAAAGTAATCTACACTGAGAATTTCTCCCCCCCTATAGTAAAAGCATTTTTATATTTCAGTTAACCGAACAAATCAATAGTGGCACCCAGTGGCTAGAAGGGTTAATCAGGGAACAGTAATTTTTTTATGCATCTCAGTTCTACCAACCATAGTCGGATTTGAAAATTAAACCACTGAGTCAAGGGAAAATGTCTGTTTAGGCTTAGACTCTGGCAGCATTTCGTTTGCCACGCCTGCTTTTTTCTTAGCAGAGGAGACCATGAAGGCCTATCTTCTACCTCCGAGCCCAGAACTGGGGGGGGGGGCGAGGAAACCTCTGTTGTCTGGCGTGGTTACAGGGATTGTTAAACGCTTATTCACTCGGCGTCCTTTCTAGAACGGAACGAGTGTAATTACGTGCATTGCTGAAGTTCCAGTCTTTCCTCCATAGGATACGTCCGCCCCAAAGTTGCTGATGTCTGGTTCTTACTGGATTTCAGGAAGCAAGTGATCCAGAAGAAACTGAAACCTTGGTCGGTTAACTGGATAACCAATGAACCAAACCGGTGACAGAGAACATGAAAATGCTGGTGTCTGGCTTTGGAGTTTCATCTTCATTCTTCTGACAGATAGCTAGGAGAACGTATGACTTAGGCCAGGCTGGTAATTACTTAATCACCTGGCTTGGCAAAGTTCTAAGTCCTATTCACTAAGCCATGTGGACTGTGCCTCTGACTCAGAAGGGAAGGTAGGCCCAGGTATACCCAGACATAGGGAGTGAATTTTTTTCTGTTGCAAACAAGCTGGAAGGTCCCCATGGCAGAGGCCATTAGTTGTCCCTAAATAGCTGTTCCCCCACTATTTATAAGTAATAGAATTTTATTTATTATTTATTTATTTTTTGTTGTTGTTCAGATAGAGTGGGAGGGAGAGGAAGAGAGAGAGAGAAACATCGACGTGAAAGGGACACATCGAGTGGTTGCTACCCGCGCAACCCAATCAGGGCCAGGGACAAACTGCAACCAAGGTACATGCCCTTAGCGGGAACCGAACCCTGGTCTCTCTGGACCGTGGGCCAACGCTCTAACCGCTGAGCCAAACTGGCCAGGGCTAAGTAACAGAATTTTTGCTGGGCACATAGCCTCCTGGAGAAACAACCAATCAACTGAACAAAAACCACAACTCTATTTTCCAGCCTCCTTTGCAGCTAGATGTGGCCGTGTCACTAAGTTCTGGTGAATGGAATGTAAGTGGAAGTCTCCATGCAACTTCTGGGAAGTAGGAAGTATCCTTAAAAAGAGTGGTTTTGCCCATACATCCCTGATCCTTCTAATGTTTGCTTGGAATCTAGCCTTGATGGCCAGAGCTCAGGCAGTCATCTTGGACTGTGAGGTGGCAGAGCATGGTGGAAGAAACGCGGGTCCCTGAGTGCCATATGAGTTCTGTGCACCTTATGGGACAGGCTTTTCCCCATAGCACTTCCCTACTCAAAATGTGGTCTTGGACCAGCAGAATCAGAATCACTTGGGAACTTGTTAGAAATGCAAATTCTCAGGCCCTATTCCAGACCCATTGGACCAGAAACTCTGGGAGTGGAGCCCAGTCATCTTTTTTTTTATCCTCACCCAAGGACATTTTTTCTTTTTTTTTTTGTTCAGATAGAGCAGGAGGAAGAGAGAGAGAGAGAGAGAAACATCAACATGAAAGGGACACACGGAGTGGCTGCCACCCGCACAACCAACCAGGGCCGGGGACAAACTGCAACCGAGGTACGTGCCCTTAGCGGGAACCGAACCCGGGTCTCTCTGGACCACAGGCCGACGCTCTAACCGCTGAGCCAAACCGGCCAGGGCCAGCCATCTTTGTTTTAACAAGCTCATGGGTGATTCAGATGCATTTTGTGGTTTAAGAACCACTGCTCTGGACTACTGACATATTTTCCCATTTTTTTTTCCTTGACAGAGAACAAAGACCCAGAGCACCACATTTTTGACTTCTGGTTCCATTATTAGCTACCTATGAAGTTGCTTAACCTTTTGAACCTCACTTTCTTCATCCGTAAAATGGGGCTAATCATACCTTTTCTCCCAAGATTTTGACAAGATTGAAAGAGATAATGTTTGTACAACACTTAACACAATGCCTGGCACATAGTTGGATGCTCAGTAATTGATAAATGACAAAGATGATGGTTGTTATTATGGTAACATGAGGAGGCCTGATAAATGACACATCCTGAATTTTTTTTTTTTATCCTCACTCGAGGACATTTTTCCATTTTTTTGTTCAGATAGAGCGGGAGGGAGAGAGAGAGGAAGAGAGAGAAACATCGACGTGAAAGGGACACATTGAGTGGCTGCCACCCACACGACCCAACCAGGGCTGGGGACAAACTGCACCCGAGGTACGTGCCCTTAGCGGGAACCGAACCCGGGTCTCTCTGGACCGCAGGCTGATGCTCTAACCACTGAGCAAAACCGGCCAGGGCCACATCCTGAATTTTTTAAGATGATATTTCTTGGCTAGCATGAGTAGGAAAGCCCATGATCATCTGACCTTGTCATTATTACGCATTATTGTCCACATATAGAGATGATGAGTGGTGTGGCATCTAGTCTCCAAGATGGCCTTAATGAGCCATGCCTTCTAGTATTCCTGTTGCTGGGCAACCCCCTCCTACACAGAATCAGGGTGAATCTTCTGTGAACTTATTGTGACCGAGAGTCTCCTGCAGACGTGCTGGAGTGTGACTTTTTTTTTTTTTTCTTTATTGATTTTTAGAGAGAGATGAAAGAAGAGGGAGAGAAAGATAGAAACATCGATGAGAGAGAGCAGTGACTGGCCGCCTCCTGCATGCCCCACACTGGGGACCTGGGCATGTGCCCTGACCGGGAATTGAACCGGCGACCTCTTGGTGCATGGGTCGATGCTCAACCACTGAGCCACACTGGCCGGGCTGGAGTGTGACTTTTGAGGTCAGTGATAACAGGCACTGCAGCTCTCAACTTACCCTCTTGGATTGTTTGCTCTGGGAAAAGCCAGCCACCATGTTGTGAGGACATTGTAGCAGCCTGGCGGAGAGGTCCACATGGAGAGAGGAACCACCTTGCCGGCACCACCTTGCCACCGTGGACGTGTATCTTCTAGGTCCCCAACTTTAAGTCTTCTAGCTGAAGCCACAGGCATCATAGAACAGAGACAAGCTGTCTCCACTGTGCCTTATCTGAATTCCTGCCCCACAGAAATCAAGAGATGTAGTCAATTGTTTCTGTTTTTAAGCCAGTACATTTTGCAGTTACTTGCTACACAGCATTAGATACTAATATGGGGGTTCAGTTCCCTCAGAGCTCAGTCACAGCTCAGCTGTGCTCATGGAGGTTAATGGCATGCCTAGAGGGGACATGTCTCTCAGCCTCCAGTCAAACAGGAGGTCACAAAAGGACCATTTATTCCCCTTGACTAAGTTCCTATTACCGTGGCATTTAGGCCGACTTTTGTAAAATTTAAGTTTTACACAAGGCTTTAAGATATTGTCTAAATAAGGAAACCTGAAGTTACTTGAAAACTAATTCATAATTAAGTTGTAGTCTCAGGAGAACAGAGCCCTGGATTTGAGTTTGCATCAGGCTCGGGCATAAGAGACTGGAAACTCTCAATAATGCTGGCTTTAGAAAGACAGAAGTTTATTTCTCTGAAACCTAGAAGAAGCCCCGAGTAGGCAGCCTAGAGCTGGTAGTGTAATTTCACAAAATTGTCAGAGAACCAAGCTCCTTCAGGCTTGTGGCTATCGCGTTCCCGGCATGGGTTGTATCTCATGGTCCATGACGGCTGCAGGAGCGCCGGTAGGTATGTTTGCATTCCAGCCAGCAGGAAGAAGGAAGGGATGAAAAAGAACACACGATCTCTTTTAAGGATACTTTCTGGCAATTGTACCTGAAAGCAGAAATTGCATTGCTGCTTAGATCCCATTAGCCAGAATTCAGTCTCACGGTCACATCAAGCTACAAGAGAGGCGGGGATGTATAGACTTTGTTTTAACAGCAAAATTACCAGAATAGATATTGGGGGACTCAGAATTCACATTCCCACATTGTTTCAGTAGGGGTTAGTTTCAACTGGGTGTGATTGAAAACCCCAAATAACAGTAGCTTAAACAAGCAAGAGGTCTAATCATATAAAAGTCTGGAGGAAGGCAATCGAAGCCCAGCAAGGTAGCTCTTCTCTGTGAAATGCTCCCAGATCCGCTCCCCTGTCGCCTTTATCGTATCTGTGGTGTGTGTTCTCCATTTCTAAAGTCATCTTGT
The DNA here is from genome assembly GCF_014108415.1 of Molossus molossus. Taxonomy (NCBI): domain Eukaryota; kingdom Metazoa; phylum Chordata; class Mammalia; order Chiroptera; family Molossidae; genus Molossus; species Molossus molossus. The sequence continues at coordinate 114,962,654 of NW_023425355.1, read as the reverse complement.
AGTTCAACATGGCTGCTCAAGCTCCAGCCAGGATTTGTTACATAATTTGTGGAGCCTGGTGTGAAATGAAAATGCAGGGGCCCTTGTTCAAAAGATCATCGAGCATTTCCAGACAGCTACCGCAAAGCATTAAACCCAATGCAGCATCCCTGTGAGTGTAGGACCCTGTGCGGCCGCACCGGCTGCACATCCAAGGAGCCAGCCCTGCCTCTCCGGCCAGAGAAGAGAAAGGAACAATGATCATTGCGGCCGCAGCCTGCAGCCACAGGTCACACCTGGCAGAGCACCTTCTATAGAACCAAAGGAAAAATATACTGGTACATACTGTTTCTGCCTGGTCAGCATTCATTCCCTCTCCCTTTCAGAACACTATCTCCATTTGTCTGTCTCTGCGAAACAAACTATGCTAACACTTAGTGGCGTAAAATAACCAAAATAACAGCTCATGGGTTCTGTCCATTAGTCATTTGGCAAGGGTGTGGGAGGGACGGCTCGTCTCTGCTCCATGATGACAGGGACCTCAGCTGGGAAGAGCCAAACAGCTGGGTCTGGAGGGTCCACCTGTAAGAAGGCTTCTCCCCTCCCACGGCTGGCACCTGGGCTGGGATGGCTGAAGGTCGTTCTGAGCTGTGACTGTTGATGGACCGCTACGATGGCATTCTCAGGCTAGAAGGATATATTAGTTTTCCAGGGCTGTCATAACAAAGTGCCCCCACACTGGGTGGTTTAAACAACAGAGATTTATTATCTCACAGCTCTGGAGGTTAGAAGTCTGAAATAAAAGTGTTGGCAGGGCCATGCTCCCTCCGAAGACTCTAGGGGAGGATCCTTCTCTGTCTCTGCGCTTCTGGTAACCCCAGGTGTTCCTTGGCTTGTGGATATATCTATCCAATCTCTGCCTTTGTCTTAGCATAGCATTCTCCCTACGTCTTCTCATGTGTTCTTTCCTTCTGTGTGTCTGTACCCAGATCTCTCTCTTCTTGTAAGGACACCAGTCATATTCAGTTAGGGCCCATCCTACACCAGTATAACCTCATCCTAACTTAGCTAATCACAGTTACAATGACCCTATATTTAAATAAGATCACATTCTGAGGTATTGGAGGTTAGGAATTCGACGTATCTTTTTAGGAGGATGCAATTTAACTCGTATCAAAAGACTGCTTACGTGCCTGGCCAGTGTGGCTCAGTGGTTGAGCATCTACCCATGCACCATGAGGTCGCTGGTTCGATTCCTGGTCAGGGCACATGCCCAGGTTGTGGGCACGATCCCCAGTGGAGGGCATGCAGGAGGCAGCCAATCCATGTTCTCTCTCATCGATGTTTCTGTCTCTCCTTCTCACTTCCTTTCTCTCTAAAATCAATAAAAGTGAAACAAAAATTAAAAAAAAAAAAAGACTGCTTATGTGATGACTCAGACTCAAAGAGCAAGTGCTCCCTCCCCTCAACAAGGTAGTCTGTGGCTTTTTGTTTTTCTTTGTTATTTATTTATCTATATTATTATTATTATTATTTAGAGTGGGAGAGAGAGAGAGACAGACAGACAGACAGAAACATCGATGTGAGCCCTGGCCAGTTTGGCTCAGCGGTTAGAGCGTCGGCCTGCGGTCCAGAGAGACCCGGGTTCGGTTCCCGCTAAGGGCATGTACCTCGGTTGCAGTTTGTCCCCGGCCCTGGTTGGTCATGCGGGTGGCAGCCACTCGATGTGTCCCTTCATGTCGATGTTTCTCTCTCTCTCCCTTCCTCTCTCTCCCTCCCACTCTATCTGTACAAAAAATGGAAAAATATCCTCAGGTGAGGATAAAAAAAAAAGAAACATCGATGTGATAGAGCCACATCGACTGGTCGCCTCCCACACAACCCCACCAGGGCCGGGGACAAACCTCAATCGAGGTACATGCCCTTGACCGGAATCGGACCCGCGACTCATTGGTCCTCGGGCCGACGCTCTAACCACTGAGCAAACCCGGCCAGGGCTATGTGAGTTTGTCTTATCCAGCTTTGGAAATCTCAGAGAGTCACTTCTGCTGTTGGTTGAAACAGTCAGAAGCCCTTCCACTGAGGGCAGGTGTCCTAGTCAGCTCAGGCTGCCGTAACCGGGTGGCTCAAACAACAAACGTTTGTTCTCTCACAGTTCTGGAGGCTGGAAGTCCAAGATCAAGGTGCTGGCAAATCCAGTTCCTGGGGAGGCGCCTGCGAGAAAGCCGCTACCTCTAAACCAGGACAAGAAGCCTCGCCAGGAACTTTCAGCCTCCAGAGAGCTCTGCCCCGCAGTGTCTTCCTCTGTACATGCAGACAGAGCTCTCTGGTGTCTCTCCCTCTTCTTATGAGGACACCGGTCCTATAGGATCAGGGCCTCACCCATATGACCTCATTTTCTCCCCAGAGGCCTCATCTCCCAAAACAATCACATTGGGAGTTATTCAACCTATGAATTTCAGGGGAACACATCAGCTTTCTACAGCTATACCAGAGGATTCACCGGTTAGCATTTAAACATGTTAGAGCCCTGGCCAGTTTGGCTCAGCGGTTGGCGCGTTGGCCTGCGGACCAGAGAGTCCTGGGTTCGGTTCCTACTAGGGGCACGTACCAAAAAAATAAAATAAAATAATGTTTAAAAAAAATAAACATGTTAGAAATAAGTTTCATTGCTAAAACAAGTAATAGTCAAGACACGGGGATTGGCTAGAAGTATTGTAACAGCACCTCTGCCACTGCCTGAATGGGGTCTGTGAGTCTGATGAGCCCTGGAGCCCAGCACCTTAGGCTGTGGCATCCCAGGTGAACTTTGTTTACTCCTCTGGCCTGCTGCCTGACAGAGGACACTGTGCCTGTTCTAACCTGAGGGGTGGCTGAATCCTGCCACTTAAATATTGTCACTTCTATACTCAGTGTACCTTTCAGCCAAGGTACTTGTTGGCATGCCTAAGGGCAGAGACCTGGCACTTCGCTGAGTTACAAGAGCAGAGAGCATGACTGGTTTATGTGCCTGCTTGTCATAAACATTTCTATCTGTGAGTTCGGATTCAGTTGGAAGCTGGCTGTGATCTTGAAAAAATGATTCTTAACAGAACACCTGGTGCTGAAGTTGTGGGAGGCGGGACCTTTGCTTTAGACCGGGGCTCTCTCTTAACCTGAGGTTCAAGGATGGAATTCACAGAGTCTGTGAATTTGATGGGGGATTTTTTCATTAGCCTCTAACATTTAGCATTTCCTTCAATTACCAACGTGGGTAATGAACCTCAGTAGTCTTAGCAGTAGCTGCAACTTTGTCAGCAATTGCAATCACTTTCCTATTGTTACAGGTGTCTTGAAGTATCACATGTGCTCATTAACACAAATGATGGGCGTTTTAGATCTGCCACGGGATCTTATTACTACTTAATGATTGAAGAGGCACAGAAATATCTATATCACAAAATTGTTTTAATAATTTTTTTAATCCTCACCCGAGGATATTTTCCATTAATTTTTAGGTAGAGTGGAAGGGAGGGAGGGGGAGAAAAAGAGAGAGAAACGTTGACGTGAGAGAAACACACAGATTGGTTGCCTCCTGCACAACCCCTTCTGGGGCCAGGGATCGAACCTGCAACCCAGATATGTGCCCTTGATCGGGAATCAAACCCGAGACCCGTTGGTCTACAGGCTGACGCTCTAAACACTGAGCCAAATGGGCCAGGGCTGTTTTAATAATTTGATGATGATTTCAACATTGTTGGTTTCCCTTGTAAGCCAATGTATTTAATTTCTGGTTAAGGACCTCTGTTCTGGAAGCTTCTGCTGTTCACCAGATACTCTCAATACATGATGTACACTCAAGGCCAGGCTTGTCATTAAGATGGCAGTGATTGGAAACTTGTGTTTCAAATTGTCTCTTGATATTTTCAATTTGGAGGCCGACTTCATCTCAGATCTGATTAGATTATGGTTGTTTTGGCCTCATGACGTGGCTGACAAAGAGCTCATACTAGAAGAAACATCTGCTCTGCCTCCATCTTGTTCTGGCGTGTTTGTATTATTAGTATTATTTTTAACACATGGTTTCTTTGCAGGAATCTATTTAAGCCCTATGGCTCATTTGGGAGTTAAGTTAAAACTAGGTCATATGATCAGTAAATCCACATCACTAGGCACCTGTAAGCTGCAGTGCGTCACCATATGCTGACAGTCACGCTGGTGCTACCCGTGACCGCGACCCACGGTTGTACTGGCCAGGTAAGGGCACTCACAGGTGGCAGTCTGCACGGTAAACCAGGGGACCAGTCACATGGACTTTAATCTACAAATGAAAAGGAAATTAATTTTCATTAATATTTACATTATGACTTTATATATCTTTTATCCTAAAAAAAAAAAAAAGAGAGAAATTGATGTTATAGAGTTGTCAGGGCACCTCAGGGGAGTGTCGGAGACCACGACTCTACAACATCAGTCTTTGGGATTAGCATTTTTTGACAGTCAAATGGCATACAAAATTCAAATGGCATTTACTAAAGCCCCCGAGTCAAATTCATTCATGCATTTCATTCATTCATTCATTCATTCAACAAGCACTGGTCCATGTCAAATTAATTCATGCATTTCTTTCATTCATTCATTCATTCATTCATTCATTCATTAAACAAGCACTGGTCCATGTCAGATTCTGTTAGGTTCTCAGATTCAAAGATGAATCATCTCTCTTCTCTACCTCTCAGGCCAAAGTTCAAAGGTAGATGGGCAATGCACAGTCCTGGGACACTGGAAGAAAAGTCCCTATGTAGGTGGGAAGGAGGTAGGGACACAGGGACCAGGAGGGCCTGTCAGACTCCTAGAAGGAGCTCACAGTGGGTGTTGGGGCAGTTGTTCATCACTGTTGATGAGCGTGTGGATGGGTGACAGGCAGCAGGGTGGGGACAAAGCCTGGGCTACAGAATCTTGTACTCCTTTGGATGACTCTTAATTATACCATGGAGCAATGGGATGGACTATTTTGGGTGCAGTTTTGGGGTTTTTCTTTTTGGATCACAAGTAGGACTTGTTATTTATTTCAAGCTGTTGAGATATTTTCCCATCCTGATTAGTCCACATTAAAAAAAATTTTTTTTTGCCCTGGTCGGTTTGGCTCAGCGGTTAGGGTGTCGGCCTGCAAACCAGAGAGGCCCTGGTTTGGTTCGGTTCCCGCTAAGGGCACGTACCTCGGTTGCAGTTTGTCCCCGGCCCCGGTTGGGGTCGTGTGAGTGGCAGCCACTCGATGTGTCCCTTTCACGTCGATGTTTCTCTCTCTCTCCCTCCTGCTCTATTTGAAGATAAATGAAGAAAAAAATGTCCTCGGGTGAGGATAAAAAATAAAAGTTTTTATTGACATTTAATAGAGAGATGAAGGGAGAGAGAGATAGAAACATCGATGTGAGAGCGAAACATCCATCAGCTGCTTCCTGCACACCCCCCACTGGGGATGGAGCCTGAAACTCGGGCATGTGCCCTGACCAGGAATGGAACTGGGACCTCTCAGACCGTGGGACGATGCTCAATCCACTGAGCCACACCGGCTGGGCATGCTTAGTCCTACATTTTATGCTAGGAAAGTTGTAGAATGAGACTGTGATACCTAATGCAAATCACTAAAGGCAGCCAATTCCCCTGAAGGGAAATGCAGAAGGCGACAGACCCTCACCTGCATTGCAGCTCGGGGCGTGGGTAGGGAGAGAACATTGACCACAGTTGCTCTCCATTTTAGTGTCATTTTGACTTTAAATAAACCACTAACAGAGATACTATATGAGTGAAAATCTCTGGCCATAAAACATACCATGACATACTCCAAGGTAACGGCAAAATACTTCCCTATAAACAAGGAAAAAGGAATCTGTGTCATCTAATTATACCCCAGCAAATTCTTGTTCAATAAAACAATAAACATTGCCAGTGACCAGTTTCCTTTCCATACGTGACAGTGCCCGGATCCAGACATTTGGAATTTCACACTGAGGAGACTCCGAGATCATTTGATGATGGTGAGTTTGAACTTTGATGATTCTTTTTTTCTTGTCAGTGTGATAAAATTGGCCTAGATATTTTTGTCTTCCCAAATATGCATGGGGATGGGCTGCTGGTGGAGGAAGGCGGACGTGGGAGGCAGGCCTTTTCATCTTTGTGTGGAAAAGCAGAATTCAGGCCGGGCTGTAGTCAGCTTTATTACCATCTTCTGGATGCTTCTGGTTTAAGAAGGTTGCTGCAGCCCAAACTCTTTCTTAATTTGCTAGATTTCTCACTTCAAGGCCCTATCCTTGGCTATAGCTCATCAGGAAGCTTCTGACTAGCTCCTGTATAGGCCAGTTGCTTATGCTTGGGGCTCAACTGTCACCTTGGAGTCACCCTACCTCATCATGGAGATTCCCTCGGATTCTCTCTTGGGTGGCATCTCTAGTTTCCTGGATTCTATGTCTTCCTCTTTCTTGATTTAAAAAAAATATATTTTGGTGGATTATCTCCTCCAGGAGCTTCCTGATAAAGGATGCATGGGCAACCATTTTTTCTGTGACCTTCACAGAAGTAATTTTTTATGCTCACTCTTAACTGATAGTCTGGCTGGATATAGAATTCTAAGTTGGATCATTTTCCCTTTGAATTTCGAAAGGCATTTTTTCATTTTCTCCCAAATTCTAGCGTTGCTATTGAGAAGTCAAGAGTGATTCTGATTCTCATTTTTTTGTACATAATATATATTTTCTCTTTAGAAGCTTTTACGGTCTTTGTCCCCAGTGTCTTGAAAGTTCGTAATGATATATGTTGACGTGTGTCTATTTTCCTCCATTGCATTAGGTACTGCAAGGTCCTTTCATTCTATAAACTCATGTCTTCCAGGTATGGAAAATTTCCTTGAAATTATTTCTTTGATGTCTCCCCCCCCCCCCCCCGTCTCTGTTCTCTCTTTCTAAATTCCTTTTATTTACACTTTTGAACTATTAACACATTCTTTTCTATTTCTCTCTTCTTTTCTTTTCTGTATTTTCTGGAAAACATTCCCAACTTTGTAGTCCAATCCTTCTACTTACTTTTTCCCTTCTGCTGTTATATTTTAAATGTTCAATAGCTCAGTTATTATCCTCTGAAAATTAAAAAAAAATCCCCTAAATGCTTCTCTTTAATGCTATTAAAATAATGTCTCTTCTGGGACATTATTGATAGATAGGCGTGCACGTGTACATGCGTGTGTGTATGTGTATGAAGTCGACATTTCTCAGCATAGTCTCTGTTTCCTTCAGCTTGTTTCGTCTGTTTGTTTTGGTCTTGGTCGCTTATGTTAGAGGTTTTCCTTAGCTGTCTGATGACCACCTGTTATGTGTTCACATTGAGAGCAAATCACTAATAAGCTGCTGGGACCCTCTATGTGTGGGCTTGCTGACTGTGGACTTCACTCCAGAGCTGTAGTTTTCAACGTATGGTCTCTGGACCAGCAGCAGCAGCCGCACCTGGGAACCTCTAAGGAATGCATATTCTTAGCCCCCACCCCAGGTTTCTTGAATTGGAAGCCCTGGCAGTCTGTGCTTTAACAAACCCTCCAGCCCTGGCCGGTTTGGCTCAGCGGTTAGAGCGTCCGCCTGCGGTCCGGAGAGACCCGGGTTCGGTTCCCGCTAAGGGCACGTACCTCGGTTGCAGTTTGTCCCCGACCCTGGTCGGTCGTGCAGGTGGCAGCCACTCGATGTGTCCCTTTCACGTCGATGTTTCTCTCTCTCTCTTCCTCTCTCTCCCTCCCACTCTACCTGAACAAAAAATGGAAAAATATCCTCAGGTGAGGATAAAAACAAAACAAAACAAACCTTCCAGAGGATTCTGATGTAGGCTAAAGTTTGAGAACCAGTGCTCTATGGGGATCTGGCCAGGCCTTTCCATTGGAAAATCTCTGATGTCAGGGTTCAGTCTCCTTCCTAGAGGGTCTAAGCCTGAATGTCAAGGTTATAGGATTTGAGTGGGCAGGGAACTTGGCTGGGGACAATATTCCTAAGAAAACTTACACTCAATCTCCCTGTTTTCAACTGGGCATCCTACTATCAACTATGCCTGGTATCTCTAGCCAAACACCCTCCCCATTTTTTAACCCTCTCCAGACAATGAAAGTCCAGTCTTCTGTCTGGAGTAGGGGGGAAGGGAGGTGAGGGACAGTCACTTAGGTATACAGAGCTGCAGAAGGCAATCAGATATCTGATTGCTTCTTCTTTTTTTTTTTTAAATGTTTTTTCCTTTATTGATTTTAGAGAGAGGAAGGGAGAGGGAGAGAGAGATCGAAAAACCGATGAGAGAGAACATCGATTGGCCGCCTCCTGCATGCCCCCCACTGGGGATCGGGCCCACAGCCTGGGCATGTGCCCTGACGGGGAATCGAACTGGTGACCTCTTGGTGCATGGGTCAACGCTGAACCACTGAGCCACACTGTCCGGGCCTGATTGCTTCTTTTTTTTTATCCTCACCCGAGGACATTTTTCCATTTTTTTGTTCAGATAGAGCTGGAGGGAGAGAGAGGAAGAGAAAGAGAAACATCGACGTGAAAGGGACACATTGAGTGGCCGCCACCCGCACGACCAACCAGGGCCGGGGACAAACTGCAACCGAGGTACGTGCCCTTAGCGGGAACCAAACCTGGGTCTCTCTGGACCGCAGGCGGATGCTCTAACCGCTGAGCCAAACTGGCCAGGGCCTGATTGCTTCTTAAATAAACTTTCAATTGATCCTCCTGGTCTTAGCCTGTTACATTCCCCTTCTGAGGTTTTGGAAGAGGGAGAGGTTCTGCAGTGTAATTCCGACAGCATCTCAGCTTTCCCACTACCAGGTTAAGATTCAGCTTTCTCGACCCTGCTAGAAGTTAGTCACCAGACAAACTTCTGCTTTCCAGCTTCCAAAACTCTTGGCTATTTTCTCCTTTCTTGTTCTCCTTATATTTGCAGGTGAATGCCTTCCGAAAATCCCTTTACTATCATTTTTATGAAGTTTTGGAATGAAGCAGAGGAGTAAATGCATGTGTTCATGCCTCGGTCTTTAAGCTGACATCCCGTTATTTTCCAAAAGTGTCCCCTTTGGGGACGAGGAACTACGAACCATCAATGAGAGGACAGGGTTTCCAAAATTGCTCACTGCTGCTACTGTAATCTACGTTAGGGCTGGGGTCTGGCTTTGTAAAAAGGAAAGGGGATCCAGGGCCTACTGTCATTCTGGCAGAATAACCCTCTGAAAATACAGCTTCCATCCCTCGCTCAGGAGCCAGCCATGGCTCCCCACTTTGTACTGCCTGTGGTGTTCATCCCTCAAGGGAGGCGTTCAAGGCCTGCCTTAGCTGTGCTTCATTCAGCTCGCCCGGCACAGCTCTCTGGCCTCCCTAGCCTTCCCCTGACCCTAGATACTGGTGTCCCTGCCCCCCTGCCTGTCCCCTCCCACCTTGAAGAACCCCTGTGCAAATCCCACCATCCCTTGCGTCCAGCGGAGGTGCTTCTGTTCCTTTATGGAGCCTGTCTGTGTGTTTCAGCTTTTCTCCCTTCTTTGACCTCACTCCCTCGTGTAGTGAGCATCACACAACGTAGATCCTACGGTTGTCAACTCCACGAGGTCACTCTGACTCAACTGGGCTTCCCATCGGGCCCAGCATCATGCTGGGGACACTGTGGATGTAAAATATATGTTTTTGATCAATTGGTGAAGACAGACTGTGCTCGTTTCTTATATTATTCTTTATTAATTTATATTGATATATATTCTTTTTTAATAATATATTAATACATATGACACATAACATATTATATATATATTAAAAAGTGACAAGCTATATCTTAGCTCTTAGTTTCTCTTTCCTTATGGTTTTTCTCTTTGTATAATCTTGCCCTGCAAGTCTTCGGAAAAGGTTAGAGGTTTTGCAATAGTTGATTAAGTCTGTTTTTTTATAATAGAATTTTTACCTGACAGTTTTTTTTCTTAAACACATTAAAAATACATTGCACAAACTATGTTTCCACAGTTTTTTTCAGAGATAAAAAAGGACACACCGAAAGTCCTATCATCCTAATGCATTAAACAGTTCATTGTTTCCTTACAATGTCCTCCTAATTCACTTTTCATAAAACTGAGGTAGCCCTGGCCGGTTTGGCTCAGCGGTTAGAGCGTCGGCCTGTGGTCCAGAGAGACCCGGGTTCGGTTCCCGCTAAGGGCACGTATCTCGGTTGCAGTTTGTCCCCGGCCCTGGTTGGTCGTGCAGGTGGCAGCCACTCGATGTGTCCCTTTCACGTGGATGTCTCTCTCTCTCTCTCTCTTCCTCTCTCTCCCTCCCATTCTATCTGAACAAAAAATGGAAAAATGTTCTCGGGTGAGGATAAAAAAAACCCTGTACCCATTAAGCAGATACTTCCGATTCCCTCCTCCTCCCAGCCCTGGGCAATCGCCAGTCTGCCTAATGCAACTTATAAAAACATTAGTTAATTTTTCATTGTAAAATATACATAACTGAACTTACCATTTTTAAGTGTACAGTGCAGAGGCATTAAATACATTCACTTTGTTGTGCGACCATCACCACCATCCATCTCCAGAACCTTCTCATCTTCCCAAACTGAAACTCTGTATCCATTAAACACCAGCTCCGCATTCCCCTCCCCCTAAGCCTCTGCCACCCACCATTCCTTCTACGTTCTGTCCCTGTGAGTCTGACTACTCTAGGAATCTCACGTAAGGAATCATCCAGTATTTGTCCCTTTGTGTCTGGCTTATTTCACTTAGTAGAATGTCTTCAAGGTTCATCCATGTTGTAGCAGGTGTCAGAATTTCATTCCTTTTGAAGGTCAAGTAATATTCCGTTGTGTGGATATACCACCTTTGTTTATCCATTCATTCATCAGTAGACACTTGGCTTGTTTCCATGTTTAGGCTACTGTGACTAGTGCTGCTCCGAGCATGGGTCTACCTGCTGCTCCTCATCTACTTTTCACATAGTTGCAATGGTACCTCAGGCAGTTTGGTGTCCCGATCTTTCTTTTAACGTTATATCACACCTGCCTTTTTCCATGTTGCCAAGTGGCCTTTGTAATCATCTTCTCAATAGCTACATAATAGTCCACGTAAGTAACTCGATTTTCACAAAGAAATGCAGCACGAGTTTAGACAAGTTCTTACAAGCCTTCCCATCCTGCGTGTTTTGAAGGTTTGGAGCAGAATGCATTTGGAAAACTCCCTGGGAGAGGCAGTTTGAGCCTATAGCATAGACACTCCCGCCTCTCCTCCTTTTACTCCTCATGCCCCCTCCCATCAAAGCCTCAGGAAACGAAAGGAGACAACCACGTCCTGAAAACAGACCACGAGACAAAGAGATGAGGCCCTCTGAAGTTCTAGACTGGAAAAAGGAGGCGACAGAACCTTACAGCAGAGCAGAAACGCGTTGGGATGAGCTTGCATTCAGCCTGGGTGTGCAGCGTGAGGCCAGCCAGGCGCCAGGTCCCCGGTACCTCCACCCGCATCCTTCGTGTGATGCTCGGACGACCCCACTGTGTGCCAGCACACCGACCTCCCGTACTTGCCTTGACTCGTGTCAAATGGTATCAGGAGCCCTCATGTTCCTTCAGAGCATGAGCGATGAGTAACAGAGGCAGAGAAAGCCTTTCAAGGACCCGGGGGCCCACTGCTGACAGTCCTGGGCGCCTGGTAGGGAAAGGGTTTTATTTGTCTTTGTTTTGTTCACAGAGCCTCCTCGCCCAGCCCCGGTCACCTTTGCAGCATCACCTGAAGCAACAAAGCGGCTTAATTATGCTGCCTTTTGAAAACTTTGCACCAGGCAGCCTCGGTTCCCTGTGTTAAAAACCTTTTCCCTCCTTTAAGAGCTGAAAGGAGCTTCCCTGCTCAGCCTGGTTTTCAACCCGGCACACCGAGCATGGAAAATTCTATAAATACCAATGCAAACCTGGAGTTTAACCTTTAATTATTCTAGCCTCCAGCTCCACCTCGCGATTCCACCATTTTCTTCCTGCACTTACGCCCTCTTTAAACTCTGTCCGGAGCTTGATCACCATTAAGAAGAAAAATCGCCTTGGAAGGACTTTCAGAGCCGCCTGAAAATGAAGAGGAATCGTCAAAGTGGGTGTAATCGTCGGAGAAGCGCTCGTCTGGATTGATGCCGGAGGCTGGCTGCGGTTTGCGTGTCTGAAATCACTAGGATACCCGCAAGGCGGTGGAGCCTGTGTATTGACCTGGCTCCGTTTCCTCCCAGGTGGTCTGTTGGAAGCATTTGTTCTGCAGATCTCTGTTCCTGTCACCCACTGCTGCAAAATGAGTGGCGCGAAACAACCGTCGTTTATTTTGCTCACAAATCTGCCGTCTGGGCAAGGCCAGTGGGGACAGCTGGTCTCTGCTCCACACAGCCCCACCCAGGGGTGGCTCAAAGGATAAGGGGTGACTTGACAGCCGGGGGCTGCAATCATCCAAAGGGTCTCTCACTCACAGGTTTGCTGGGACCTCAGCTGGGCTTGACTGTGGCCTCTCCATGTTGGGCTGTCAGGGTGTGCGTCCCCAGGAAACAAGGTAGAAGTCCATGGCGTATTCATGACCTAGCTTCGGATGTCACATAGCTTTGCTTTTGCTGTCTTCTAATGGTTGAGGTACTTATGACGTCCTGATCAGGTTCAAGAGAAGAGGTCATAGACCCCACCACTGGAAGTGTCATTGTCATAGGAGTATCACTGTCACATGAAGAGCCTGTGGAATGGGAGACATTGTGGTGGCTATATTCATCTGCTCGGGCTGCCAGAACAAAACACCACCGACAGGGTGGCTCAAATAACTGAAATGTATTTTCTCTCTTTAATAATTTTTTTTTTTTAATCCTCACTTGAGGACATTTTTTCATTTTTTTTGTTCAGGTAGAGTGGGAGGGAGAGAAAGGAACAGAGAGAGAGAGAGAAACATCGATGCGAAAGAAACACATCGAGTGGCTGCCACCCGCACGACCGACCAGGGCCGGGGACAAACCGCAACCGAGGTACGTGCCCTTAGCGGGAACCGAACCCGGGTCTCTCTGGACCGCAGGCTGACGCTCTAAACGCTGAGCCAAACCGGCCAGGGCGAAATGTATTTTCTCACAGTTGTGGAGGCTGGAAGCCCGGGATGAAGGTGTCAGCAAAGTTGGTTTCTCCTGAGGCCTCTCTCCTTGAAGGCGTCTGCCTTCTCGTGTCCTCACATGGACTTTCCTCTGTGCACACACGTCCCTGGTGTCCCCTCCTCCTTTTTTCCCTTTCTGTTGCATTTATTGGAATGACACTAGTTAACAAAATGACACAGGTTTCAGGTGCACAATTCTACAACACATCATCTGTACGCTGTATTGTGTGTTCACCACTCCAAGTCAAGTCTCCTTCCATCACCGTGTATCCCCTTTTTATAAGGACATCAGTTCTATTGGACTAGCGCCCACACTTGTGAACTCATTTAACCTTAATTATCTTCTTTTTTTCTTTCTTGATTTGAGAGAGAGAAGAAGTGAGAGGGAGACAGAGATAGAAACATTGATGAGAGAGAAGGCCGCCTCCTGCATGCCCCCACTGGGGATCGGGCCCACAACCTGGGCATGTGCCCTGACCGGGAATTGAACCGGCGACCTCTTGGTGCAGAGGTTAAGGCTCAACCACTGAGCCACACCCGCCAGACCTTAATTACCTTTTAAAGGCCCCATCTCCAAATACAATCACACTGAGGGGTAGTGCTTTAACATATGCATTTTGGGGGGGGAGGCACAGTTGATAGCAGCGGCCATCTTTGGAAAGTACCATCTACACAGGCCCTTAGCTGTTTTCCTCTCTCTGTCTCTCAAGCTGAAATCATCCTTCTCAAGTGATAAGCTGGTCAAAGGACATTGCTGAGTCTGAACTGCAGGTAACGTTTGGAAGATGCTGCCCCGCAAAGGTTCTTCCCTTCATGAGCCGAGTCCACCGGCTAAGCCTGGGGCACAGAAATGCTTGAGGACTAGCAGCCCAATAGCAGCGGCCACCTGCGAGCCAAGGTCAAGGAGAAGCACCTGCCACTCCTCTCTGGCCATCGTGGTTGATGCAGTGAAAGACAGAAGGTGCTAGAAAGTGCCAGCTTATTCTTAGTCTCTCCTGCTGGGCATGCAGCTCTGCTTTCTGACTGGTAGCCCTGCTGAGCCACAGCCACGCCACGCTCAGCCCACCACCAAGCGTACAGACACATCTTTCGTGGGCTTCTCCCCAGCTTCTCCTTCATGGCCCCATGCTGGCAGCTAGACCTGCCTGGCTGCAGGACTGGCTAGCGGTTTCTCTCACCCTCTAATTTCCCCTCCAGATCTTTCCTTCCCCCAGACTCTCCCACAGTGGGGTCAGGTCTTGCTCCACTGTGACGCCCTTACTTCCTAATCTCATCACAGCCTGAGTCCTGCCCCACCCCGACTGGTTCAATCCTCCTCATCCTCTCCGTCCCAGCCTCCTCACAGTCATGCCTGGGGAATGGGCAGCCTCCCGTGAATCTGATGAGAATTATTCATCATAGAGACCTCGGGGCCAACCGGGGTCCTCACCTCCCTGAGGCCTGGCCCACGTCCTTGATAAAGGACACGCACACGCCCTGGCCAGTTTGGCTCAGCGGTTAGAGTGTCCGCCTGCGGTCCGGAGAGACCCGGGTTCGGTTCCCGCTAAGGGCACGTACCTCGGTTGCAGTTTGTCCCCGGCCCTGGTTGGTCGTGCGGGTGGCGGCCACTCGATATGTCCCTTTCACATCGATGTTTCCCTCTCTCTCTCTTCCTCTCTCTCCCTCCCACTCTGTCTGTACGAAAAATGGAAAAATGTCCTCGGGTGAGGATAAAAAAAATAATAATAATAATAATAAAATAAAGGACACGCACACATGAGACTCTGAGTGGCGATACTTGACAAATGGGGGTCAGCATTCTAGGGGAGATAGAAACGACGTAGCTCAGGGGTTCCAGGGAGTAAGGTATCTTCTGGAGTGAAGGGAGTAGTCAGGATTATTTGACATTTCTTGTTTGATCAGAGTTGGGCACAAACCCCGGCGGCTCAGTGGCTGTGCTGAGAGCAAGGTTTGCACAATGGAGGGAGAGGAAACCAAAAGGTTCAGAACAGTGGGGCGCTTTCCTCGTGTCCATCCCCCAACTGGCGGTGTGGCGGTGGGGTCAGGGCCACAGAGGCGCGGCCCCCTCAGGACTGTGTGAAGCTGGGAGGAGCCCTCGCTCCCTCCGAGAGGGCCCCGGGCACCCTCTCTACCGCGGAGCTTCAGCTCCTGGCTCTGGATGGTTCTCATTAGGCCCAGCACCAAGGTGTGTCCTCACTTTTTCCGTGACGTCATTCTCTCCCCCAGGCTTTTGAAACAGTGTGAACACAACACTGGAAAGCCCATGGTTCTGCACACTGCACGTCAAGGGGACAGGTCCCTCTCACATTCAATGGCAGCACCATAAGAGTTCCTCAACATTAAAAAAAAAAATTAACTCACCTGACAGGTTAATAAATCAGATTGATACGGTGAGCTCAGTTTCAGGTGACTTTCGAGAAGTCTCAACCCCAAGAGTGGAACACTTTTAACACACCCTTCATTATATGTATATTTATTTACTTGTAAATTACATTCATGAGCTAATGTTTTTTTAAATGTATTTTTGTTGATTTGAGAGAGAGAGGAAGAAAGAGGGAGCGAGAGATTAAAACATTGATGAGAGAGAAACATCGATCAGCTGCCTCCTGCACACCCCCTACCATGGAGCAAGCCCGAAACCGGGGCATGTGTCCTGACCTGACCTGGAATCGAACCAGCAACCTCTTGGTGTATGGGACGATGCTCAACCAACTGAGCTACACTGGCTGAGCTAATGTTTTTTACCAAGAGCACAAGACCATATATATGTGTATGAGATCCATTATCAACAATAGAAGTTGAAAGTCCACATTTCAAATTATCTTCTTGTTAAGCTTGAAGTTTTAAAGATGTAGTCCTGCCCTGGCCTGTGGACCAATGGGTCGCGGGTTCCATTCCAGTCAAGGGCATGTCCCTTGGTTGCAGTTTGTCCCTGGCCCTGGTCTGGTCGTGCGGGAAGCAGGCAGTTGATGTGTCTCTCTCGCATTGATGTTTCTCTCTCTCCCATCGATGTTTCTTTCTCTCCCTCCCTCCCACTCTGTCTGATGAGAATGGAAAAATATCCTCGGGTGAGAATGAAAAAAAACAAAACAAAACCCCAAAACATAGTCCTTGTCAAATCTGATGAGATTGTGGTTACTTCCTCCTAATGTGGCTGGCGGAGCTCTAGAAGTACAGTGATACCTCGGTTCTCGAACGCCTCGGTTTTCGACCAAATGGAGATTCGAGAAACTTTTGTCTCGGATTCGAACAAATATTTGGAACTCGAACTTCCGAGATGGGCCGAGTTGAGCCGAATGGCGTTCATTCGGCCCAGCGCGCCTTGCTCGCGTCATCAGTGTGAGTGCAGAGAGAGAGTCACGCTTTGTGGAGTCACGCTTTCCTATTGGTTTCATTGCTTCGGTTCTCGAACAATTCGGTTCTCGACCGTCCTCCTGGAACGAATTATGTTCGAGAACCGAGGTATCACTGTAGGACAACTGTGAACCTTGCCGGTTTCTTCCGAGCTTGCATTCCCGGTATTGTCTGCAAGCCACTGTATCTTCCAAGGAGCCATATCAAGCCCCTTGCCCATTTTGTGATGATTAGTTTAGTTAGAGCTGGAGACTATGGCCTGTAAGTCCAGTCGACATGGCACTCGTACCAGGCTGTTTACTGAAGGTGAAAAATCAAGAGGGATGCTGTCTAAGAGATGGGGCCGCCCCTCTTCCCTCTGCATTGCTTGTCTGCCACACCGGATGCTCACATACAGCCCCACGGAGGTGCCAGGGTCAATCTGCGTGATGTGTGTTGGTCATTGTAATAGTCAGCTCTCACTTCTATAATGCTGCAGAACAAACACTCCCAAAGTCAGCAGCTTACAACAATAGGCATCTTTTTTCTTGCTCATGGTTTAGAAGGGCTGTGGGGGTTGGATTGATCTGGGCTGGGCTCGGCTATTTTCGGCTGTGGGTTGGCCAGGGTTGGTTTCGGGGTGCAGATTTTGTGCAGGTCAGGAGCCCAGGCTGATGTGACTGCAGCCACCGAGGGCCTGATGTTGTGGTGATGGCAGAAGTCTCAGGGGACAAACCACACCATGCAACACATTTAAAGGGCCTGCTGACAAGCCATGCCTGGTAATACTCCTCTGGCACAGCAAAGCACAAGGTCACACCCAACTTTACCAGGGTGGGGAGAGTATATTCCACCCATAGTGGGCAGCACTGCAAATTTACATGGCAAAGGGTATTCATTCTATTGCACGTGAATGACGAATTACGATCAATCAGCCCAACTATGACAGTGATATAGACAGAAGCTCCAAAGTTCTGATATCTTCTTCCTGTCTGTGTTAGTTCCCTAGGACTGCCATAACAAAGCACCACAAATTGGGTGGCTTACACCACAGACATTTTTTGTCTCATAGTCGGGAGGCTGGAAGTCCAAGCTCTACTTGCCAGCAAGATGGGTTCTTTCTGAGGGCTCCGAGGAAGGGTCCGTTCCTGGCCTCTCTCCATGACTTACCTCCTCCCTGTGTCTCTTCACATTGTCTCCTCTCTATGCGTTTCTGTGTCCAAATTCCCTCTTTTTGTACAGACACTAGTTATATGTTATAGGGCCTAGACCTAATGACCTCATTTTGACTTGATTACCTCTTTATTTTTATTTTATTGTATTTTATTTTTTCAATCCTCACCCGAGGACATTTTTCCATTTTTTGTTCAGACAGAGTGGGAGGGAGAGAGAGGAAGAGAGAGAGAGGGAAGCATCAACGTGAAAGGGACACATCGAGTGGCTGCTACCCACACGACCAACAAGGGCCGGGGACAAACTGCAACCGAGGTACGTGCCCTTAGCAGGAACCGAACCCGGGTCTCTCCGGATCGCAGGCCGATGCTCTAACCGCTGAGCCAAACCAGCCAGGGCTTGATTACCTCTTTAAAGACCCTATCTCCAAATAAGGTCACACCCGAGGTACTGGAGGTTAGGACTTCAACATATGACTTGGGGGGGGGGGGTGTGCTCACAATTCATCCCATTAGCCCTACCCCTGATTGTCTTGTGTACCTCTCAGGGTGTGTCCCACCACTTTGGAGACTTCTGGCATAGAGACCAGTGGAGAAGGTTCTCTTGCTCCTGGCCATGACTGACACCTGTCGGCCCAATGCTGAGCACAGGACAAAGGCTCTAGGCTTTCAAACTCCACCCCAGCCTCAGGACGATCAGGAGAAGCCCTGGTCTCTTTCGTTACATCATATCCAAGCCTTAAGTTCACCAACACATCTCACACTGTTTGCTGGGGGGTGGGGGTGGATCTATCCTGTTGCCTATAAAGTGTCATGGAGCCAAACCCTGTGTGTCAGTCTTAGCACATGTGAAATGAATATTTTGCCTCCCTTTAGTGGGGTGTTGTGATGTTTAATGTTTGCCAAAGAGCCCAGAGAACAGGGCAGGATAAATCCCACTAATGATTTTTATTTTTATTTTTTTATTTTTATTTTTTTATTTTTATTTTTTTGAGAGAGAGAGGAAGGGAGAGATAGAAACACGGACATGAGAAACATCGATCAGCTACCTCCTGCACACCCCCTACTGGGGATCAAGCCCACAACCCGGGCATGTGCCCTGACTTGGAATCAAACTGGGACCTCTCAGTCCATAGGACGACTGATTTTTAAAATATATATTTTTTATTGATTTTTTTTTTAGAGAGAAAGGAAGGGAGAGAGAGATAGAAACATCAGTCGGCTGCCTCCTGTACACCCCCCACTGGGGATCGAGCCTGCAACCCAGGCATGTACCCTGACCGGGAATCAAACCAGGACCTCTCAGTCCGTGGGACGATGCTCAATCCACTGAGTCACGCCGGCTGGGCCCCACTGATGATTTTATCGAACAACCCTGCTTTTCTTACTCATGTTCAGGAAGGGGGCTGAGACAAATGATGGAACTCACACAAGTTTGTTCCAGCGAACAGGGCGGAATGGGCTGGCATGCACGCACGCAGTAAATATCTCCAGCGCTTTATAGGAGAATATGCGAGGAGGCAATTCTCTTAGCCGGCTGCCCCGTAATGTTGGTCTGATTCATTCCTGAGTGATGTGGCCCATATGTGCTCCCTGCAACAGCAGAAACAAGTGTCCTTTCTGCCCCGTCAGCATTTTCTGTTCTGGCGTAAATTAGGTACACTCTAGCCATTTCATTAAGAAATTATGTCTCTGATGTGACGTGTCAGGTTTCCAGAGCTGGACAGAAAAGCCTGCTTGTGGGACGGCCATTTCCCCTGAACACAACGACAGCTCCCGAGACACCTGGCCAGCAGGGCGAGGAGGAGGAGGAGGAGGAGGCACAAGCAGCCACGCTAGACAGGCCACCGCAGACGACGACGACGAGACCATAACAGAATGATCACTGGCTTCCTTTCTTCCTCCCCACCACCACGCCTGGTGTCGGAATATTCCAGACATCTGGAATTATGACTGGTTAAATGCAGGCAAACACGCATTTCTTTTTTGTGGAAATATTCTGATCTGAGACCCAGGAGGGCAGGGATATTGGGTAATTGCCATCCTTGCAATAAACATATTATGGAAGTTTATAAACTTGGCCTATCTCTTGGCTGCTTTAGGCTTCTGGTGCGCCTGGGATGGCTTTGATTTTGAAATCTCTGAGACGATAGGCAGACTTTCCTCTCCTTGCATTAACAGTGCAATCTGATAAACATATCTGTGCAAAGTCTTGTTTGGAGTAGTTTGGGGCAGACCAAAGGACAGAGTACTTTTTTCCGAAATAATACGTACGTAAAAAGCATGTCTGTGACCCAAGTGGAGTTGGGAAGAGTGGAAAATATCAGAATATATTCTGTGCACACAATATCTAATCTCTCTTTCAGACAGAAGGAATTCAAATGAGCCTCTGCCATTAAAACTTTGATTATCAGAAAGTTTGTTTTAATCAGAGCTTGCCATAAACTCAGTGTGCTCAGCCGACTTGTGTATTTAACATTCTGGATATTATATGCTGTCCCAATTATCCAAATTTTTCTTCAACTCAATTTCCCAGGGCCTTGTGGTGTTCAGCTAATCAAGCTTTAACTTAAAAAAAAAAAAAGTGTTTATTTCTCGCTCGCTGTATACACGTGTAAATACACACACAGGCAGCAGATCTCGGAAGATGTTGGCAGCCAAACGCACACCCACTGTGTGGGCCTTGGCTGATGAAGGGGCAACTCTGGTGCTATGGAGAATTTATTTATTTATTTATTTATTTTTTTTTATCCTCACCCGAGGACATTTTTCCATTTTTTGTTCAGGTAGAGTGGGGGGGGAGGGGAGAGGAACAGAGAGAAAGAGAGAGAAACATCGATGCGAAAGGGACACATCGAGTGGCTGCCACCCGCACAACCGACCAGGGCCGGGGACAAACTGCAACCGAGGTACATGCCCTTAGCGGGAACCGAACCCGGGTCTCTCAGGACCGCAGGCCGACGCTCTAACCGCTGAGCCAAACCGGCCAGGGCTGCTATGGAGAATTTAAACGCCACCTACTTCATTCCTGATTATTTCAATGCCCCCAAGGAACCTTTTCTTGCCACCTCCGGGTGCCCCCTCCCCCTCCCCAGGGTCCTCGTACTGACCACCGACGGCAGGAGACGTGCTCTGTGGGTACAGACGTACTTGGCCGGCGGCTGGCTTTCCTCTTCCCCTTTCTTAGTCACTTGGAAAGATTAGCCTTCAGGAATGTGGTTAGCACACGCTGCACTCATAACTCAACCCAGTCTATCAGAGCGCAGAATCACAGGAAATACCGCATGTCATTACAACGTGCATGCTCCCGCGTCAGTCCCCACACACACCACACATTGCAGCGCGCACTTACCCATATTGCACCCAGACTCACGTAACCACACACCCTCCGTTCTGCACCCACAACGCGCTGCTCGTGCCCTGCATACACTTGGGCCCCAGGAGTTAGGGGAGAGGGTCGGCGCTTTTTTTTTTTTTTAAATCCCTGAGGCTACTTTGTTTCCGATTCTAGGCTCCGTCCACCAGGGTCAAGAATCGTTAAGAAAGTCTATTTTGGCCCCACTCCAAGCACTGGAAGGGTTGGAGCCAGAGCTTGTGCTATTTCAGAGGAGGGACAGGAGGCCCGCCATTGCCTGCCTGGGATCTGGAATGACTACGTCCCGCAGACTGGTTGTGCCAAGCCAAATGTCCACTCAGCATCTTCTGCGCATGCCTACCATGTTCATTTGCCCTTTGAACCAAGCCCTTTTCTGCCACTGGAATGTTCTTTCCCCCTTTCTCTGCCTATTGAAATCTTCCCCTTTCCTCAATGCCTCACACAGGCTCCACCTGCCCTGAAGAGGCCAGCTGGAAATGATCTCCCTCTCATTCCAACTCCTTAAAGGCTTTATTTTCTATAGCACTTATTGGACCCAAAGTAAACACTGCCATTGGGCGTTTGGGGGATTTTTTTTGTGCATGTAAGAGCAGGGACTTTGTTTTGTACTTCCCTGCCTCCCGATGGAGCCTAAATATGTGACTTACACATAATAGGCACTCCACAAGTGTTTGCGGATGGTGATCGTAACACTAACAGCTACCATTAATTGAGCACCTACTGTGCGCCAAGCACCTTTTCTAGATGATTCGATTTAACCTTTTTGGTTTTGATGAAATACATTTCACATATGCAATAGTTTAATATATTCTCTTTATAAAAATGAATGTTTAATACAGAGTAAAAAGTGAAAGTCTCTCTCTTTCCACTTCCACTCCCTCTAATAGTTTGGTCTGCCTGACGTGTGTGTGTGTGTGTGTGTGTGTGTGTGTGTGCATTTTATCTCTATATATAAAATCTCTGTGGCTGATATACATACATACAACATAGACACACATATAGTTTTAAATATATATAAACGGAATTATACTATATGTACAGTAACTCACAGTTTAAGCTTTCCAAAACCTTAAGAGAAGTCTTATTATTTTTATTTTCGATTTGAGACCAACAGGTGACTTAACGCTTCTACAGTCACACAGGTGAAAAGCGGAAGGGGCAGGATTATGACCCTGGCCTCTACTCTTTCATCTGAATCATCGTGGGGTTTACAGGGTTGCTTCTGGACTGCCTGTGTCAGAACACCTGGGGAGCTGCTAAATGTACAGGTTTTCACCTGCCCCTCAGCCCTGGGTTCTGTAGGTTAAGGGTGAGGCTCTGGATTCTGTAGGGTCACAATCACCCACAGGTGATTCTGGTATATGCCGAGGTTTATAAACATGCTCCTCTGAAGGCATGGGGGGGGGGGTGTCTCCTGTTTTCTAGCCCCTGTTTATGCCAGCTAGTGGGACGGTGGGAGGGCGGTGGGGTGAGGGAGGGCGGTGGGGTGAGGGAGGGCGGTGGGGTGAGGGAGGGCGGTGGGGTGAGGGAGGGCGGTGGGGTGAGGGAGGGCGGTGGGGTGAGGGAGGGCGGTGGGGTGAGGGAGGGCGGTGGGGTGAGGGAGGGCGGTGGGGTGAGGGAGGGCGGTGGGGTGAGGGAGGGCGGTGGAGTGGTGATGTAGCCCTCCTCAGCCAGGCTACGTAGGTTCAAATCCTGGCTCTACTACTTCCAACTGTTAACTTGGGCAAATTAATGAACCTTTCTGGGCCTCAGTCTCCTCATCTGTAAAATGGGGCTGATAGATAATAACACCTCACTCATAGAGTTGTTGCGAGGATGAAACATTGTTAATAGACATAAACTGTAATAGACATACCGAGTAACACCTGTACAAGTTGCCACCGTTGTTAGAACCCACCTATTCTGGAAGCTTTCTGGGGCTCCTCAGGTCTCTTCAGCCAGCGTTGAACAACAGGGTCACACATTGTGGTTCTCAGATTGGGTCTTCTCTGAGGGCAACTGCTCAAATGTCTTACACAAGTCTGCCTGGGAAGCTCCACTTGAGCTTCAGCCACTCCCTGTCCATCCACTCGAGTGACAGGCAACCGGAAGGAGCACCAGAGCATCTAGCCACCTCGAGAGGCTTTTCCTTGTGTCTAATCTATGTCTTTTCCTGCTGTTTGTTTCCGAGGGCAGCCCTTCGTGGGTGCTGCTGGGACCCAGCCATTGTCCGCACTGACCACGGTGCTCACCTCCAGCTGAGCTGCCTTCCCTGGAGAGCTGCTCCTGCCCGCAGAAACAGCCTCTCGCAGAGCTGATGGCTTGGGGCTTATATGCCCCCCCGCCCCCACGGAGGTACCTGCAGTAAATGATTGAATGGTGTGGGGGATACAAAGACCTGACCCCCCTGTGTCAAGTCGATAGTGGTGAATGAGTCTATAATGCCGCACCTCCTGCCCTGGAACAGGTCGAGGCTAGACTTGGGCCAACTCTCCATCTTTGCTTAGCTTCTTCCCCTGCCCTACTCTGTTTCCCTCCCATCCTCATCTTTTTTTCTCCTGAGGGCCCTCCTTCAGTCATATCTGGGGTCTGCTTCTTGGGAACCTGACCTCAGACACTGCTGGCCACCATGGCCTGTGATAATAACACTGGCAGCGTGCGGACACTGTTAGCCAGCCACCCCTTGGCCTCTCTGTCCCCCACGTAGGTAATTAGTTTCCTCCTGGGGCCTGTCTTCTAGCCTCTGATCGGAAGCTGGCTTGGGGGAAAGTACGATAAATAAGAGAGGGGGCCGTGGTGCAGCGTGACGCCGAGAAGCACAGTCACCCGGGAGCCAGGAACAGTAGGAAGGTCCCACTCAGCACCGAGTGTCAAGTCCATTGGCTGGAAGCGCTCATTTGCCCTTTTCTGCGCTTTTGCACCCCGAGGTCAGGAGCTCCGAACACCACAAAATAATAGTGCTGCTGGCTGCTGGTACTTTAAGCCTAACACAGTGGAGGGTGGATGCATGAGAGAGACGAGACATGGTTAAACCTATTTATGTCATTGCATTGGAGGTTTGGAGGGGAAGGAAGGCACTGGAAGTTCACACTAATGTGGACCTGCCTCGGTCTATTATAAAAATAAAATGGCTACCAGGAGTGGCTGTCCTGCCCACTGTCTTTCGGTCGAGCACTTACTTTTTTCTTTTTTTTTTTTTTTGTGTGTGGTACGTGCCCCTAGTGGGAACCGAACCCAGGACTCTCTGGTCCGCAGGCCGATGCTCAACCGCTGAGCCAAACTGGCCAGGGCCACTTTCTTGACAGATACCTGTTGACATCAGAGCCGTTGTGTTTCTGACTGCAGTACAGTTTCCTGAATACTGTCTTTCCAGAGACCATCTGCTGTAATGTTGGGCATTTGGCTTTTTTTGGTTTGTTTTTTTGTTAATCCTCACCTAAGAATATTTTTTTGCATTGATTTTTTTTTTTTTTTATCCTCACCCGAGGATATTTTCCATTTTTTTGTACAGATAGAGTGGGAGGGAGAGAGAGAGAAACATCGACGTGAAGGGACACATCGAGTGGCTGCCACCCGCACAACCAACCAGGGCCTGGGACAAACTGCAACCGAAGTACGTGCCCTTAGCGGGAACCGAACCCGGGTCTCTCCGGACCGCAGGCCGACGCTCTAACCACTGAGCCAAACCGGCCAGGGCTGCATTGATTTTTCAGAGACACATCAATCAGTTGCTTCCAGCATGCGCCCCAGCTGGGGCAGGGGATTGACTCTGTACATGCCTTTGACCGGGAATCGAACCCTCGACCCTTCCACGCATGGACTGACGCTCTAACCACTGAGCAACCGGCCAGGATGGGCATTTTGGTTTTTTGTTTTTGTTTTTTAAATGTTTTTCCTTTATTGATTTTAGTGAGAGAGAGAGATACAAACTTCGATGAGAGAGAACATGGATTGGCCGCCTCCTGCATGCCCCCCAGTGGGGACCGAGCCCACAACCTGGGCATGTGCCCTGACCGGGAATCAAACTGGTGACCTCTTGGTGCGTGGGTCCACGCTCAGCCACTGAGGAGCCACACTGGCCGGACAAGGCATTTTGTTTTTAACTTTCTTAGTTCTCCAAATACACCTGTGTGATATGTAACCTGTTCCTTCCCTTCAGAGGTCAAGGCTGGAGAAGGCCTGGAGAGGGGACATTAGACACAATGAAAGACACTGTGATTCTCTGTAAAAATTACTTGTGATTTTACTACAAAATATGATACACTAGGGGAAAATGTAAAGAAACACAAACACCTAGGGGCAAGTCTAGCAACTTTCTGTGTAAATTTCAATTCACAAATAAATGCTTAGTCATCTTTTAATTTTTCTTCTTCGGCTTCAGGGTGAGCCTTTAATTTACTTCCCACCATGTTTCACTGTATTTTGAAAAATGTCAGGCCTGGGTAAATCTCCCCGGTTCCCTCCTAACTGGGTATGTCCGTGCGGATGGTCCAATATTCACGCAATTAGCCAACAGTATATATATTGAGTAGATTTTATTTTTTAGAGCATTTTAGGTTTACAAAAAAATTGGGCAGATGGTATGCAGTTACCATATTGCCTCCCACCCCACCCCAGTTTTCTCTATTATTTTATTTATTTATTTAAACTAATTAATTAATTTATTTTTGTTACAGATGTTTCTCCTTTTTCCCCTATTTACACCCTCCTCCCCCTCCATCCCCGCCCTGTCCTCAGCTTTGTTGTCCATGTCCATTGTGCATGCACACATGCATATAAGTTCTGTGGTTTATCTCTCCCCCACCCCCTCTTCTGGGAATTGTCAGTCTGAACCCCACTTCCGCGTCTCTGGGACTACTCTGTTCTTCAGACTGTTATGTTCATTATATTCCACGAATAAGTGAGATCATATGATACTTGTCTTTCTCTGTTTGGCTTGTTTCGCTTAGGATAATACTTTCCAGGTCCCTCCATGTCATCTCAAAGGATAAGAGACCTTTCTTTCTTACAGCTGCATAGTACTCCATTGTGTATATGTACCACAGCTTTTTTATTCATTCGTCTACTAATGGACACTTGGACTGTTTCCAGATCTTAGCTATTGTAAATAGTGCTGCTATGAACATGGGGGTACATATATTCTTTCTGATTGGTGTTTTAGGCTTCAAAAAAATGAAACTAGACCATCAACTTACACCATACACAAAAATGAACTCAAAATAGATAAAAGACTTAAATGTGACTCATGAATCCATAAAAATCCTAGAAGAAAATGTAGGCAACAAAATTTCAGACATCATACGCAGCAGAATTTTCACTGATACATCACCTAAGGCAACAGAAACAAAGGAGAAAATGAACACATGGGACTACATCAAACTCAAAAGCTTCTGCACAGCAAAAGAAACAACCACCAAAATGGAAAGGCAACCCACTGTATGGGAGAGCATAATTGCCAATGAAAGATCAGATAAGGGGTTAATTTCCAATATATAGAGAGTGCTCATACAGCTCAACAAAAGGAAGATAAACAATCCAATTAAAAAATGGGCAGAGGAACTAAATAGACACCTCTCCAAACAGGACATACAAATGGCTAAGAGACATATGAAGAAATGCTCAACATCACTAATCATCAGAGAGATGCAAATTAAAACAGTTTTCTCTATTATTAAAGTCTTGCAGTAGAATATTGGTTTGATATTGATGAATCAGTATTGCTCAATTGTTGTTAACCAGTCTCCGCAGTCTATGTTAGGGCTCATTCTTGGTGTTGTACATTCTATGTCAAGTGCATAATGTCATGCATCCACCATTGCAGTATCATGCAGAATAGTTTCACCACCCTAAATATCCCCTGTGCTTCATCCTTCCTTCTCTTTCTCTCCCCTGAGCCCCTGTCAACCATTAATCTTTTTGTTGTTGTTGTTAATCCTCACCTGAAGATATTTTTTTCATTGATTTTTAGATAGAATGGGAGAGAGGAAGGGAGAGAGAGAAACATAGATGTGAGAGAGACACATCCATTGGTTACCTCCTGAATGCGAGATCAAACTTGCAATCCAGGTATATGCCCTTGACCAGGATCGAACCCGAAACCCGTTGGTGCGAAGGCCGACGGTCTATCCACTGAGCCACACTGGCCAGGGCAAGCACTGGTCTTTTTACTGTCTCCATGGTAGTATAGTTGGGCTCATACAGTATGTAGCCTTTTCAGATTGGCTTCTTTCGTTTCGTAACATGCATTTCAGATTCCTCCATGTCTTTTCATGGCTTGATAGCTCATTTCTCTTTAATGCTGAATGATGTCTGGATGTATATACCTCTTATTATATACTAGACATTGGGGTGAGAGCTAAGGAGATCCACAAGGGGCAAAAAAAACCAGTCTACCTTTGAGAAACTTCTAATCTAGTTGGGGAGAGAAGACACACGCCATGCAAAGTCAGCTAATAATATTAAACATGCCGAAAGACACATATGGAACGAATAACTGCTGTAGCAGTTACGAGGCAGGAAGAGTTTGTGGACGGTTTGAGAGAGGAAGTGTGATGGGACCGGAGCCGGTGAGACAGAGGACAGAGAGGGGATTGGAGGAAGGCTCTGCGTGTCTCTGCTTCTCACCCTGTGTCCTCTCACCAGGCTGTAGACAGAGAAGAGGGAAAAGGGATACACCGTGCTCACCTCTCTGGCTGGAGGCTGTCCTCACATGGGGAGTTTCTCTGGCAATGAAGTCCCAGGTGGGTCAGCTCCTTCCTACTCCCAACAAGTGAGCAACCACGGCGAGGGAATTGATGTCTTTATTAAATCCTGTCTCTAGACAGCAAAGCCTCTCAAATCTTTAGCCAAACTTTTTGTGTGTGTAGAGTATCAAGTTTACTTTAGAAGAGAACATTTTTATACTGTGTGTGTGTGTGTGTGTGTGTTCAAATAGTGCTAGGTTACCAGGACATTTTTATTCTAGTCTTCATATTATTCTGCATTAAAAAAGAAATGTGGAACACTGGAATTTGTATGTCACCTTTGCGCCGGGGCCATGCTAATCTTCTCTGTATTGTTCCAATTTTAGTCTACGTGCTGCTGAAGTGAGCACTAATTATTTTTTTTATTGTGGTGAAATACACATAACATAAAATTCACTGTCTTAACCATTTTTAAGTGTACAGTGCAGAGGCATTAAGTACATCCACGTTGTTGTGTGACCATCACCGCCGTCCATCTCCAGAACTTTTTCACCTTCCCCAACTGAAACTCTGTACCCCTCAAACACCAGCTTCCCCCCGCCCCCACCCCTCTAACTACTATTCTTTCTGTCTCTATGAATTCAACTACTCTAGGGACCTCATAAAAGTAATATCACATGATGTTTGTCCTTTTGTGTCTGGCTTATTGTTTCCCGCAGTGGCTACGCCAGTTCACACCCCCGCCCGCAGTACACAAGAGTTCCAGTTGCTCCACACCCTCACCAACACTTGCTGTTTTCTGATAGCAGCCATCCTGGTGGGTGGGAAGGGGTCTCTCATTGTGGTTGTGACTTATTTTAAAATGTTTTTCCTTTTACTGATTTTACAGAGAGAGGGAGAGAGAGAGAGAAGCATCGATGAGCCCTGGCCGGTTCGGCTCAGTAGTTGGAGCGTCGGCCTGCGGACCAGAGAGTCCTGGGTTCGGTTCCCGCTAAGGGGCGCGTACCAGAAATAAATAAATAAATAAATAAATAAATAAATAAATAAATAAATAAAATAAATCAGGCAACCCTTTAAAAAAAAAAAGAAAGAAAGAAACATTGGTGAGAGAGAACATGGATTGGCCGCCTCCTGCATGCCCCCCACTGGGGATCGGGCCCACAACCTGGGCATGTGCCCTGACCGGGAATTGAACCAGCGACCTCTTGGTGCATGGGTCAACGCTCAACCACTGAGCCACACCGGTCAGACTGTGGTTGTGATTTCTTTTTCTTTCTTTTTTCTTTTAATCCTCACCTGAGGACATTTTTCCATTTTTTGTTCAGATAGAGTGGGAGGGAGAGAGAGAGAGAGAAACATTGACGTGAAAGGGACACATTGAGTGGCTGCCACCCGCAAGACCCAACCAGGGCCGGGGACAAATTGCAACTGAGGTACGTGCCCTTAGCGGGAACCGAACCCAGGTCTCTCTGGACCGCAGGCCAACGCTCTAACCGCTGAGCCAAACTGGCCAGGGCTGTGGTTGTGATTTCTTTAGCTAAACTTTTATTTGTTGGGGAAGGATTTGTGAGTAAGGATTCCTGTATAGAGTGTTAATTGTGAGTGGACCCAACTTTGCCCCTTAGTGGCCAGCCTGCCCACCTCCAGCAGCTCACCCATGTCCCCTGGGGCCTGTTGTATAAAATACGGATAAAATGTTAAAGTCCCTTCCCCACACATCTTCCTTCCCCAAGGATGATCAGTGTTATCAGTTCATATGTAAAAGGTTCTTGTAAATATGTAAATGCACACAGATATGCCTGTATACTATGGCTGTGTTTTCTCTTTTGCTAATTCATTTTTATTATTATTTTTTTTATCCTCACCCGAGGACACTTTTCCACTTTTGTTCAGATAGAGTAGGAGGGGGAGAGAGAGAGAGAGAGAGAGAGAGAAACATCGACGTGAAAAGGACACATCGAGTGGCTGCCACCCACACAACCCAACCAGGGCCGGGGACAAACTGCAACCGAGGTACGTGCCCTCAGGGGGAACCGAACCCGGGTCTCTCTGGACTGCAGGCCGACGCTCTAACCGCTGAGCCAAACCGGCCAGGACTAATCTATTTATTTTTAATGGCAAGTAAATTCAAATGCAGGGGACCCCAGAGCTGGGTGGAGAGGCCTGGGTAATCCCAGCATAAGAGCACTGGGTGCTAGACGAGGGGGAGGAAGGAACACAGAATGGGGAGCCCCTGCGTGTCTCCCTTTCTCCCACCTCTGTTAGCAAGATCTTTGCTTTTGTTTTTGCAGACATCCCAGTGTCCGTTGTGAAGCACTCACGAAACTTTCCAGGAAAGCCAAGGCCAGGGCCTGGCTTGTTTGGCTGATAAAGATGCAATGAGCCACTTTTAGATTTGGACAGTTTATTACTTCCATAAACAGTGAAAGAAGAGTAGCCAAAGGTGCCAGCTCCCTGGGTCCCCGTCCCACACTAAAGAGGATGACACTGAAACAAATGAGGCCAAACGAGCCAATTCTTCATTGGCAGCATCAAACCAGGCAGTTTGTGGTCTGCGGCTGTAGCCTGAGGGGGACCGTACGCAAGTCCCATACCCCCTGAGAACCCCGCAGCTGATGAGAAGCCATCTCCTGAAAGCCTCTTAGGGGACTCGGAGGAGTGTTATGGGCTGAATTATGTCACTCCCCCCGCAACCAGATTCACACTGTTGAGGTCCTAACCCCCAGTACCGCAGAATGTGACTGTGTAGACAGACAGTCCCCGACTTCATGAGGGTTCGACTTCAGATTTTTCAACTTGACGATGGTGTGGAAGCGATACCCATTCGGTAGAGACCGCACTTCGAATTCTGGATTCTGATCATTTCCCCGGCTGGTGACACGTGCTGTGATGCTTCTCGTGGTGCTGGAAAAGGCGCTGGCGTGATTTTGCCCCGCTGCAGGTACTGTAAGTCTTCCAGCACGTTTAAGGGGCGCTAGGCTAAGGTATGATGGTTGGTAGGTTGGGTGTATTACATGCATTTTCAAGTTATGATGCGTTTATCAGGTGTAACCCCATTATGAGTCAAGGAGCATTTGTCTACTAAGACAAGGACTGTAAAGAGGTGATTAAGCCCTGGCCGGTGTGGGTCAGGGGTTAGAGCGTCGGCCCAAAGACCAAAGGGTCGTGGATTTGATTCCAGTCAAGGATACTTACCTGGGTTGCAGGTTTGATTCCCCAGTTCTGGTTGGGTTTATGCGGGAGGCAACCAATCCATGTGTGTCTCTCTCTCACACACATCGATGTTTCTCTCTCTCTCTTCCTCCTTCTCTTCCACTCTCTCTAAAAATCAATGGAAAAATATCCTTGGGTGAGGATTAACAAAACAACAAAAAAGGTGATTGAAATAAGATCATGTGGGTGGGCCCTAATCCAGTCTGGTGTCTTTATGAGAAGAGGCAATTAGGACACACACACACACACACACACACACACACACACACACACAGGGAAGACGATGCGAAGACACAGGAGATGCCAGCCATCGACAAGCCAAAGAGAGAAGCCTGGAGCACATCTTTCTCTCTGCCCCCAGAAGGAACCGACCTTGCTGACACCTCGAACTTAGACTTCCGGCCTTCAGAACTGTGACAAATTCAATTCCTGCTGTGTCAGCCACCAGTCTGTGGTACTTTGTTGTGGCAGCTGGAGTAAACTAATGCAAGAGGTGACGGGAAGGTGTCCTCAGAGTAATTCCTCACAGGCCTCCGTCTTCGCGGGTTCTGCCAAGACTCAGCTCAGCAGCAGTTCGAGCCTTTCCTTCTCGGCCTGTGTGCATGTGTGGGAGGTCACTAGGGCCACTAGGGCCACTAGGGCGCCATGCTGGAGCTGTTCCTACCTGCTTTGTGGGTAATGAGATATGGTGTCACCTGTGACTTCCAAATGCTTTCTCTCTCTCTCTCTCACACACACACACACACACACACACACACACATCTATTCACTTGTAAAGTTGTAGAGTATGGTTTTAACTTTAAAATTTGTATTTTATTTTTTCCTTTATTGATTATAGAGAGAGAGGAAGGGAGAGGGAGAGAGAGAGATAGAAACATCGATGAGAGAGAACATCGATTGGCCGCCTCCTGCATGGTCCCCACTGGGGATCGGGCCACAACCGGGCCATGTGCCCTGACCGGGAACCCGACTGGCGATCTCTTGGTGCACGGGTGGTCGCTCAACCACTGAGCCACACTGGCAGGATTAAAATTTGTATTTTAAAGATGGGTTTATGCTCTGCCTACTTTTCTGAAAGACAGTTTTTTCAGTTGACGGGCAGTAAGTATCACAGGCTTCCAGTGGCCACCTGACCCCTGGCTACCCGCTACCATAGTGTACTCTTTTTTTTTAATCCTCACCCGAGGGCATTTTTCGATATTTTGTTCAGATAGAGTGGGAGGGAGAGAGAGAGAGAGAGAGAGAGAGAAACATCGACGTGAAAGGGACACATTGAGTGGCCGCCACCCACATGACCCAACCAGGGCCGGGGACAAACTGCAACCGAGGTACGTGCCCTTAGCGGGAACCGAACCCGGGTCTCTCCGGACCGCAGGCCGACGCTCTAACCGCTGAGCCAAACCGGCCAGGGCTCCTAGTGTACTCTTGAGGCCCACATTTCCACAGACCATCCCCTGAGTCCCCACCTTCCCAATGGTGACAGAGACGACTTGAAAGGCAAATCAATAAGGAAATCACTGTGTTTTCAACACCAAAGATCACGGTGACTTAGATGGGACAGTGACAATGAGGATGGAGAAAAGTAGATGAATTTGAGCTGTATAGAATGTATGTAAAATCTCACCCCTTTTCCTCCTCCACTGCATTCCCCTTCCCTGGTTCGTATGTGAAAAGTCCTTCCAGATATTTAATGCATATAAATCTCCACATATAAAGTTCTATTATATCTGTTATTTGTTTAGAAAGTGGAGTCAGCCCTGGCCAGTTTGGCTCAGTGGTTGGAACATAGTCCTGCAGACCAGACAGTCCCGGGTTCGGTTCCCGCTAAGGGCATGTCCAAAGAAAGAAAGAAAGAAAGAAAGAAAGAAAGAAAGAAAGAGGAGTCATACTATTCTATTAGTATATCATACTATTATGTAATAATAATACATATAATATATACATATATAATAGTATATCATACTATTTTTTTTCAGGGTGTTTCTTTTCACTCGATGATGTGTGGGCAGCCTTATATATCAAAACCCACATATGTAGCCCATTCTCTTTTTATCAGCTGCATACTATTCCAAGTCAAGATGAAACATTATATATTTTAACCATATCGGCATTAGTAAACGCAGAGGTTAACCCCACTGTTTTTTTGGTTTTGTTTTGTTTTTTATCCTCACCTGAGAACTTTTTTTTTTTTTTTGCATTTATCTTCAGATAGAGCGGAAGGGAGAGAGGAGGAGGAGAGAAACATCGATGTGAAAGGGACACATCGACTGGTTGCCACCCACATAACCCCAACCGGGGCCGGGGAAAAACTGCAACCGAGGTACGTGCCCTTAGCAGGAACCGAACCCGGGTCTCTCCAGTCCACGGGCCGACGCTCCAACCATCCAGCCAAACTGGCCAGGGCAACAGCACTATTTTTTAATGTTATAATAAATGCCTTAGATGCAGTCTTATCCTCTCCGGATTTCTCTAACAATGATTCCTAGAGTGAAAGTGTTGTCAAGAGGTATGTGCCCGACAGAAACGTGTTTCTGTGTGCACCAAAAGCACACACAAGAATGTTCGTAGCAGCACCACTTGCATCGTCCCAAACTGAAAACAACGCAAATGTTCCTCATCCCACAACAGAGTAATCAAGTTCAGTCTAGCCATGCAATGGAATTCTATACAGCCACAAAAATGAAAGTTCTGCTTCATGAAACAACATAGATGAAGCTTAAAAATATAGTGTTCAGGGAAAGATGCCAGACACACAAGAATATATATTATATAATTCCATTCATGGAATGTTCAAAAACAGACAAGTCCTGTTAGAAGTCAGGATAGTGGTTACCTTTAGGGGGATTTACTGATGGAGAGAGGACATGGGCTTGTGGTACTGATAATATTCTTTCTTTTTTTTTTCTTTTTGGTACGTGCCCTAGCGGGAACTGAACCCGGGACTCCCTGGTCCGCAGGCCGACGCTCCAACCACTGAGCCAAACCAGCCAGGGCTTCTTTCTTGATCTATGCAGTGGTTACATGGGAGTGTTCAGTGTCTGAGCCACGCAGGATTTGTGTACTTTTCTACAATCATTTTCTATTTCAATAAAAGTTTACCTACATTACTTTAAAGGTATATGTATTTAAAATAGTGATTGCAATTGCCAAATTGCCCTCCAAAACGGTTGCACCAATTTGCACACTCACCAATAACACACACGAGTTCTTTCTCCACATTCTTGCCAATAGTGATGCTGGAAGGCTTTTTGATTTTTTGCCAATTTGATGGCATTTGCATTTTCCTAATCACCAGTAAGTTGAGTATCTTTCATGTTTATTGGCCATTTGAATGTCTTTTTTTATGAATTATTGTTTATGCTTTTCCCCATTTTTCTATTGAACTGTTTGCTGCTTATTTATATATAACGGGTATTAACTTTTTGTTGGATGTGTCGCAAACATGTTCTCCTAGAACACCTTTTGTCTTTTCACTTTGTTTACGGCACATCTCGGAGGCCCGCTGGGGCTAGGCAAGCAATGCAAACAAGCGATGCAGGCTTGGAGGGCCGCGGCCGGCATCCCTCTGCTGGGCTCCGGCCACGCATTGGCAAGCATGTGGGAAGGTGGGAACCAGTGTGCTAGATCTCATCCTTCAGGGGATACTGGAAATGAGGATTTTTATGGGAAAACTGCCAGTTTTAAAATGTTGGCAACTTGCCCTGGCCGGTTTGGCTCAGCGGTTAGAGCGTCGGCCTGCGGTCCGGAGAGACCCGGGTTCGGTGCCCGCTAAGGGCACGTACCTCGGTTGCAGTTTGTCCCCGGCCCTGGTTGGGGTTGTGCGGGTGGCAGCCACTCGATGTGTCCCTTCACGTCGATGTTTCTCTCTCCCTCCCTCCCACTCTCTCTCTGGGCAAAAAAGGGAAAAAATGTCCTCGGGTGAGGAAAAAAAAATGTTGGCAACTTGCCTGGCCAGTTTGGCTCAGTGGAATGAGTGTCGTCCCATGGACTGAGAGGTCCCAATTTGATTCCGGGTCAGGGCACATGCCCGGGTTGTGGGCTCATTCCCTAGTGGGGGGCGTGCAGGAGGCAGCCGACCAATCGATGTTTTTCTCTCACATTGATGTTTCTATCTCTC
The DNA here is from genome assembly GCF_014108415.1 of Molossus molossus. Taxonomy (NCBI): domain Eukaryota; kingdom Metazoa; phylum Chordata; class Mammalia; order Chiroptera; family Molossidae; genus Molossus; species Molossus molossus. The sequence goes on along the minus strand of NW_023425355.1, from coordinate 114,927,673 downwards.
CCTTCCTTTCGCTCTAAAAAATCAATAAAAACATATTTAAAAAATGTTGGCAACTTGTTCAGAAATTTTTGAGCACTCTGAGACAACATGTGTTTTGGCTGCGTGGGGTCTGCAGGACACCGGTTTGCAACCTGTGGTTGGTGCTGTATTTCATTGCAGAAGAGGTTTGTATTGTCATATCTGTCCGTCTTTTCATGACTTTTTAGTCTGTGTCGTATTTTTTCCTCTTATCAGTTTAACACATTTTAAAAAAATCCTCACCCGAGGACATTTTTGCATTTATCTTCAGATAGAGCAGGAGGGAGAGAGGGAGGAAGAGAGAGAGAGAAACATCATTGTGAGAGAGATACATCAACTGGTCGCCACCCACACGACCCCAACCGGGGCCGGGGACAAACTGCAACCGAGGTATGCGCCCTTCTTAGCGGGAACCGAACCCGGGACTCTCTGGTCCGCGGGCCGACGCTCTAACTGCTGAGCCAAACCAGCCAGGGCTTAACACATTTTAAAATACTTTCTACATCTTTCTTTAAGGATACAGAGAGAAGCTTTTCATGCTTTTATTCAGGTTTCCTTAATGAATTACTAATACATTACTGGACTCAGAGACCAGAAGAGGTCCTGACCTTGGGAGATGGGTAGCTGGGCCTGGGGATGGCTACAACACTAAAATTAGAATTCCTTCCCGTTTTCTCACTTAAGGCCAAGGACACCCCGTCCCTCCCCCTCCCCCCGAAAGACACCGAAACACACAGTGGGATTTCAAGGGAAGAGAATAAAACATTTTATTCTATGATGAAACCAGAGGTCCTTGGGAATGCTCACGTTCGTACTAAAGTGTTAATGACTTACTTCAAACCCCTTTCTGGGAGCAAGTGTGCAAGTCAGAGCAAGAAGTCAGCGGCTGCGCACTGCCAGCCTGAACGTGCAGAATGGAGAAGCTCATCCTGAGCCCCACTGCCCTGTCTGAGGCACGTCACAATTCCCAATTGTGTCAGCCTTCCCTGGACCCTCCTTGCCCCACTAACTCCCACTCTGGCTGGGGGAACTAGCATTGCTCCGAGTAGAGTTAACGGGAAGTAAAAAAAAAAAAAACACCCCAAGCATCGGGGGTACTTTAATGGCCTTTGGTGGTATCGTCTGGGCTTTCTCACCCGCACTAATGAGCACCTTGCTTTGACCAAGGTAGCACATCTGGAAACTGCTCGGGGGTAGAAAAAAATGTATCTGGCTACATAGACGGGAGGACCCAACAAGGGACAAAATTGGATGGCCAGCTGACGGCAGGGCATGGCTCCTTCTTTTTCTGGCACTGGGAATGCGTTGGTTCCTACTAATCATAACTGCATTTATTGAGTGCCTAGTGTGTGCTAGGCTCTGTGCTGAGCACCGTCCATGCACCACCTTACCTCCTTTAATTCACACTCAGCCTGCGAGGCGGGGCTTGAAGTCCAGTGTGAACCAGACGGCTGTATGAACTGAGCTTCAGAATTCTACTTCCAGCCCAGGGCCTCCTGCCCTCCCACCTCCAGGTCAGGCAGGGGTGGCCCTCCAGGTCAGGCAGGGGCGGCCCTCCATTCCAGGAACCTCTCTAGCCCAGCCTTGCAGTGCCCCCGGTCCCTGGTCTCCAGCTATGGGAGGTGTTCAAAGCAGCCCTAGGTACCGCCTGCAGCAGGCTCAGGCTCACTGACCACGCCCCCTCCTGCTTTGCCTCAGTGGCCCTGACCTCCTTTTGCCTCTCACACTGATGTCGGTCGCTTCCCGTCTCTTCCCTGATTGGAGACTAAGGTGTTCCGAGACACTAGCTAATAACGCAGGTGTGAATCAATAATGAAGGTGCTGGATGAGAAGAGTTTTCAGGTGTGACTTTTGCAGGCTGCAAACATTCATAAAAAGCAGCACAGACAATATCGATTCTTTTCTGATTCTGAAAGTGATGCCCTTTCGTACAAGATTCAGAAAAGTATAAAGAAGAAGAAAAACATCATTTTGCCACCTGGAAATAATTATTGTCAACATTTTCAGATGGCTCCTGCCATTCATCTTTATATATGTTTTATATAAACATATATGTCAATTTTCAAATATATATAATTTTACAGCAAAGTTTCAATAATTCTAGCAATATACTTTTATGAAAATTTTTGTAACCATTTCTACATTTTATTTTTTATTTTATTTTTTATCCTCACCCAAGGACATTCTTCCATTTTTTTTTTTTTTTGTTCAGATAGAGTGGGAGGGAGAGAGAGGGAGGGAGAGAAACATCGACGTGAAAGGGACACATCGAGTGGCCGCCACCCACACGACCGACCAGGGCCGGGGACAAACTGCAACCGAAGTACGTGCCCTTAGCGGGAACCGAACCCGGGTCTCCGGGCCGCAGGCCGACGCTCTAACCGCTGAGCCAAACCGGCCAGGGCGCAATGTACTTTTAAATCAGCTCTTTCTACACGTATGAGAGCACTTCTGAAAGGAAGACGTTCTGGGTAAGATGCGTGGAATCGAGGAAAGGGGGATGGGATTATTTTTAGCTGGAGGTTTCCTACCCCACCCAGGACACAGTTGCTCCTGGGCCTCTGGGGCAGAGTGATGCTGTCAGCTTGGAGTGAGGGTAAAGAAAGACCCCTCTGCTGCCCTCTTTAAAGTCTCTCGCAGTCCTTGGGCGGGTGGGGAGCCTCCAGGCAGCTTCTGCCTGGGCCAACAGGAGCCTCTGGTCACGCACCCCCTGCACCCCCTTGTAAGCGAGGTCCCCACAGCTTCCCCCTTCCCCGTGGTTGTGTGTAGGCCTCCAGGGGGGTTGTGTCATGGAGGGACAGATGGGCTGGCTCCTGGGTCTCGAGGTAGTCCCGTGGCGGGGGCAGGGCACCGGTGGCCCAGGCACTTTCTGCCTCTTGAGAAACAAGCTGCCTTTTGGCTGGGACTCCGGTGCTGCCGACCCGCATCAACTGTTTTCCTGGAAGTGGAAAGGGATTCGCTCTGAGTTCTGCTGTCCCTTGGGGCCCAGGGCTCATGGAAGCAGCGCCAAGAGCACAGGATTGGCCACCAAGCGAAGCCACGTGAACCCACCCTCAAGGGCATGTGGGCCGGTTGCTGGCTTGGTGAGTCTGCCCCTGGCTCCTTCCTCCAACCCCCTGCCAAAGACAAAGTTCTAGCCCTGGCCGGTTTGGCTCAGCGGTTGGAGCGTCCGCCTGCGGTCCGGAGAGACCCGGGTTCGGTTCCCGCTAAGGGCACGTACCTCGGTTGCAGTTTGTCCCCGGCCCTGGTCGGTCGTGCGGGTAGCAGCCACTCGATGTGTCCCTTTCACATCGATGTTTCCCTCTCTCTCTCTCTCTTCCTCTCTCTCCCTCCCACTCTGTCTGTATAAAAAATGGAAAAATGTCCTCGGGTGAGGATAAAAAAAAAAAAAAAAAGACAAAGTTCTAGAAATATAGGGCGCTTTGGAGCTTTCCTGGAAGACCATCCATGTATTGGTACCAGTGGAGGAGGCTCTGCTAACCCATAGTGGTTAGAACAAGAGGGACTGAGATGGAGCCCCAGCTCTGGCCTAGCCATGCTGCCTGGAGCAAGTTACTTAGCCCCTTCGAGTCCAGTGCCCTGGCCTGTAAAACAGGCCTAACAGTACCTACTTCACAGAGATGCTCTGCAGATTTGAAGTCTTAAATTACATGCATAAGTCCTGTCCGGTGTGGTTGAGGTGCTGGTTGAGCATTGTCCCATTCACTGAAAGGTCACCAGTTCAAGTCCCCGTCAGGGCACATGCCCAGGTTGCAGGTTTGTTCCCTGGTCAGGGTGTGTACAGGAGGCCACCAATCAATGTTTCTCTTTTACATCGATGTGTCTCTCTTTCTCCCTCTCCCTTCTTTTCTCTCTAAAATAAATTAAAAAAATGTTTTTAAAAGACAAATACCACATGATCTCACTGATTTGTGGAATATAATGAACAAGGTGGGCTGATGAACGAAATAGACCCAGACACATAGAAAGGAGTATGGTTCAGACTGACAAACCTCAGAGGAGGGGGTGGGGGGTAGGGATGAGATAAACCAAAGAACTTACATGCATGTATGTGTAACCAATGGACATAGACAACAATGCTGGGGTGGGGATGGGGAGGAGGCTATCTAGGGGGGAAAAGGAGAAACATCTGTAACAAAAATAAATTAATAAAAATTAGAAAAAAAGTGTTTTAAAAAATTACATACATAAGCATCTACCACCATGTGCTCAATATATGATCATTGTTATTGTGCCTTAAGTTTACTCCTCATAACTTTTAGCAGTTATCACCCCATTGTATGAAGAGGGTGGCTTAGGCTCAGAAAGATTAAACAGGGTTTCAGCTATTTATTCTGTATCTCAACCATTCCAAACCTTATTGGTTTAAAACAACGCTGAGTGATAATGAATGAACGATAATTTCCTATGATTCTGTGGATTAACTGGGTGGTTCTTGGGCTCCCAGTGGGTATCAGCTGGTATTTCTCATGTGGATATAGTCAATTGCCAGCTAGATTGTGCTGGAAGGTCAAAGAAGGCCTCTCTCATTTCTGGCGTCCTGGTGCTGGCTATTGGCTGGGCTGCCTCGGTTCTCTTTTGCATGACTTCTTTTTTTTTTTTTTTTTTATCCTCACCCGAGGATATTTTTCCATTTCCTGTACAGATAGAGTGGGAGGGAGAGAGGTAAGGGAGAGAGAGAGAGAAACATCGATGTGAAAGGGACACAGTGAGTGGCTGCCACCCACACGACCAACCAGGGCCGGGGACAAACCGCAACCGAAGTACGTGCCCTTAGCGGGAACCGAACCCGGGTCTCTCCGGACCGCAGGCCGACGCTCTAACCGCTGAGCCAAACCGGCCAGGGCTCTTTTGCATGACTTCTTTTTGCTAGGCTAGCTTGGGCTTCCCTGAGCAAGGCAGATGGGTTTCAGGAGGGAGCATTCCAAGAGGACAAGCCTCGGTGTGCAAGCACTTACCACGCCTCCACTTTACATCATGCTTGTTAATGTCCTATTGGTCAAAAAAAGTCACACGGCCAAACCCAGAGTCATTGTGGGAGCAGGCTATATAAAGGCACATACTGGGAAACATGATTCATAGGAGGGCTGCCCACCTAACACTCTACCAAAAAAAGGCTTGCCTAAGATCCCACATTGAATGGCATGGATGGGATTTGAACCCAGGTCTGTCTGACTCCAAAATTCATGCTCCTCCCTCAAGGCATGGCTGAGGGTAGCTCTACGGTAGGCTGGTATTTTTGGCCCCACTACTGGAGTCTGATGGTGAGACGATTTTCCATCTTGTCTCCAGCCCACCCTCACCCCCCACACTCCATGATGCGCTTAAACCTCTCCTGCTCACCTGACATAGGGGAGAAAAATACTCTTCTTCTGTGGGGCCCCCTCCGCCCTTCCCTCTCCCATGTCATCTACAGAAAGCTATTCATTTCCACCAGAGTCCCAGCCAGGATGGTGGCGGTCCTATCACTTCTGACCTCTGGCCACAGCAGCAGCGTGGCTCTGGCTGGCCTTAGGACACACACACCTCTCTGGACCTCAGCTTTATTTTGAGGGTTACATGTATTAGGAAAGCAAGGATTACAGGAACAAAGACACTCATGGAGAAAAGCCCAAGTTTATAGCACATGGTCATCATTCCAGTGGACTTTCTGTCTGCCCACCGGCTAGACCACCCCTGAGATAGGCCCCAGCCCTGATCCCTGTCTACACTCTGCCAGAGGCTAATTTGAACTGGTCTCATGGCGATGACTGTGGGAACTCAGCCTGGTCAATCCGCCCACTGGTCTGACCCCAAGGCTCGGCACCTAGGTGAGGAATGCCCTTCTCCTGGTCCTTCCCTGCTCCCAGTTTGTGTTGGCTGTGAGCATCACTCATTTCCCTATGGCTAGACTCTCCCTCTCCCCTCTTCTTAGGCTCCAAGAGGGTAAGCCATTTGTTTAACACTTTATCATGAGCTGACAGCACAGCTGGGGCCTTGAACCGGGAACATCGTCCCCAGCCATCATTCTCGCGGGAGCCCAGCGCACCCAGCATGTTCGGGGTCTGAGCAGGTCCCACAGATGTTCTGCCTCAGGAGTGAAGGCTAACTAAAAACAAAGCATGTGGAGAAAGAAGAAATGTTTTCTGGATGCTGCGTTGATGACCTTGGGGAGATATGTATAAGCGTGTGGGAGGCCTCACACTTGTGCACAGAGAAAGTTCATGGTCAACGAGAAAGGCTTTGATGAGAAAGTCTGAGCTGGAGTCCAGGAATGTTACCACACAGCTGCCTGGGATGGATATAGGACCTGTTATCAGACCAGGCCAGTTCTCCTGATGTAAGACCAACAGGTCGAGGTCATGGGATATGGAGCTCCCAGAAAGGGGACTGAGATGCATGAGGTACCTAGGAACTGGCGGTGTCCTGTGTGGTCTCCCCGAGGGAGGCCAGGCGACTGAGCTGAAATGGCCAGAACTCTTGGCTCAGAGCAACAGAAAGCAATTCTGGTCTATTTCAACTGAGAAGGACTTTATCAAAAGGATCTTGGGGAGTTCACAAAATAATCAGGAGGGCTGGAGAGCTCGGTTTGGAAAGGAGGCTGCACAACAGTGAGGACCAAAGCCAAATCGGGCCAGTCCAGTGACAACCCCACTGCCCAGTCCATGATGTCCAGGCTGCTACCTCCATGGTGACTGCCATCCTCCACCAGAAGGGACCTCTGTGCTTCTTGCATCTCTGTATCCCAACTTCTCCGTTTTTGTTTTTTTTTCTCACCGAGGACATTTTTTCGATATTTTGTTCAGATAGAGTGGAACGGAAAGAGAGAGAGAGAGAGAGAGAGAGAGAGAGAAACATCAACGTGAAAGGGACACATCAAGTGGTTGTCACCCACACAACCCAACCGGGGCCGGGGACAAACTGCAACCGAGGTACATGCCCTTAGCGGGAACCGAACCCAGGTCTCTCCAGACCGCAGGACGACGCTCTAACCGCTGAGCCAAACCGGCCAGGGCTGTATCCCCAATTTCTGACTCTGAGTCCTTGATGGAGGCATCTGACCGGCTGAGCCTAAGTTGGGAGCCCACACTAGCCGCAGTGGCAGCTGGGAAAGTGACTACCTGGCATTTTTAGCTTCTCTGGTGGGAGGCAACCAGGAAGATGGAGAATGTGGCCAACATCGTAGTAGGGGTTAGATACAGGTCACCATCTACCTGCCTCCCCTGGAAAAAATGTAGAGCAGCTGTCCCCAGTGAGTACTAGAGAATTGTACACCTCCAGGGACAGCCGGAGCTTATCTTCCCTTCCTCCAGATGGTGATGGAAGTGTGTGTGTGTGTGTGTGTGTAAGGACAGGAACATGTTACATGATGTGAGGTCAAGAACCTTGGGTTTGGCCCTGGCCGGTTTGGCTCAGCGGTTAGAGCGTCGGCCTGCGGTCCGGAGAGACCCGGGTTCGGTTCCCGCTAAGGGCATGTACCTCGGTTGCAGTTTGTCCCCGGCCCTGGTTGGTCGTGCGGGGGGCAGCCACTCGATGTGTCCCTTCACGTCGATGTTTCTCTCTCTCTCTCCCTTCCTCTCTCTCCCTCCCACTCTATCTGTACAAAAAATGGAAAAATACCCTCGGGTGAGGATTAAAAAAAAAAAAAGAACCTTGGGTTTGATTCTGAGTCCCCTCTGACTGTCTACCTTAGACAAGCTGTTCTCAGTCTCGGGCCCCCAGTTCTGCTTGATGTCTAGCCCTTGAGCATGCAGAAGCCGGGTGGTAGATTCTGCTGTCATCTGGGCCATTGGGCCAAAACGTGCCTTGAGCCTGCCAAAGCCCCAGATGGCACGAGGCCGTCAGTTCCATGCAGTGGATGAGAGTGCAGGGTTTGCAGTCAGGGAGACTGGAGTTGACCAGCCATGTGCCTTTGCATAGGTTCCTTAACTTCTCTGCACCTTAGTTCCCTTAGTTGCCAAATGGCGATGGGCTGGCAGGAATTTAGCCTCCACTTCCACCTGGCCCTACGGTGCCTCCAATTCTTCAGAGGCTGGTGGGCTAAAAACTGCAGTTTCCAGACACCTTTGCAGCTAGGGCTGTGGATGAGAATTAGATCTCACCAAGTCGATGAATTTGTATGAGGTTAGGAAGGCGGTGGTGAAGCAGACTACTTGCCTGCTGTTCTGGTTGTTGCTGCTAGAGACATAGTGTGTGTGTGTGTGTGTGTGTGTGTGTGTGTGTGCGCGCGCGCGCATGCGTGCATGCATTCTACTGTTTGATCAGTCACCAGGCTTTGTGGGTATTGATAGCTGCTGTGGTGGCAGTGGCTTCCTGACCCCTGTATGGCAACTACAGTAGTGTACAGTAAGTCCTCACTTAACATCATTGGCAGGTTCTGCTACTTTCAGCGAAACGACATATAATGAAACCCAGTTTTACCATAGGCTAATTGATATAAACAAGAGTTATGTTCTTTTGACATCTCATCAACGTTATAACAAAATGACGTTGAACCAAACCACATTATTTGAGGACCTGCTGCACTCTTGAAATCAATATCTCTGTGGGTGGCCCCCTCCCTTCCCACCTTCCCGATCGTGGCCGAGATGGCGGCAATCCTGGTGGCCCAGCTCAGTGGTGTTACGGGGGTCTAGAGCCTACTCCTCAGGCCCTTCCAACGATTTTGTAAGCACCGAATTTCCTGTGTTAAATCTCTTCTTCCTTAAAATAGCTGGAGAGGTTTTCTGCTTCCTGCAACTGAACCCTAACTACCACAGGGGCAGCGCCCATTGCTCACACAGTTGTTGGAATGAGGCGAGATGATGGATGCTACACAGCTTTGCAAACTGTAAAGTCCTTTATGTTCGCCTCCCGTTGTCAGGGGAGACTAAGTGTGATAGGAACCGGGGTGCCGAGCCGCTCAGAGTCCACGCGCTTGCCCTCAGCTCTCTTCCATGGAGCTGCTGGGGCAGAAGACAACCTGAAAGAATTCAGGTCATTTGGGTGCGGCAGGTCACCTGCTTTCAGAGGTGGAAAGGGTTCTCCTACGCATTTAGATGGGATTCCTCCTCTCTGTCCACCATTAGAGCAATGACTGTCCCCACAAGTGTGTCTCAGGCATCTGGAAAAGGTGTCAGGCTTCCTGGTGTGAGCCCAGAAGGTCATCACCACAGAGTTCTCCATCAGTGCCTGAGGTCCCCCATTAACACCCCTAGTTTGCTCTGAAGCCCACTTGAATTCCTTGCTCCCTCTCAGTCAAATCTTTATGTTCTAAAACCTTTCCCTCCCCTCCCGCCAGGTTCGAAGGGGGCTCCCTTTCTGTGGCGGTTCTCATGGCCAGGGCATTGGCCCGTTTCTGTGAGTTTCCGGAGGAAAGAGTGGAGCGAGTGTACATTCTTTGGGGTTGCTTGGGAAGAAAATCAAAACACAGGCGCCCTAAAAGTTGGGACTGAGAAGACCAAGCAATCCCAGCACAAGGGCGCTGGCTGCGGAGGAAGGAGCGGAACCAGAACTGGAGAAAAGCGCGCAAAAATGAAGGGGGGTCTTGTGGAACCACCCACTCTGTTCAGTGAAGGGACTGCTCTTCCCCCTTCATAGACCAAACCCCTAATCCTCCCGCTGTCTCTCAGCCTATGTCCTGCCATGAGATGGGGACCTTCTGTGGAGAGAGGGGCCAGGCAGGTGGCCACGGGGGCTATGAAGCTGGGCTGAGTTGGCTGCCAGAACAATCCAGGCTCCACTCCAGCCCATCAGGGGGCTTGAGGCTGAGGGGGCGAGATAAACCGTTTCAGTGGTTTTCAGGCGCCCTAATCAATTGCGAGGCAGGGCGAAGCCTCCGGGGACAGATAAAGCCAGCTCTGCGCTCCAAGCCCAGTTGGAGCCAACGTCTGTGTGGTTTGAACTTTTGTGTGGTTTGGACAAGTTCGCTGGGCTGTGCCGGGCGGTTTACTCTTGTTTCCAAACTGCAGTACAGAGAGACCAACGGCCCCGGACCCCACAAGCCACCCCTGAAGTGATACAGGCGGCCTGTTCTCTCCCTCCGCAAGCTCCTACAGGCTTGGGGAATGGAGACTGGGCGTGCCCAGGCCGTAGCCCAGGCTCTCGCCAGGGGCACGGGTGTAGACGGTTTTAGAAGCGCTCCCTCGCCCAAGGCAGGCGAGACCTTGGCGTCGGGGAGCCGAGGTGCTGTAGGTCTGATCTCTACACTGGAAAGCCCAATGCCCACTTTCGGATTCCAGCTGCAGCCGCGGACGTCTCCGGGACGCGCAGTCACCCGCGCGCAGGAAGCCCGGGACGCTGGGGACACCGCCTGGAGCCTCCGCGCATAGCACCAGGGCGGTTTTTTTCCTGCCAGCTTGAGGCTTCTCGTTTAACCTTTAAGATGCCAGAAGATCAGAACGCTCGCGGGCAGGCCTTGGGCGAGGCTGGGCGCCCCAGATGCGAGTGCCGCCGGCGGGCACCCCGTGTGCCAGTGTGTGTGGTGCTTGTGTGCGGAGGAGCAAGGCTGCCCCGCGAGGCGGGCGGACGCTGGGCCAGCGGGGACCCATCTGACAATGCTCTGTCCCCCGGGAAGCCTGTGCCAGCCAGCTTGTGGAGCCACGGCCAACTAGAACCAGAACACGTGCTGCTTGGGAGGGAAACTCGGGCACCTGGCATATCTCAGTATGCTCGCACCCTCCAGGGACCTCCCTGCCTCCACAGAAGGTGGGAATCGACAGAGAGAGAGAGAGAGAGAGAGAGAGGGAGAGAGAGAGAGAGAGAGAAAGCATTCAGAGAGAGAAAGGGAAGTGGGAAGAAACTGGTCGGGAGGCGGCTATTTTTATTCTTTGCTACAGCTGCGTGCATTTCTCTGACCAACTAGGCAGCGAAAAATTAGACTGACTCCGGCTGAAAACAGGTCCTAAACTTGGGGGGTGGGGGAAGGCAGTTGGGGAGTGGGAGTTGCGCAGGAAATGGGTGAAGAGGGGGGAAATCCCTGAGGATCCAGCAAACCACAGTCTTCAGAAGTCCTCACTGCCCAGAACAGCCCCTCTTCCCTCCCCGCCCCAGATACCTCCTCCTTGACCTTGACTCTCAGAGGTGGGACATCTGTTCCCTTCTGTGTGACATCTCGGGCATGACCCAGTCAAGACTGAGGATTTGTTCATCCATGTCTTCTGCTGTTCTGCCACAGAGGAGGCCTTATCCCTTCCAGTAGGGGACAAGATCTGCTGGGTGATGTCAGTTACCATGGTCACTCCAACACTGGGGGAAATGGGGCAAATGTTCCAAACAGGAAACCAAGATTGGGGATGAGCCCTGGCTGGTTTGCTCAGTGGTTAGAGCGTTGGCCCACTGACCCAGGTTCCATTCCTAGTCAATGTGTGTACCTGGGTTTCAGGTTTGATCCTGCCCCAGAGGGTCTTGAGGGAGGCCACCAATCGGTGTCTCTCTCACGTGGATGTCTCTCTTTCTCTCTTTTCCCCTTCCACTCTATCTGAAAATCAATGGAAAAATATCTTCGGGTGAGGATTAACAACAACAACAAAAGATTGGGGAGGAGGGCTGTAGAGTTAGAGTCTCTGGAGGCCATGATTGTCTAGTTCAACTGTTCCCAAAGTGTGGTCCGGGGATCCCTGTGGGTACCTGAAACCTTTTCAGACTGTTTTTTTTCCCCTAAATGCAAAGCTCCATGAGGCGGGGTTTTCTTTATATACTTCAACCAAATCAACACATCACACACATTGGATGTCAAAAGCAGCTGTCTTCTATCCAACTAGATATTAAAGAAGTTTGCAAAAATGTAAAAACAATGTCACTTTTCTCCTTAAATTTTTTTTTGTTTCAGAAAATAGGGTCATTTTTCATCACACTGTGCTATTAGTATTAACATGTGTATTAGTTATCTATTGCTGTGTAAGAAATTACCCCAAAACTTAGTGACTGAAAACAACAACTACTTATTTTTTAAATTCTTTTTAAAATAGGTTTTTATTGATTTTTTAGAGAGAGAGAGAGAGAAACATCCACCAGTTGCCTCCCATATGCACCATGACCGGGGACCGAACCCGAAACCAGGAATCAAATCAGTGACCTTTTGGTGCACAAGACAACACTCACCCAACTGAGCCACACAGGCCAGGGCAACAACAGATCTTCACTATCTTCTGTTTCTGTGGGTCAGGAACCTGGGAGCAGCTAGTTTAGCTGGGTGGTTCTGGCTCAGGGTCTCTCGTGAGGCTGTAATTAAGGTGTGGTCCAGGGCTGCAGTCATCTTAAAGCTCACTCATGTGGCTGTTGGCAGGCCTCAACTCCTTGCCATGGAGGCTAGCTTCCCCCAGAGAGAGGAAAAGACAGCACCCAAGACAGAAGCCACAATCCTTTCCTAATTGGGAAGTGACATCCCTTCACCTCTGTCTGTCTATTAGAGGTGAGTCAATACGTCCAGCCCACATTCAAGGGGAGGCGATTACTCAGGGGTGTGGAGGACAGGAGGCGGGGATCGTTGGGCACCGTGTTAGAGGCTGCCTACCGTGCATATAGTAAGCTCGCTATTGTTACTTTTATTAATACATACTTAAAACTTTTTTCAGTTTTCATTTTTAATGTGGGAGATATGAATAGATATAGCTGCTATAAACAAAAGCTTTTTGTTGTCCTCAATAATGAAAAAGTAGCCCTGGCCAGTTTGGCTCAGCGGTTAGAGCATCGGCCTGTGGTCCGGAGAGACCCGGGTTCGGTTCCCGCTAAGGGCACGTAATTCGGTTGTAGTTTGTCCCCGGCCATGGTTGGTCGTGCGGGTGGTAGCCACTCGATGTGTCCCTTCACATCGATGTTTCTCACTCTCTCTCCCTTCCTTTCTCTCCCTCCCACTCTATCTGTACAAAAAATGGAAAAATATCCTCGGGTGAGGATAAAAAAAATAATAATAATGAAAAAGTAAAGGGGTTCTAAGACCTAAAGGTTTGAGAACTGCTGGTTTAGGTGTTGTGATATCTCCAGGAAAGTGCCTTGGTAACACGTGGCAGCCAGTCCACCCACCCATCCGCCCACCCACCTACCTATTAACCATCCATCTCTGGCATTTGTGTTGATCCTGGAGACTACTCTGTGGTTTGCAGTCTCCCCTGCGAATCCCTGTGCCAGAGTATCACCATTTGAGAGTCCCCAGGGAAGATGCTGAGATTCACGGGAAATGCCTCAACCTACCACCCCCATATATGTGAAAATTGAGTTGTTTTTATCATCTGGTCACTGGCACCTTGGAAGTTGGAGTTGGCAACCCTCTGACGGGACGAGGCAGGATAACTCGGGGGCAGAGGGAGGCAGCAGGCTGGAGACATAGAAGGCTGGGCTCTGGGATAAGAAATCGAGGCTAAGCGGTCGGATAGAAGGGGCCCATCAATGATGAGTAGTTGTCTTTCTACTTCACAGCCTGGCCTCGCCAGCCCCGCTCTGAGGGTCAGCTAAGGTAGCAGTCCTCCAGTCCCTGAAGGCCATTGAGCATCTTAAAGAGGAACTGTAGTCCTCCACTGTAGTCCTCCACTCCGTGGTTTCACGGTGTGAATTGCGCACCAGAAGGGCAGGAAGCCCACCCGCTCAGGGAGTACTGCAGGCTTGAATCAGTTATCGCAGGTTTTGGTGATTGTGCCCCACCCAGCCCAGTGGATTCCAGAAAGACCAATCCAGGCCTCTTTGGGATGACATATGAGATGCTTTTTTTTTTTTTTGGTGGTACGTGCCCCTAGTGGGAACCGAACCCGGGACTCTCCGGTCCGCAGGCCGACGCTCAACCGCTGAGCCAAACCGGCCAGGGCTGAGATGCTTTTTGAGGGAAGGAGTGGTATTGCTTAAAATACGGCCTCGCTGGCCCTGGCACAATTCTACTTCCAGAGTAGTCCTCTCCATGATGGTCCGTGGGTGGCTTCAGGCCTCAGGCTCGGATGTGGGCTTTATCTTAGCAAAATGCTAAAACCGTGTGAATGTTTGTGTGTAGTAAGTTCAACTCCCGTATGGCTCTTGACTCGCTTTCAGGAGAAAACGGGATGTTGCCTCTGGTTTCAGGCCTCCTTGTGGATGAAATTTGCAACCTAATACTAACCAGCTCAGTTGCCCATGGTATCAGTGGATCTCAAAGTGTGGCTGGATCAGCAGTATCAGCATCACCTGGGAATTTGTTAGAAATATGAATTTTCATGCGCGGCCGGTGTGGCTCAGTGGTTGAGCGTTGACCCTATGCACTAAGAGGTCGCTGGTTCGATTCCCAGTCAGGGCACATGCCCAGGTTGTGGGCCAAATCCCCAGTGGGGGGCATGCAGGAGGCAGCCAATCGATGTTCTTTCTCATCGATGTTTCTATCTCTCTCCCTCTCCCTTCCTCGCTCTCTAAAGTCAATAAAGAAAAAAATTTTTTAAAAGAAATAAGAATTTTCAGGGCTCACTTAAGATCTGCTGAGTTAGAATCTTTGCGAGTGGGATGAGGCCTGGGAATCTGTGTTTCAGCAAGCTCTCCAGGTGATTCTGATGCCCTTTCAAGGTCAAGTTTGAGAGCCACTGTTTTGTGAACTTTAGTATCCTCATTTAATACATGAAGAAAAGGGAGTTCAGAGTGGCTAAGTAACTCTCCTAGGCTCACACGGCCAATGAGTCTGGTGCCAGGACTCATCCCCAGGTCTTTCATTAAAGAAACTATGTGTTTTCTTCTTTTTTTTCCTTTGTTGATTTTAGAGAGAGGGAGAGGGAGAGAGAGATAGAAACATCGATGAGAAAGAACATCAATTGCATGCCCCCCACTGGGGATCGGGCCCACAACCTGGGCATGTGTCCTGACCGGGAATCGAACCGGCGACCACTCGGTGCATGGGTCGATGCTCAACCACTGAGCCACACTGGCTGGGCAGAGAAACTCTGTGTTTTGCTTCTTCACTCCCTCCATCTCCTCACTCCTCCATCTTCTTTCAGTCTCGATCTTCTGCCCCGGTGGGTCTCAACTTGGCTGCATAGTGACATCACCTGGGGAGCTTTAAAAAACAATATTGCTGTTAGGGCTCCACCCTAGGAAACTGAATCTCCAGGGTGTGTCTCCAGCATCTGTACTTTTTTTTTTTTTTTATCCTCACCCGAGGATATTTTTCCATTTTTTGTACAGATAGAGTGGGAGGGAGAGAGAGGAAGGGAGAGAGAGAGAAACATCGACGTGAAGGGACACATCGAGTGGCTGCCACCCGCACAACCACCCAGGGCCGGGGACAAACTGCAACCGAGGTACGTGCCCTTAGAGGGAACCGAACCCGGGTCTCTCCAGACCGCAGGCTGACGCTCCAACCGCTGAGCCAAACTGGCCAGGGCGCATCTGTACTTTTTATTCCTTCGTCACAGGCAGCCTTACACAGATTCTTCTACTATTCAAAATGTTTCTGATGAATACATTTGCACCAAGGTGTTAGTAACTGGATGTGTTACCTTTCTCAGGGTATCTGCATTTGAAAAAAGAACCAAGGACATAAAATAACGAATTGCATAAGCATCCTAGCAAGTGGGAGAGACCAGCGTTTGATCTTTTTCTCCCTCTTGCAGTGGATTTATTGCTCTCACACACCCTGCTAGGAATCTACCCAGCAGTCCCAGCTGAGATTTCCAAAGATGCTGTGTCTTTTGGAAGGGCTGTTCGGGCTCAAAGAACTCGAACGAATCATTTTTGAATGCCCTTAAGCCATCAACCTTGTGCATAGGGGTCTGAGTTTCCCAAACCAGAAAAACCAAAGTTATTATTTAAAAAATTTTTTTCAGCACTCCAGAATGAATGCTCAGGATCTTCTTCGCAGTCAGCCTTTCCCCAGTGCCCATCTAAAGATAATCGACCACAGAAATTGAGGTAGTAACTAAGCCATAAGTTAGATAAGAGTCATTGCCCAGATCCCAATTCAGTCAAATCGTGTGAGACCCATAGCATGGCTGTTACTGCGACATGACAAGATTTAGATGTTGACCTAGGCTGCATGCCCTTAAAAAAAAAAAATTGTCGCCCTGGCCGGTTTGGCTCAGGGGTTAGAGCGTCGGCCTGCGGTCCAGAGAGACCCGGGTTCGGTTCCCGCTAAGGGCGCGTACCTCGGTTGCAGTTTGTCCCCGACCCTGGTTGGGTCGTGCGGGTGGCAGCCACTCGATGTTTCTCTCTCTCTCTCTCCTTCCCACTCCATCTGAACAAAATATGGAAAAATGTCCTCGAGTGAGGATTAAAAAAAAAAAATTGTTGTAAACCTTTGATTTTTAAAAGTAAAGAAAAATAAAAGTCCACCCTAAAATGTTTTTTTTTTTTTTTTTTTTCCCATGGCAGCTATGTCTCTACCCTGCTTCCTGCACCTGGTAGGGGACACAGCCAGGTCTCCGCCCTTCAGGAAACAGCCCACTTGTTAGCAGCTGGGCTCCCGGGAACAAAGGCCTAGGTTCATTACCACAGTATCGACCCTGACACGGTCCACCAGGGCCACCTCCCCTGCAGTTCCTCAATTCACACCCCAAATGAAATGTAATTGGACCTGGACATCTTTGAAGTCCCCGAGCAAATTGCCAGCATTTTCAAATGTCCTTGATTTGCATAGTTCGGACCTGGTTGGAGGTGACTTTTTCCTTCCCCTCATACCACAGTTTTAAAGATAGAATTCTTTGAAATGGCATTCTCCAGCGGAAGAGTTACCATGGAAGAAGGAAAAATGCTCAGAGCCAAAAAAAAAAGAAGAGGCAAGACAAGCCCGAGGATTTGATTAATCTCTAATTTGCCCTTTCTCTCGCTTTTTGTTCTGCGAGGGCCACATACAAGGCCGTTGTTTGTTTCCTCTCAAATTTCTCCTCAGGTCCCCGACTTGGGGGATGACAAGGATCCCGGACACTTGGCTGGGAGGTTCTGAAGGCCCACAGGTTCTGTCGGGCCTGAAACGGGAAAACGAGCCCCCAGCCCCGCCGGGAGTTGGGAGGGAGGCCAGGTGTTGATTGGGGATCATCTGTCTTCCTTCCCAGCTGAGCCAGCCGCTCTGCAGAAATCACGCACAGTCGCAGAAATCAGCGTCCCTGTGTGCGCCGTGGCTCCAAAGCTTGATGATTTCCTGCATCCCACAGAGGGCCCTGCCTGGTGGGGTCATGCCTGTGGCCTATGCAGGCATTTATTGAGCCCATAAGGTGCCAACCTGGTGGTCTGGTTTGCTCTGGGCAGTGGCCTGCCTCTAGTTTATTGCCACTGCCCAACTCGTCTGCTTCTGTGAGCTTCCTCAGGGATGGTCATCTTCTGAAACACACGCTCTACTTGCCTCTGGAGCAGCTCTGTGGAGTAGAACTTCCTGCGAGGATGGAGATGTTCTATATCTGTGCTGTCCAATAGGGTAGCCACTAGCCACATGTGGCTACTGAGCACGTGAGACGTGGCCAGTGTGACTGAGGAAGTGAAGTTTAAATTCTACTCAAGTTTATTTCATCTAAATAGCCACATGTGGCCAGTGGGTACCCTGCTGGACAGCACAGGGATAGATAATCAAATAAAAACCAAGACAGGATGCCCCAGTTTGGAGAGGGGGGTATATGGTATTGACTATTGACTCTCCAAAACAGACATTAGAAAAACTTCTCTCTTGCCCTGGCCGGTTTGGCTCAGCAGTTAGAGCGTCAGCCCGAGGACCAGAGAGACCCGGGTTCGGTTCCTGCTAAGGGCATGTACCTCGGTTGCGGTTTGTCCCTGGCCCCGGTTGGGGACGTGCAGGGGACAGCCACTCGATGTGTCTCTTTCACATCGATGTTTCTCTCTCTCTCATCCTCCCTCTCTCCCTCCCGCTCTATCTGAAGATAAATGCAAAAAAATGTCTTCAGGTGAGGATTAAAAAAAAAAAAAGAAAAACTTCTCAATTAAGCAAAGATAAGTTGATTAGACCTGTTTCAGTAAGGGAGAGTGGTCTGTGACAGAATGGTAGTAATGTTTCTAAGCAGCGACATAGGAGAAGGGTATTTAGAGCATTTTTGAGCCTGAACTGGGTGATTTTGAAGTTGGGTCTTTCAAGGCAAGAAACTGACTGGGATCGGGGAGAGTTTATGCCAAAACAGTTTTGGATCGGTGAACACAGCAAGGCAAAGTCTTGTAGTAAGTCTTGATGAGCTAGCTGTTGGTCTTGATGACAAGCTATTTTAGTTGATTCAGTCTTATTTTCTAGGAGCAGCTATTTCTTAGAGCTAATAGCGAAGTTATTTCTGCTTGTTCTAAGTATTATTTAAACATAGGGACAGGAAAGTATGCCTGGTCCTGGTATTGTTTAACGTAGGAACAGGGAATAACAAATTACCCCAAAACTTAGTGACTTAAAACAATAAACATTTATTATCTCACAGTTTTTGAGGGTCAGGAATATGGGAGCGGCTGAGCTGGGTGGTCCTGACTTGGGATCTCTCCGGAGGTTGCAACTAGGATATTGGCCAGGTTTAGCAACTGTCATTTGAAAGCTTTACCAGGGCTGGAGGACTCGGCTCCTTGCCATGTAGACCCCTTCGATGGGACTGCTTGAGAATCCTTGAGCCATGGTAGTTGGCTTCCCCCAGAGCGAGTGATCCAAAAGAGAGCCAGGTGGAACCCACAATGTCTTTTTATGACTAACCTCAGAAACTCCATCATTTCCAAGATCTCTTACTGGTTGTGTAGGTCAGCCTTATTCCACATGGGAGGTAACCATGCCAGGGAGTAAACACAGGATGGAAGGAGGGGGGGTTGTCGCAGGGAAAAGAAATTATGTGGTTTTAGTTCTTAGTGGTATAAGAGGGGCGCAGGGTTTCAGAGCTGAGACCTAACTGTGGCAGGTCTGTATGCATCAAGGAAGGGGAACACATTGGCTGACCCAGCCATCCGCCTGCCTTCTTATGGCACACTGTTCCAGTTGCCGTTGCTACATAATAAATCACTCCAGCCCTGGCCGGTTTGGCTCAGTGGTTAGAGCATCAGCCTGCGGTCTGGAGAGACCCGGGTTCGGTTCCCGCTAAGGGCACGTATCTCGGTTGCAGTTTGTCCCCGGCCCTGGTTGGGTCGTGCGGGTGGCAGCCACTCGATGTGTCCCTTTCACGTCGATGTTTCTCTCTCTCCCTCTCTCCCTCCCACTCTATCTGAACAAAATATCGAAAAATGTCCTCAGGTGAGGATAGAAAAAAATAAAAATAAAAAATAAATCACTCCAAAATTTAGTGACTTCAAACAACCATTTTATCATGCTCACAGACTGTGGGTCAGGAATTTAGACAAGGAATTGCTCGTCTGTGCTCCACAGTGTCTGGGGCCTCAGCTGAAAAGACTCCAAACCCAGTGATGAGACTTGAGGGCCGGCGTCATCTGCAGGTTCAACAGTTGATGTGTCCGGTGCCTGTGCGGGGAGGACTCAGAGGCTGGGATTGTAAACCGGAGCACCTACATTTGGCCTCTCTATGTAGCTTGGGCTTCCTCACAGCATGGTGGCCTCAGCATAGTGGGACTTCTTAAGTTGTAGCTCAGAGCTTCAAATGTGGTTGTTTCAGCAACCAAAGTAGAAGCTGCCTGGGCTTTTGTGACTCACCCTGGGGAGTCACCCAATGTCACTCCTACTGTACTTCATTGATTGAAGCAGTCACAAGCTTGCCTGGATTCAAGGGAAGGGGCATAGACCCAGTCTCTCAATGGGGAGTGTCAGTGTCACATGGGGAAAGAGCATGTGAGATGAACAATACTGTTACAGCCTTTCTGGGAAAATACAGTCTGCGGTGCACACTAGTTTCCCAAGGCTTTGGTCTTTGATGGGTGGGAACAGAGAGGGCTGGGGACATTAGGGCCCAGGGCACCACACATAGGCATTTTTGTTAGACAGAGCTTGTTCCTTCCTGATCGTAGGTGACTGGCCCAGGTCTGAGCTGCGTGGGACACGTGATGAGAAAGAGATGAACCCAGGAGTGGAGGTCTCTCACACGGGCCCACAGGACAGTGTCCCAGAGGGTGGAGCCAGAGAGGGTGCTACTACTTGCTGACTGGGGCCTTGGACAAGTGGCCTAACATTTTTATGCCTTATCTCTAAATTTGGACTAATAACCCCTGCCTTGGGATCAGAGTGGCAAGCAGGTTAGGTAAGGTGTGCAGGGTTGTAGTACGGTGCCTGGCACATAGTAGACATTCAACAGAGGGGAACTACTATAATGACATCATACTTGCATCCCCACCCCTTAGCCAATCAAGTTCAATAATCTGTGGCACTGTATTAGCTGTACAGTCAGTCATCCGCGGGGGATTGGTTCCAGGACCCCCTCGGGTACCAAAATTGCAGATGCTCAAGTTTCTTACATAAAACGGTGTATAATTTGCATATAACCTATATTTGCATATAGACTACAGCAGGGTATGCCTACACATCACTTCATTTGCATGGATTCAGCATAGTGCTTGGAGCATGGCGAATTCAAGTTTTGCTTTTTGGGACTTTCTGGATTTCTTTTTTCAAATATTTTCAGTCCGCGGTTGGTTGAATCTGTGGATGTGAAACTGTACAGAGGGGCCAACTGTATGTTACTGGGTAATACATCACCCCGCACTTCGTGGCTTACAAGAACAAAAGTCTCTCTCTCTCTCTCTCTCTCTCTCTCTCTCTCTCTCTCTCTCTCTTGCTCTCCTGGTTTCTCTGGTGCAGAAATCCAGAGCTTGACTGGGCAGCTGTGACTCAGCATCTCTCAAGAGGTTGCCATCAAATACGGTCGAGGCTGCAGTCATCTGAAGGCTCAGCTGGGGCTGGAGGACCCACTGCCAAGGTGATTCATTCACATGGGTGGCTAGTTGGTGCTGGCTGCTGGCTGGGGACCTCAGTTCTTTTCATGTCGGTCTCCACAGGGCTGCTTGAGTATCTTCACGGCATGGTAGCTGGGACATCCTAGAGCCGTTTCTCCAGGAGGGCAGAACCTGGCTCTGTCTTGGTCCGTGCTGTGTTCCTAGATCCCAGCCTAATGCCTGGCTCAGAACACTCTGGGGGGGTTTGAAAGACTGAGAGCTGCCTTAGCTATTCTGCTCTAGTTCCTTTTTATTTTTCTTTTAAAGGACATTTACCAATACTTTTTTTTTTTTTTTTAATCCTCACCTGAGGACATTTTTCCACTTTTTGTTCAGGTAGAGTGGGAGGGAGAGAGAGGAACAGAGAGAGAGAGCGAAACATCGACGTGAAAGGGACACATCGAGTGGCTGCCACCCGCACGACCAACCAGGGCCGGGGACAAACTGCAACCGAGGTACGTGCCCTTAGCGGGAACCGAACCCGGGTCTCTCTGGGCCATAGGCTGACGCTCTAACCGCTGAACCAAACCGGCCAGGGCACCAATACTTTTTATTTTTAATTTTTTTTATTGCTGTGGGTATTACAGATGTCCCCTCCCCTTTCCCCATTGCTCCCCCTGCCCCCCTTTCCCACCACACCCCAGGCCTTCACAACCCTATTGTCTGTGTCCTTGGTTTATGTGTATATATATGCATATAAATTCTTTGGTTAATCTCTTCCCTCCTCCCCACCCTCATTCCCTCTGAGATTCCTCAGTCTGTTCAGTGTTTTGATGAGGAACCCTAGAACACTGCTGGTGGGAATGCAGACGGGTGCAGCCACTATGGAAAACACCATGGAATTTCCTCAAAAAATTAAAAATTGACCCTGGCCGGCTTGGCTCAGCAGTAGAGTGTCTGCCCGTGGACCAAAGAGTCGCGGGTTTGATTCTGGCCAAGGGCACGTATCTCAGTTGCGGTTTGTCCCTGGCCCTGGTGGGGGTTGTGCGGGAAGCAACCAGTCGATGTGTCCCTCTCACATCGGTGTTTCTCTCTCTCTCTCTCCCCCCTTCCCTCCCACTCTATCTGAACATAAGTGAACAAATATCCTCGGGTGAGGATTAAAAAAAAAATTAAAAATTGAACTGCCGTTTGACTTAGTGATCCCACTCCTAGCAATATATATCCTAAGAATCCTGAAACAGCCCTGGCCGGTTTGGCTCAGCGGTTAGAGCGTCGGCCTGCGGTCCAGAGAGACCCGGGTTCAGTTCCCGCTAGGGGCAGGTACTTCTGTTGCAGTTTGTCCTCGGCCCTGGTTGGGTCGTGCAGGGTGGCAGCCACTCGATGTGTCCCTTTCATATCGATGTTTCTCTCTCTCTCTTCCTCTCTCTCCCTCCCGCTCTATCTGAATAAAAAAATGGAAAAATGTCCTCAGATGAGGATAAAAAAAAAAAAAAAGAATCCTGAAACACCAATCAGAAAGAATATGTGCACTCCTATGTTCGTAGCAGCATTATTTACAACAGCTAAGATCTGGAAACAACCCAAGTGCCCATCAGTAGATGAACAGAGAAAAAAGCTGTGGTACATCTACATAGTGGAATACTATGCAGCTATAAAAAAGAATGATCTATTACCCTTTGAGACACATGGAGGGACCTGGAGAGTATTATACTAAGTGAAATAAGCCAGTTAGAGAAAGACAAGTATCACATGATCTCACTTATATGTGGAATCTAATGAACAAAACAAACTGATGAATAAAATAGAAACAGAGACATGGAAATACGCCCTACTTCTTTTACATTCTTCCGCAAGGTCTTTTTATGTCTCTCCGTAAGTTGAAAAGAGGATTCCAAGGTTGTGGGAAAGGAAAAATGAGGAAGAGATAGCTACCAAGGCTCAGGGTCCTGCTGCCTTTCTTTACTGGAACCTCTCCCTCCAGAGTTCAACCTTAGGCTTCTGAGTTCTTTGTAAGGGAGTTCACAGTCACAGAAACCGAACCAATTGTCCTACAAGGCAAAGAGCTGTGCAGGCCCTGGGAGAGGGGAGAAAGGACATGGGGAGGAGCTCACATCCTGCTGAGGGTGGCCCAGGGGCCCCGTGTTCCAGCCGGGCCAAAAAGGACAGGTTAAAGTTGCTGTTCTGGTTAAGTAGCTGATGCAAAAGCCCTGAGGTGGGGAGGTGTGGAGCCGGTTCTGGGGTCTCTGAGCAGGAGGGCTGGGCTGTGAAGGCAGGGCTACATGAGGCTGGAACACAGGGCTAAAGCCAAATCGCAGAACAGGGGTGTAATTGAGGCAGCCACGAGGAAGAAGAGGGGCCTGAGGTGGAGAGAATGAAGCAGGGAGACTGCAAAGATCTGGGCAAAAGTCACAAGTGTCTGAACCAAGGCCACAGCCCTGGGAACAAGATGAAAAGAAAGGAGAGGGGCAGGTTTCAGCGATATTTAAATGTAAACTTGACCAGCCCTGGCCGGTTTGGCTCAGCGGTTGGAGCGTCAGCCTGCAGACCAGAGAGTCCCAGGTTCGGTTCCCGCTAGGGACACGTACCAAAAAAAAAAAAAAAGTAAACTTGACCAGATTAGATGATCAGTTTAGAGGGGAGGAAGTGGGGATGGGGGATGAGGGTTTTCCCTCTGAACATTTGGAGGCAACAGTGCTTTAAGGAGGCTTTAGGTGTTTACTCAGTGTCCTGGGACCAGCAAGAGACCCAGAAAGCCTTGGAGCCTGGGGCCTGGCAGGGTTTGGGCCATGACGTCATTCACACAGGGGGGCCGGCTGCAGCCTGTCTGGGGTTAGGCCCCCGCTGCTGCTTGTCTCCCGGACAACCTACTCTACTGAGAAACGCGCAGTAATGACCTGCTCGCTGTGCAGGTTGCCAAGCACCTGCACACGCATCTTTGCCTCATTTAACTGTCCCAGTGGGAACTGTTCTTCCCATCCTACAGATGAAGCAGCCGAGGCGGCAGGGCTCAGGAGGGCGTGGCATCTTTTCTAAAGTCTGAGAGGTGGCAGAGCCAGGCCCCGAGCTCCGCGGTCCTAAGTACTTCCCCATTTTCTGCTCTAATAGCTCCCTTAACAGCCGCTTGTATCGAATTAAGTTCCTCCAGGGCCTCAGTGAGGGGGTAGGTGTGGCAGGTTTGGGTTGGGGCTGTGTCTCTGGTTTTGGGGGGGTAGGAGATCCTAATAGGAGTGTTAGAAATGTGGGTATATGGCCCTGGCCGGTTTGGCTCAGCGGTTGGAGCGTCGGCCTGCGGTCCGGAGAGACCCGGGTTCGGTTCCCGCTAAGGGCACGTACCTCGGTTGCAGTTTGTCCCCGGCCCTGGTTGGGGTTGTGTGGGTGGCAGCCACTCGATGTGTCCCTTTCATGTCGATGTTTCCCTCTCTCTCCCTCCCACTCTATCTGTACAAAAAATGGAAAAATGTCCTCAGGTGAGGATAAAAAAAAAAAAAGAAATGTGGGTATATGTTGGTATATGGCAGGGTGAGTGTAGGGGGGCAAGGGACAGAGAGATCAGAGCCATCAAGCAGAAAGGGTCCCTGAAAGCAGGTTAGTGTGGCTGGGCCTAGATCAGAAAACCCATCAGAATGACAATGACCTTGGGCAAAGGCCCATCCAGTTAGGTGTCAAGTTCACCAAGATCTTGATAACACGGCTCTTTACTTTCTCCCTTTTCTGGTGCCAGATATTCAGGAACTTGACTCCCTTTCCTGGTTTTGTCCCGTTTCTTGTCTCCTCACCACCCCCCCCCCCCAGCCTTGTCCCTTTCTGCTGGTCCCCGCTTCCTGAATGGGTGGCCAGGCCCGCGCCAGTCCGAGGATTCCACCCCCGAATGCCTTCCCCTGCTCGCCGTGCAGCTGAAACACCTCAATGCTATCTGCGACAAGCTCTCTAAATAATTGGAACTTTCTCCCAAATCAGCACTTTTTCATGCTACATTAGCATTTATTGGTTTGATATTTACATTTGGCAAAGGAGCACCCAGTCCCTGGGTCCCTGGGAGCACACACCATCAACTGAAACAGACTCTAATTGCCACTAACAACCCCCCCCCATTTCTGCCACCTGTCTTGTCCTTCCCCCACTCCCAGACCATTAAAAAAAAACACAACTCTGGTCCTAGCCGGTTTGGCGCAGCGGTTAGAGCGTCGGCCTGCGGTCCAGAGAGACCCGGGTTCGGTTCCCGCTAAGGGCACGTACTTCGGTTGCAGTTTGTCCCCGACCCTGGTAGGGTTGTGCGGGTGGCAGCCACTCGATGTGTCCCTTTCACATCGATGTTTCTCTCTCTGTCTCTTCTCTCTCCCTCCTGCTCTGTCTGAATGGAAAAATGTCCTCGGGTGAATATAAAAACAAAAAACAAAACGAAACTCTGATAAACAGAGGCCCTTCCCAGAGGGGAGAGGGGCTCCGAAGACAAAAGGCCTAAGGCCTGCGGGAGGGTCTGAACCGGTACTGTAGCAGGTGTACAGCTTCTCCGGGGGATTATAGCCTCCTTGAGGGCAGGGATCTGTTTTAGTTCTTTGCATTTCTCCCCATTCCCCTCCAGGGCAAAGAACTGAGCTCTGCAAACCTGCAGGTCTACTCTGGAATTAGTGGGAAATCTCAGCCCTCCTTCCGCCTGAGAGCTGCCGCGGGAGAGGGTGGAGTTTCCCAGGGGATGTGAGGGCTCTGGGGGCCCGTGCTGGGGACAGTGCTCCCTGCTTCCGTTCTGGCACCCTGCTGATCCGGCCGAGGAGCCCAGCCTGCGAGCTTGTGGTGGTGGGAGGAAGCTGTGTGGTCATGTGGTTAGAAATCAGCAGACGCAGCTCCAAAAGTCAGTGCTGCTGCAGGACTGGTGCAGGCCTCAGTTTCCTCTTCGGGAACATCGGGACTCCGGCGGTTCCTTCCCTCACTGGCTGGTTGTGGGGATCAAGGGGGATCAGGCGCGTAACAGGTTTAGGGTGCCCTGCAGGGCGCGCCGTGGGTTTAGGAGGTGGCGGCTCCTAGGATTAATTCAGACCGGTGGCCCCCATGCTTTGAGGGCGTGGAACCCTGACTATAAATCGAAACTCCTCAAAGGCCTCCCTGTGTATTTCAGCTGCGTCCTGTGGTTTGCGAAGTGCAGGCTCTCACATCAGCCCCAGAGCCTTGCTACTCGCAGTAGGATGGGCCGCAGCACCTGCGAGGCTGTTAGGAAGGCAGACCCTCCGACACCCCGCCAGGTCTGTGGATCAGAATTTGTGTTTGAAGACCCCCGGGTGAGTCATATGCACGCTAAAGTTTGAGAAGCACTTCAGAAACCCCCTGTGACATCTGCGATGTGGAAATGACCAGTCCCATTTTGAGGACGAGAAAACCTCCTCAGGGAGTTAATGACTTCTTTTTCCCCAAACTCATGAGCTATCTAGCAGAGGGTTTATGACTCCTGTGTGTCCTGGCTCCTTTTCCCTGCCTGCAGCTGTTCCTTCAAGACTCAGCACATTCTGGTACAGGGTGGAGATGAACAGGGGTCAGGGGCCAGGGTCTCAGCTGCAGCACTATCTCCACAAAGGGGGCTGGGATGGCCGACCGCTGTCAAGGCGCCGTGTGGAGCCCACCCCGAGGAGTGTGGGGTATGTTGGCCCAAGGGCTTGAGTTGGATGATAAGGAGGCCAGAGAAAAATGTCCTGTCAACAGATGCAAGCATTCCTTTGTGAAGGTGGAATTTTCAAAAGGTGAAAACACCTGACTCCTGTGCGAATAGCAAATGACCACGGGTCAAAGATTTGATTTAACTCATTCATTAATGAGGGAACCTCTAAGATGTTAAAACCAGCTCCAATGACGATGTGCGGAGCTAGGTATTTATAGGCAATTTAGTGGAAGCACGTTAGGGTGAGGTAGCTAGGTTAGAAATTATTTGCATCTCTACCAGACAAAAATCTGAAAGTTAACCAACCTCTGCCCCTACGGGATTGTAAAATAGCCTAGTCGATAGGAAATCAATCAAAGGTGCCAGCCGAGCACGGTGTTCAAAGAACACCCAATAATCTCTTTTGCCTATTTCCAATTTTAGATAATTTTTCTGACACTACCCTTGGTTAGTCCTTGAGAATCCGGAAACAGCTCTTGCCTGAGAATTACCCTCAGAATGGAATGTGGGTCTTGGAAGGAAAGGAGGAAAAAAAAAAAAAAAAGATGAACAAGTCCACCTTCTACCAGATGGGGAGGGTGCTTCCCCGTCCACCTTCTCCCTGTCCTGTGGAGAATGGCACAACTGTTCACAGAGGGCGTGAGCTGTCTTCGTGTGGGAGGAAAGGCTGTTCACAGAAGGGAGACAAGGCAGCCTACTCCCGACTCCCATTCTCGTTAACCTTGGCCAGGGCGCAGAGGGGAGTGATGTATCTGCAAACATATGCAGCCTTGTCCAAAATATTTCCCCCTCCTGGAGAGTTCTTGCCAGTATTGTTAATCTGTGGGCTGACTTCAGACCAAAATAAATCTCCCAGCCCTGGCCACCAGCTAGCTAATTTTACTTTGTAACCAAGGAATAGAGAGTGCAGGCCCTCGCTGGACCACTCTGTGTTTATTTAGCTTTCTCGCTGTTGCGATTTAAAAATCGCCTTTGGAAAAGTAGACCCTCTGTGCATGAAAACAACAACTGAGAGAAACAACAGAGATGGACAGATTGAAAAAGGCAAGTTCTACCGTCGCCCACCACGTCGGGCTCTCTTCTCAGGATTTTCCTCGTCCCCATTAGCCTTTTCCATGATGTCTGGAGTTGGGAAATGTGCCGAAAAGCGGAAAGCTACATGGCTATTTGGGGAGGATTTGCTTAGGCACTGAGTTGCTTCTGTCCCTCTTCTTGGTCACTTCCTAAGAGAATTTAACTGGGTTCTCCTGGACCAATCCTTGAGGAAGCAAGCGGGTAGAACCTGAACATGTCAGCCCTGGAAGGGGCCTTGGAGGGCATCTAGTCCAGTCCTGCCAGCTGAGAGGCAGGACTATGTAGTGGTCGAGAGCACAGATTGGGAGCCCGACAGCCCCGGTTTGAACCTGACTCCACCACTTACTAGCTCTGTGACCTTGGACAAGATACTAACCTCTCCCTCAGTTTCCTCATCTGTAAAGTGGGGCTAGTAATAATCATACCTGCCTGACGGAATTGTAGTGGGGACGAAATGAATGAACATAGGTAAAGCGTCAAGAACAGCGCGAAGCAGAGGCCCTCTCTGTGGAACAGCCTTTCCCCGCCCTCCCTTCTCCCTCTTTTGTCTCCTAATGCAGGTGTATCTCTCTCTTTCTCTTTTAAGCTCCAAGCGCCCTTCTTTTGTTGCAACTTGTTTCCTGAACCCATTTCTTCTGCAGCTTACTTCTTCTACCTCCGTGAATTTCTAATAAACTTCCTCTTATTAAAAAGAAGAACAAAGACTATACTTTCAGGGATCATTTCTATAGTTTGTTACTAAAAAGAAGAACAGCCCTGGCCGGGTTGGCTCAACGGTTAGAGCGTCGGCCCGTGGACCAAAGAGTCGTGAGTTCGATTCCAGCCAAGAGCACGTGCCTCAGTTGCGGTTCGTTCCCCGGCCCTGGTTGGGGTCGTGCGGGTGGCAACCAGTCGATGTGTCTCTCTCACACCAGTGTTTCGCTTCTCTCTCTCTCTCTCTCTGCCTCCCACTCTGTCTGAAGATAAATGTAAAAATATCCTTGGGTGAGGATTAAAAAAAGAAAGAACAGCCTGGCTGATGTGGCTCAGTGGATCAAGCATCTCCACATGGACTGAGAGGTCCCCATTCGATTCCCAGTCAGGGCACATGCCCGGGTTGCAGGCTTGATTCCCAGTGGGAGGCGTGCAGGAGGCAGCTGATCGATGTTTCCCTCTCACATCGATGTTTCTCTCTCTCTCTCCCTTCCTCTCTCTAAAAAAATCAATAAAAACATATTAAAAAAAGAACAGCACAAAGCATACGGTTAGCAGTTGATAAGGAAATGAGGCTCAGAGAGGAGAAGCAACCTCCCCAAGGCCACTCAGGGAGTGGCCAAGCTGATGAAAAAGGAGGAGAGGTTATTGCCTCTTGGAAATTCTGACTGATAACTGTTATCTTTGTTTGTGTTACATCATCCTTGCTCGCCACTTGGAGAGAGCCCTAACGTGGATGTCAGGACGGTACATGTTAGTCCAGGCATGCCTCTAACTGACGATGGCCCTACTGGTCATTAACTTGGGGCTAGATAGTCTCTGGGGTCCCTGTTGGTACTAACATCTTATAATTCCACTGTATCTTGTGGGTGTCAACAACCAGTTTCCTTTTGGCTCTCCCACTCTCTCCCTCCCCCCATTGCTTCCTCCCTTCACCCCCCTGCCCCACAGCTGCGCCCTGCAGCTGCCATATATAAGGATTAGACACTATCATTTTTTTTTTTTTTTTTTTTAATGTTCTTTTTTTTATTAGTTTTTTTTTTTTTTTTTTTTTTGATATTTTGTTCAGATAGAGTGGGAGGGAGAGAGAGAGAGAAACATCGACGTGAAAGGGACACATCGAGTGGTTGCCACCCACACGACCCAGCCAGGGCCGGGGACAAACTGCAACCGAGGTACGTGCCCTTAGCGGGAACCAAACCCGGGTCTTTCTGGACCGCAGGCCGATGCTCTAATCGCTGAGCCAAACCGGCCAGGGCGACACTGTCAGTCTTGTAGGCTCCTTGGAAGTTACCATGTAGGCACCTTGGAAGGACGGATTTGATTTATTCTTTATCATGACCCACTTTCAGGGCCTCGTAGCATGCCCTTGGCAGAGTGGCTTATCCATTATGGTTTGTTGACTGGCTCCAAAATGAGTTGGGTTATTGGATGAAATCTTGTATTATCCAGGCTCCCTCTGGCACATTTTGTACAGCTGTCATTGGTGTCCTTTGAGAGGGAGCCAGTATTATCAAACTTCAAAGCCTATCACAAAGAGTATTTTAGAACAATTAAAATTTTGAGGCTGGGACACAGGACTATGTTAGATGCTTTCTCCCCAACCCCCATCCCCATCTTCTCTCCCTATAATACAGGCCTGAGGCAAATGCTAGGCTGCCACCTATTGGTGAAATGAAGCATTGCAGCCCAGCTCTACAAGACATTGTAAATGTCTGGAGGAAAGTGAGTGGAGATTGAAATGCTGGGAGATGAGAATGTAGAGTCAGGTGTGGCTGAACATATTCAGAGACATATTTTTGGGGTTAGGTTGATCTTGAGGTAAGGGTGAGGGACTAACAACAGAGGGGAATCCTGGAGGAAGAGAGACACTACTAAGTGCTCTAAGGGCTACACAGGAAAAGTAAACAGTTATTCAGAGACACTAATTTCTGTAATGCCTAATACTGCTATAGTATATATAACAAGGCCTAGCATACCACTGGGCGGACCACCAATGTCATCCTGCCTTTCTCAAACCTTTGTCCTTTGTCAAAGTGGTTGGATTCCAATGTAAAAGTCTACATTAGAGAGCAAGGGAAAATATTTCATTATATAGTTGGTATGAGTTGTATTTTTATTTTTATTTTTATTTTTTTTGTTCAGATAGAGTGGGAGGGAGAGAGAGGAAGAGAGAGAGAGAGAGAAACATCGATGTGAAGGGACACATCGAGTGGCTGCCACCCGCACGACCAACCAGGGCCGGGGACAAACTGCAACCGAGGTACGTGCCCTTAGCGGGAACCGAACCCGGGTCTCTCTGTACCGCAGGCCAACGCTCCAACCACTGAGCCAAACTGGCCAGGGCTGAGTTGTATTTTTAAAAGAAGGCTGCAGCCCAGCCAGTGTGGCTCAGTGGTTGAGCATCAACCCATGTACCAAGAGGTTGCTGGTTCCATTCCTGGTCAGGGCACATGCCCAGTTTATGGGCCTGGTCCCCAGTGGGGGGCATGCAGGAGGCAGCCAATTGATGTTCTCCCTCATCAATGTTTCTCTCCCTCTCTCGCTCTCTCTCTAAAATGAATAAAGAAAAAAATTTAAAAAATAAAATAAAAGAAGGCTGCAACCTTATCCTACATGCTTTCCTTCAGTGTGACCTGACACTCCCCCATCAAGTAGAGAGGTCGATTTCTCCACCCCCCTTGAACCTGGGTCTGTCCTGTGACTGTTTTGACTGATAGAATGAGGTGAAAGTGATGCTGTGTGATTTTCACAGAAAGCGCAACCGCTTCCACATGGACCTACTAGAATGCTCACTTTTGGGGACACTCCCTCTTGGAACCTAGCCATCATGGTGTTAGCAGCCCAAACTACATGGAGAGAACACATAGAAGACACTCCAGCTGAAGCGTCAGTTAAGTTCCCAGCCAGCACCCAACACTAACTGCCAGCCCTCTCTGTACACCATTTTGGATGCCCTGCTGGTTTAAGCCTCCAGAGGACTCCAGCGCCAGTTGACACCTGGGTGACATGAGAGACGTAGAGTGAAAACCCTCCAGCTGAGCCCAATCAAGTCACAGAACTGTAAAAGATAATAATAAATTGTATTAAGGCCACTGGGTTTGGGGGCACCATGAGACAACAGGTAACCAGAATAATAGCAACTTTGGTTAGACAAATGAACCACAGGGTGACACATAATTAAGTGTATTTTTATTATTATTTTCTACCCATTCCCGCCTCCCTTTTGGCAACCATCAGTTTGTCCTCTTAATCTATGGGTCTGTTTCTGTTTTGTTTTGTTTGTTCATTTGCTCTGGTTTTTAGATTCCATATATAAGTGAGATCGTACTGTATTTGTCTCTCTGTCTGACTTATTTCACTTAGCATAATACCCTCCAGATCCATCCATGTTGAAAAATTAGGTATATTTTAAAAATCATGGATTCAGCTTTAGGAGCAATGAATCCCAACATCACAGAGCAGTACCATTTCAGTTCACATCTGCTGCCTCTAATCAAAACACTATATTACACTTCCTGAGAGAGAGCACATACTTCCTAAAAGGTGTCCCCTGCGTCCTCATCTGTGTGACTATGGAGTTCACTGTCTCTCACACGTTCTAGCCCAGCACTTGATGCCCTGTTTGCATGCTCTTATCTCTAGAAGCTTTCATGGGTGGGCTTATGGCAAACATAGCAAGAGTCCACCCACACATTTTTTTTTTTTTTATTTTATCCTAACCCGAGGACATTTTTCCATTTTTTTGTTCAGGTAGAATGGGGGGGGGGGGGGAGAGGAACAGAGAGAGAGAGAGAAACATCGACGTGAAGGGACACATCGAGTGGCTGCCACCTGCACGACCAACCAGGGCCGGGGACAAACTGCAACCGAGGTACATGCCCTTAGCGGGAACCGAACCCGGGTCTCTCAGGACCGCAGGCCGACGCTCTAACCGCTGAGCCAAACCGGCCAGGGCCCACCCACACATTTTTAAAAATCAACTCTATTGATGTATAATTTGCATATAATAAAATGTACCCATTTTAAGTATACAGATCGATGAATTTTGACAAATGTAACCCACGTGACCACCGCCCATGTAACCACACTTCATCTGTGATTTGTGTTCCTGTATTCTGCTTTTTTATTGGACTAGTATTTCTAATTGATTTTGAGAAACTTTGATTATCATAGATGTCAACATTTCCTCTGTTATGTATGTTGCAAACATTGTGTGGAGTGACAAGCAGAACGGTCCAATGATGACTCTGGGAATCCTTCTCTTGTTGATTTCAGGCTGAGGACTCCTGCCTGTACCCTAGTGGGAGTGGCTATGACTGAACCCCAGTTTGCGTTGGGCTGAGGGCTCTGCTTCCTCCAGCAGGCATGCCCCAAATCCCGACTGTGTATTTCCTGTATGTAAAGCTACTGCAAGCTTACACAATTAAAAGGTAGTATACAGGGTGAGGAGGGGGCAGGGTCCCTTCCGTGGATCGCAGCCCACTATGAATCCAGCATCCAGACCCCTGCTCCTCTCTATGGGCTGAAGAGAGAGCAAAGTTTATCTGCCTCATCTTGCTGAGCATTTTACTTGAAAAATTTCCCAATAAAACCTGCATGTTATACCCCTTCCACGTGGCATTGTGGTGTTTGTCTTCCCCTTCTTGTCTACATATTTTCTCCCAGTCTGTCATTTGTCTTAGACGTTGTTTATGATGTTTATTTTCATACATGAGGTGTGACTTTTACATAGTCAAATCTGTCCATCTTTTTCATGACTTCTGGATTTTATGGCTTCCTTAGAAAGGCTCTCCTCATTCCAATCATATAAAAATTTAATTTATGTTCTCTTCTGGCACTTGCATAGTTTTTGATGTTTGGCTCCTTATCCACCTAGAAGACACTTTTGGATGTGGGGATGCCCACCTCCAGGGGGTTAACAGCCAAGTTTCTATCCTTAGAGCTACTACCATAGTATAATGTTATGGACTGTGTTAATTATCTATGGCTGCATAAAAAAATTACCCCAAAAGTTAGTGGCTGCCCTGGCTGGTTTGGCTCAGCAGTTAGAGCGTCGGCCTGTGGTCTGGAGGGACCTGGGTTCGGTTCCCGCTAAGGGCACGTACCTCGGTTGCAGTTTGTCCCCGGCCCTGGTTGGGTCGTGCGGGTGGCAGCCACTCGATGTGTCCCTTTCACATCGATGTTTCTCTCTCTCTCTCTCTCTCCCCCTCCCACTCTATCTGAACAAAAAATGGAAAAAAATGTCCTCGGATGAGGATAAAAAAAAAAGTTAGTGGCTTAAAATGAAAACAAACCTTTATTACCTCAGTTTCTGTGAGTCAAGAATTCAGGAGCAGCCCTGGCCAGTTTGGCTCAGCGGTTAGAGCGTCGGCCTGCGGTCCGGAGAGACCCGGGTTCGCTTCCCGCTAAGGGCACGTACTTTGGTTGCAGTTTGTCCCCGGCCCTGGTTGGTCGTGCGGGTGGCAGCCACTCGATGTGTCCCTTCACGTCGATGTTTCTCTCTCTCTCTCCCTTCCTCTCTCTCCCTCCCACTCTATCTGTACAAAAAATGGAAAAATATCCTCGGGTGAGGATAAAAAAAAAAAAAAAAGAATTCAGGAGCAGTTTAGTTGGGTGGTTCTGGCCCAGTGTTTCTTATGCAGTTATAGTCAAAGTGTTGGCTGGGGCCGCAGTCATCTGAAGGCTCGACTGAGGCGAAGGATCCACTCACTTGCATAGTTGTTGGCCACAGGCCTCTGTGCCTCACTGTTCGTTGGCAGGAGGTCCCAGTTCCTTGCCATCTGGATCTCTCCATGAAGTGTCCCCTCACAGCATGACCGCTGGCATCCCCGCCATAGGCTGATCCAAGAGTGGGCAGGGCAGAAGCCAATACTCTAGCCTCAGAAGTCACACTTGTCGATCCCACGATGTCCGATTGGTCAAGGAAGGGCTAGGCAAGGGCGTGAATAACAAGAGGTCGGTGTCACTGGAGGCCATCTGGGAGGTGGGCTGCCACATGCACTGTCCAGCCAGCATTCTTGACTCTCTGGTTCCTGGTCCTGTGGATCCAAAACACACTCAAGAAAGTAAAAAGTTATCAAAGTCAAACTGCTGCTCTAAGTGTCTAAAGAGGAAACCGGAAGCTCTGGCTATGGATATACGGTCACCAAAGGCTCTTGTTTAATTTTGCCATTTTAGAAGTTAGGTGAAAGATAAAAACTTTTCAAAATGCATCAAATCAAGTGACGATGGGGCCAAGACTGGATCCTAGGGTTTTGTGACACAAATTTCATGACCTTCTCTGCTCTCCTGTGAGCACTCACTGCTCCTTGTTAGTTATATTGGTCAAAGTCTGCTAAAAAAAAAAAAAGAAAAAGAAAAAATAGGGCCCTGGCCAGTTTGGCTCAGCGGTAGAGCGTCAGCCCGCGGACCAATGAGTCGCAGGTTCGATTCCGGCCAACGGCACATACCTCGGTTGCCGTTGGTCCCCAGCCTCTCTCCCTCTCCCTCCCTCCCACTCTATCTGAAGATAAATAGAAAAAAACAATAGGAACTATTCTAGGTGTTTCAATTGTGTATATATATATATTTTTTATCCTCACCCGAGGATATTTTTCCATTTTTTGTACAGATAGAGTGGGAGGGAGAGAGAGGAAGGGAGAGAGAGAGAGAAACATCGACGTGAAGGGACACATCGAGTGGCTGCCACCCGCACGACCAACCAGGGCCGGGGACAAACTGCAACCGAAGTACGCGCCCTTAGCGGGAACCGAACCCGGGTCTCTCGGGACCGCAGGCCGACGCTCTAACCGCTGAGCCAAACTGGCCAGGGCTCAATTGTGTATATTAAGATGGAACTTAATATACATAATTCTTTACACGTGTAATGGAAAAACTGAGAAGCCCAACAGGAGGAGGTAAGGCAACCCACAGATAAGTAAGTGCAGAGAGACTTATTGGCCCTAAAGCTGGAGCGATGTAGGGAAAAGCCAGGTCACAGGAGCCCAGAGGTGGGGGCAGGAGACAGCAGGTCCTGTCCTCTGGGATCTGCAGTTACAGAGGGAGCTTCAGCCGCTGAGGCGGAGAGCTGGGAGGAGAACCCCCTGGCTTCTCCCTTCCTCCTGTCCTCCGGTCTGCTTCTAGTGCCTTCCATGGATGCCAGCAAACATACAGGCAAAGCAGAGCAGAGGAAAGAGCGTGAGGGGGCATCTGAGGGCTAGCGGCCTGGGGCTGGCACGCTGGTGTTGGGCATGTGGCAGATTTTATCTTCCCCAATGGCCACAACACTATTTCTAGTCCCACACGTTCTTCTTGTTGTTGTCAAATAATCTTTCATTGAAATATTGACCTTTGTGGTTCTTAACCAGCTGGGCATTCCACTGCACCACTGTTGATGTCATCTGTGACGTCATGAGGATGGTGGCCATCAACGTTGCAGCCCACAGACTGTGCAGTTCCCACGGTCTCTTTAATGGTTCCAGAGAGTTCTCTAGCTAAAGATGGGTGCCGCATCTGTCATGCAATGTTGACAATCTCATCAAAAGTGATGGTTCCACTGTGCTTAATGGTTTTTTATTGTTTGTTTGGTGTTTTTGTTTCTTTCTGTCCCGTGGTGGTTCTTTGAGGGCTTTGATGATCAGGGCGGAAGCAGAAGGTGCTGCCTCAACCTGGGCCTGTTCTGAATGGTCAGTTTCACTGTCATCATCAGAGCCTTCTCATCAACCATTGCTTTGGCGATGTCATCACCAAACTATTTTGGAGACAGAGCCAGGGCGCAGGTCTCGGAAACCAGGGCGTATGTGGCATCGACTTTCCCACTGGTGCACCTCGGGTACACGATTTTAATCTTGCTGGGGTCAAACTTCGGTGGCACAGGAAAGGTGGCTGGTGTCGGTGGAACCCGGATTCAGGATGACCAAAGAAACCTGCACCCAGGCCTCCTCTGAGCCAAAGGCTGAAAGCTGGTCCTACGTGCTCTGGAATCATGACACTCTCCCGTAAGATGGATTCTGAGTCCCCCTCCTTCATCCTGGTTGGGACTTTGGAATTGCTTCCACGAACAGAATGAGACAGAAGTGATGCTAAGTGACATCTGAGACTGGGTCATAAAAGGCCATGTAGTTTCCACTTGACCTTGTTCTTGAGATCTTTCCCTTAGCACCCAGCCGCCATGCCGTGGGCAAGTCCAAAGCAGCCCGCGTGGAGAGCCCACATGGACAGACTCACGGGAGAGAAACTGAGGTCCCAGCCGATGGCCGACTTTATTCTCCAGCCTCCAAGTCTTTCAGCTGAGACCCCAGATATCACGGAGCAAAGAAAAGCTGTCCCTGCTGTGTCCTGTCTGAACCTCAGACCTGCTGAATCTATGAGCATAATTATTTTATTTTTTGCCACTAAATCTCAGAAAAATTTGTCGCGTAGCGATTGTAACTGGGACAGCTGAGGAGAAGGGCAAGATGCTGTCAGGTGCATATTTGAGGCGCAGGACAATAGCAGCCTCGTCTCTGATCTCTTTGGGGGCAGAATCCCAAGCAATAATTGGAATTGACTTGAGAGCACATGGAAGCTGGTCTCACTTTTGCAAATTCTTGAAACCTTGTTTTTGGATCCATTCCCTTGAAGAATTCCTGAATTTCTTTTCCATATATTTATTGAGTGCCTAAAGTGTGCTAGACAAAGAGTGTACATTTGAAAATAAAATGGGCACAGCGCCGAACTTCAGACAGAAAACAAATTACCTTATAAGTAAATATATAATTACAAGTCAAGATAAATGCCCTGAAGAAAAAATGTTGGATGCCAAGAGAGAGTATCAGAGAGGGTCTGGATGCTGTTTGGGATATTGGCGAAGCCTCTCTCAGGAAGTGAGATACTGTATCTCTCTACCTCACAATCTCTCTCTCCCTTTTGTTTTCCTAAACTTACTTGCTTCTTCAAAGCCATGCAATGTTTTAAATACACATTTCTTTCTTTCTTTCTTTAGGTATATGCCCCTAGCGGGAGTCAGACCCGGGTGTCTCTGGACCGCAGGCTCCAACCGCTGAGCCAAACTGACCAGGGCTTAAATACAGACTTTTCATTGAGTCCTGGCCGGTTTGGCTCAGCGGTTAGAGCGTCAGCCTGCGGTCCAGAGAGACCCGGGTTCGGTTCCCGCTAAGGGCATGTACTTTGGTTGCGGTTTGTCCCCGGCCCTGGTTGGGTTGTGCGGGTGGCAGCCACTCGATGTGTCCCTTTTTTTTTTTTTTATCCTCACCCGAGGACATTTTTCCATTTTTTGTTCAGGTAGAGTGGGAGGGAGAGAGAGGAACAGAGAGAGAGAGAGAGAAACATCGACGTGAAAGGGACACATCGATGGCTGCCACCCGCACAACCGACCAGGGCCGGGGACAAACTGCAACCGAGGTACGTGCCCTTAGCGGGAACCGAACCCGGGTCCCTCCAGACCACAGGCCGACGCTCTAACTGCTGAGCCAAACCGGCCAGGGCTCGATGTGTCCCTTTCACGTCGATGTTTTTCTCTCTCTCTCTCTCTTCCTCCCACTCTATCTGAACAAAAAATGAAAAAATGTCCTCGCGTGAGGATAAAAAAAATAAATAAAGATTTTTCACTGAAAATGATAGCTGTAGACACATATATACTGAAAAACATTTACTCACAAGAAACCAGAAATCACTGGGAATTTTTGCTGGGAGACGCATGAACACTATGCCAATACACTAAACTTGTCGTCGTCTTAGGGAGCTACTCTTAGTCCCCAAGAGCCAGAGACCCCAGGCTGGCCGATATGTGTGGCTGGTCTCAGCTGTGACCATTGTCTCCAGAAGCCCAAGCACAGTGAGAGTTGGGTCCAGGGAAAGAGGATGTGGGATGGGGTACTTCAGGGAGACGGGAGCTGCTCCTGGGAAGCCCAGGGAAGCGAGGACTGGGTTGTAAGCTGGGGCAAGATCAAGAAGCAGGTCAGCCGTGGTGCATGTACACAATGGAGTACTATGCAGCCGTAAGAAAGAAAGATCTCTTATCCTTTGAGACCACATGGAGAGACCTGGTAAGTATTATCCTCAGTGAAGCAAGCCAAGCAGAAAAAGACAAATACCACATGATCTCACTTATTTATGGAATATAATGAACATAACAGTCTGAGGAATAGGGTGGACCCAGAAACATGGAAGTAGGGTACAGAATGACAACCCTCAGATGACGGGGTGGTGGGGGGAGGGAAGGGATAAACCACAGAACTTAAGTGCATGTGCGCATAACCAATGGACATAAACAACAAAGCCAGGGACGGGGCAGGGGGGATGGGGAGGAGGGTGTCAATGGGGTAAAAAAGGAGAAACATCTGTAACAAAAATAAAATTTAAAAAAAGCAGCAGGTCATATCCCTGTCGCAGCTGTCATGCTGTGTCCCAAGTCTATCAGTCACTGTATAGAAAGGTGGGCCAAAATTGTTACTTCTGGCAGGCCAGTGGGGAAAGGGGCGGCTCAGACCATTCCCAAAGCTCTCGATTTTTCTTTCGCTGGAGAAGAGGGGTTCCTCCAGAGACGGGGCTGGGGTCTTTCCATCTGCAGTTTTTTTTGTGGTTTTTTTTTTTTAGTCCTCACTCGAGGACATTTTCCCATTTTTTTGTTCAGATAGAATGGAAGGGAAAGAGAGGAAGAGAGAGAGAAGCATCGATGTGAAAGGGACACATCGAGTGGCTGCCACCCGCACGACCAACCAGGGCCGGGGACAAACTGCAACCGAGGTACGTGCCCTTAACGGGAACCGAACCCGGGTCTCTCAGGACCGCAGGCCGACGCTCTAACCGCTGAGCCAAACCGGCCAGGGCTCCATCTGCAGTTTTTTTTGTAGGGGTGTCTTGTCTGTGGCATCTGCCTGGTCCACCAGCACTATCCATACACACAGCCTCTTCCACCTGCAGTTCTCTGTAGGCTCGAGGGTGACACTGATGGATGATCCCACCTCCTTCACCACGAGTGTCACCTGCACTGCTGCTTGCCATCACACAGCCTGGCCCCCGGAAGACGCTCATGAAATGTCCTTTGTAGGGACCCTTGATGACCAGGGTGGTAGTCAAACAAGATGCAGCCAGACCTCAGAGCCACAGCCCTGCTTCATGATACTGTGAGGGGCACCCAGGGACCCCACAACAGACAGGCAGATATGGGAAGGGAAGCCGTAGGCTTTCGTTGCCTCGATGGTCCTGCTCATGGCCACCCCCTGGGCTTTGCTCTGTTCAGGTCTGCTCCCCGTCTGATTATTCCCTCGCAAAGATACGGAGACCGAACTTACTAGCGGGTGATCGTGTACACACTCGCTCCTAACTTTCTTGGGGTCCAGGACAATAGTATACACAGAAGCCCATATGCCACATCATCTCTAAATATTTAAAATTAAAACCAACCTTGCCCTGGCCGGTTTGGCTCAGCGGTTGGAGCGTCGGCCTGCAGTCCTGAGAGACCCGGGTTCGGTTCCTGCTAAGGGCACGTACCTCGGTTGCAGTTTGTCCTCGGCCCTGGTCGGTCGTGCGGGTGGCAGCCACTTGATGTGTCCCTTTCACGTCGATGTTTCTCTCTCTCTCTCTGTTCCTCTCTCTCCCTCCCACTCTATCTGAACAAAAAAAAATGGAAAAATGTCCTCGGGTGAGGATAAAAATAAATAAATAAATGAAATAAAATTAAAACCAACCTTACCAGCCATTGCATAAAGTATGTTGAAGACTGTAACTTCACAGTGATGTAAAAGGCCAGGAAGGGATTCAGAACTCTTGGGTTCCTCAGAGTTCTGCCCCGGAGCACAGTTGGCCCCTTCTCTACCACCCTATGGGGCTTGGTCCCACACTGGGAGGGGCCTGGTGTGCACACATGCTCACATGGTCTAGCCCTGTCCGCTTCCTGCCCCCTCTCCCCCCAACACTCCTTCTGCAAACACTCACCCCTTGGCTACCTAAGGCTGTGAACAGATGGTGATGTGCACTCTTGGGAGGGTGGACAAGGGAAGCAGGCCAGGCAGTCCCTGGTAGGGGGCTTAGGGCCATCTGCTGGGGCCTTCTGGGGTCCTAGGATCACAGAGTATGCCAAGAAGGGGAGAATATGCTCCAGATGGCTGTCCCTCTGGTCCTTTGGGCTCGGCCCAAGGGCAGGAGTGTGGCCGGTGCAGGGCCCTCTGGAGCATGGAACCCAGACTAGGGGCCTTGATCACCCAGTTCTAAGATACTTCTTGTCTTAAAGAGCAGACTAAGTCTTGTTCAGTAGCAGTGTTCTGTGTCCCTTGAGTGGTTGCTCATTTCCTTTTTCTTCATCCTGTGCGGCTGCTTAGGAACCGTCATTTAAGCTATTCACGTACCTGGCACCTATTCTTTCAAAGGTGATGTCTGAAATATTTCACCGCCATATAGTCTGGGCAACAACCAATCAGAGTAGATGCTTGCCCAGTGCTCAAGGACACTTCTGGAGGGTCTCTACTAGGCCAGGCATTGACCCTTCTGTTGCTGGGTCCTGGGGAAATAGAGGAGGGGTCAGGGCAACAAGGAGGGACACTGGGGCCAGGCTTGGGAAAAGGAATTTTTTTCATCAGTAAGGAGATGTTTCAATATTTTAACA
Source organism: Molossus molossus (assembly GCF_014108415.1). NCBI lineage: Eukaryota > Metazoa > Chordata > Mammalia > Chiroptera > Molossidae > Molossus > Molossus molossus. The sequence continues at coordinate 114,886,970 of NW_023425355.1, read as the reverse complement.
ACACTGCTGCTATACCCATGAATATCAACTCTGTATTCTCATCTTCCTTGGATTTTATTAGAGATAACATTGTATCCAGCTAAAAGACCACATCCCAGCTTTGTTTCAAGCTTAGAGGTGGCTCATTTAGCTGTGAGGAGTCCTCTTTGCCCCTTGACCTTCTCTTTCTTCCTAAACCTATTCTGCCTGGAATGATGATGACCAGAGCTCCAGCAGCCATCTTGTGACCTTGAGGATGGAAGCCCCATGCTAAAGAAAGCAAAGCAGAAATGTAGAAGGAGACTGGGACCCTGATTACTATAGAGCTGCCATACCAGCCCCCGACTGCCCAGCACTGGGCTCTTTTTATGAGAGTTTTATAAACTTCATATTCATGTAAGCCTGTGTAGTTAAGGCTCTGTTATTAACATCTGAATTTAATTGCTTACTCATTTCATTTCCATTCCTCACTGCCCATGTCTCCTCAGGGTGGGTCCAGGATCAGGCTGCAGAGGAGAAAGGAATCTTTATTTGGCATGTGCCTCCCATGGGCTAGACGTGTTTCGTCGGCTAATCCTTAAAACCATTCTAGCCACTAGTGTTACTTTCCTTGTTTTGACAGTGAGAAAACTGGTCTAAGGTTATGTGGCTTGACCACTGGCCAAACTGGGGCCAAGGCCTAGGACTTGCAGACTCCAGAGCCCATGCCTGCTTCACCACACTTCTCAGTCAGTGGAAGCGGGACTGGGGTCCCCCTCCTTCCACGGAGAGTGCCAGGGAAGCCCGTAAAAGCTGGGAATCGTTATTTTGACTGAAGCCTTCACAGATCCTGACACCCAGGCAGGCATCCATCTGTCCAGAAAGGAGGGATATTTGTATGTCAGAAAGGAGCCATTAAAAAGCCCCTGTCTTTCCCCCTTGTGGTTCTTGAGAGATAAACCCATAAAACCTCAGTAGGGCAATGGACCAGAAGGTGGATCGGAGCTGTGAGGCAGCTAACAGGCAGCTTCTGCCTTCCGAGCTCAGGGAATTGAAAATCTCTGGGGATTCCAAGATGGCTACAGAGTAGATGGAAGCTACACTCACCTCCTCCTGGCACCAAACTGGATTTACAGCTAAATTATAGAGCAAACAACCTGAATAACCAACTGAGGGCTAGCTGAACTGAAATACCATAACCAACGATTTACAGAAAAAGCCACATAGAGACTGGTAAGAAGGGTGGAGATACAGAAAGGCAACCTCAGGGGGGAGGACCTCAAGGAGTCTGAGACCTTTTATAGATCTGTCTCCAGCTTAAATCTGGAGGAAGCTGACCCTTGTAAACAGACTGACCCTTCCTACGCACACCCAGGATCAGTAGACACAGCTAAAAACAATGAATAGCATGATAGCTCCAGGCCATTTACACTCATCTGACGTCAACCTGTACCTAAACCCCACCAAAGTGGACCCAGAGCCAACACAACCAGTGGTGGGCTTCAGACCACACCAGAGCTCGACCCAACTAACCACATAAGCAGCACACCCAAAGGATAAGTCCGTCTGGCACCAGACCATACTGAGAATAACACCACGTCAGGGAGCAGCTCCTGCAGTGACTCACACAGTGATCAAGGTTTATCCTTATAGTCACCCAGCCGGAAGGGTTAACTCCACCGACAAAAGAGCCAACAGCATTCAAGATTCAGCTACAACCAGAGGGTACACATAACCACAAGAAACATTCCTGGAGCACCGAGCTCCAGTGATCTGGAAGATTGCCATCATAAAAAGTTTGGGAGTCATAGGAGATCTACCTAACACACAGAGACAAAATGGGGGGGAGGGCAGAGAAATATGCCTCAAATGAAAGAACAAGAGAAATCCCCAGAAAAAGAATTAAACGAAATGGAAGCAAGCAAGGTACCAGATGCAGAGTTTAAAACAATACTTATAAGGATGCTCAAGAACCTTGGGAGAAGAATGAATGATCTCAGTGAGAACTTAAACAAAGAGATAGACAGAATTAAAAGACATAGAAAGCATAAAAAGAACCAGTCAGAAATGAATACAAAATCTTTTTTTTTTAAGAACCTCTTTTTCGTTGTTGATTTTTAAGGGAGAGAGTGATAGAAATATCAATGTGAGAGAGGAACATCAATCGGCTGCCTCCTGCACACACCCCCCACCAAGGATTGAGCCCCTAACCTGGGCACGTGCCCTGACCAGGAGTCAAACCAGGACCTCTCAGTCCATGGGACGACCCTCAATTCACTGAGTCACACTGGCCAGGCTGAATACAATATCTGAAATGAAGAATACATTAGGTTAGATGAAGCAGAGGATCGAATCAGCAGTTTAGAGGACAAGATAACAGTAAGCACCCAAGCAGAGAGTCAAAAAGAAAAGATAATTTTAAAAAATGAGGAAAGCCTAAGGGACCTCTGGGACAACATCAACCTTAGCAACATCTATATCATGGGGGTACCAGAAGGAGGAGAGAGTGAGCAAGGGATCAAGAACCTGTTTGAAGAAATAATGGCTAAAAAATTCCATAACCTGGTGAAGGAAAATGTCACACAAGTTTAGGAAGTGCAGAGAGCCCCAATCAAGATGAACCCAAAGAGGCCCACACCAAGACACATCATAATTAAAATGGCAAAGTTTAAAGACAAATAGCGAATCCTAGAAGCAGTAAGACAGAGACAGTTAGTTGCCTACAAAGGAGCTCCCATAAAGCTGTCAGCTGATTTCTCAACAGAAACACTTCAGACCAGAAGAGATTGGCATGAACTATTCAAAGTGATGAAAAGCAAGGACCTATAACCAATAGTGCTCTATCCAGCAAGGCTATCATTTAAAAGTGAAGGAGAAATACAGAGCTTCCTAGATAAAGAAAAAAAAGATAAAGAAGTTCATTACCACCAAACCACTATTGCAAGAAAAGTTAAAGGGCCTGCTTTAAGAAGAAGCAGAAAAAGAAAGAAAGAAAGAGAGCAACATAGGTATAAAGAATAAAATAGCAATAAATAAGTACCCATCAGTAATGACCTTATATGTAAATGAATTAAATGATCCAATCAAAAGGCATAGGGTAGCTGAATGGATAAGAAAACATGAGCCATATATATACTGTCTACAAAAGACCCACCTCAGAACAAAAGATATACACAGACTGAAAGTGAAGGGATGGAAAAAACATTCCATGAAAATGTAAACAAAAAAAACCTGGGGTAGAAATACTTGTATCAGACAAACTAGACTTTAAAAGCCATAACAAGAGACAAAGAAGGTCACTACATAATACTAAGAGGATCAATCTAACAAGAGAATGTAACACTTGTAAACATATATGTACTGAACATAGGAGCACTTAAATATATAAAGAAAATCTTGGTGGACATTAAGGTAGACATTGACAGTAATACAGTCAGAGTAGGGGACTTTAACAGCCCACTGACATCAATGGATAGATCTTCCAGACAAAAAATCAACAAGGCAACAGCAACCTTAAACAGCACAATCAGATGGATTTAATCGATACTTTACAAAACATTTCATCCCAGCACAGCAGAATATACCTTCTTTTCAAGTGCACACGGAACATTCTCAAAAACAGACCACATGTTAAGACACAAAACAAGTCTTAAATTCAAGAAGATTGAAATCATATCAAACATCCTCTCTGACAACACTGGTATGAAATTAGAAATCAATTGCAATTAAAAAACTCAAAACGTTCAGATACATGAAGGCTAAATAACATGTTATTAAACAATGAATGGGTTAACAGTGAGATCAAGAAAGAAAGCAAAAATTACCCAGAGACAAATGACAATAAACACATAACAACCCAAAATCTATGGGACACAGCAAAAGCAGTCATGAGAAGGAAATTCATAGCATCATAGGCCAACCTCAAGAAGCAAGAAAAATCTTAAATAACCAATCTAACCCTATACTTAAAAGAACTAGCTCTGGCCGGTTTGGTTCAGTGGTTAGAGTGTCGGCCTGTGGACTGGAGAGTCCTGGGTTCGGTTCCTGCTAAGGGCACGTACCTCGGTTGTGATTTGTCCCTGGTTCTGGTTGGGGTCGTGTGGGTGGTGACCACTTGATGTGTCTCTCTCATGTCAATGTTTCTCTTTCTCTCTTCCTCCCTCTCTCCCTCCTGCTCTATCTGAAGATAAATGCAAAAATGTCCTCGGGTGAGGATAAAAAAAAAAAAAAAAAAAAGAACTAGAAAAAGAACAACAAACGAAGTCCAGAGTAAGTAGAAGGAAGAAAATAATAAAGATTAGAGTGGAAATAAATAACATAGAGACTTAAAAATATATATATATATAAAAGATCAATGAAACCAAGAGCTGGTTCTTTGAAAAGATAAACAAGATTAACAAACCTTTAACCAGACTCATCAAGAAACAAAGAGAGAGGACCCAAATAAATAAAGTCAGAAATAAAAGAAAAGAAATAACAACTGACACCACAGAAATACAAAGGATTGTAAAAAAAAAAAAATACTACGAACAACTATCTGCCAACAAATTGGACTATCTGAACAAAATGTATAAATTCCCAGAAACATACAATCTTCCAAAACGGAATCAGGAAGAATCAGAGAATCTGAACAGACAGATTACAACTAATGAAATCAAAATAATAATTAAAAAAAAAAACAACCTCCCAGCAAACAAAAGTCCTGGACCAGTTGGCTTCACAGGCAAAATTTACCAAATATTCAAAGGACACCTATCCTTCTCAAATTATTCCAAAAAATTCAGGAAGAAGAAAGACTTCCAAGCTCTTTTTATGAGGTAAGTATTATACTAATTCCAAAACCAGATAAAGACACAACAAAGAGAGAAAATTATAGGCTAATATCCCTGATGAACATAGTGGCTAAAATCCTCAACAAAATATTAGCAAACTGGATCCAGTGATACAGTAAAAAGATCATACACCATGATCAAGTGGGATTTGTTCTGGGGATGCAAGGTTGGTACAATATTTGCAAATCAATAAATGTGATACATCACATAAACAAAAAAATCACAGAATCATATCAATAGATGCAGAAAAATCATTTGATGAAATCCAGCACCCATTTATGATAAAAACTGTCAGCAAAGTGGGAATGGAGGGAAAATACTTCAATGTAATAAAGGCCATATATGACAAATTCACAGCCAACACCATACTCAATGGGCAAAAACTAAAAGTGTTTCCCTTAAAATTGGGAACAAGACAGGGATATCCGCTTTCATTCCTCTTATCAATATAGTATGGAAAGTCCTAGCCACAGCAATCAGACAGGAAGAAGAAATGAAAGGCAGGAGGAAGTAAAACGGTCATTATTTGAGATGACATCATATTGTATATAGAAAACCCTAAAGACTCCACCAAAAAACTACTAAATCTAATAAATGAATTCAGCAAAATAGCAGGATACAAAATTAATATTCAGAAATTGGTGGAATTTTTATACACCAATAATGAACTATCAGAAACAGAAATTAAGAAAACAATCCCATTGCCCTGGCTGGTTTGGCTCAGCGGTTAGAGCATCGGCCTGCAGACCAATGAGTTGTGGGTTCAATTTCAGTCAAGGGCATGTACCTAGGTTGCAGTTCGTCCCCGACCTTGGTCAGGGTCGTGCAGGAGGCAACTAGTCTATGTGTCTCTTTCACATTGATGTTTCTCTCTCTCTGTCTCCCTCCCTCCCACTCTATCTAAAGATAAATAGAAAACTATCCTCGGGTGAGGATTAGAAAGAAAGAAAGAAAGAAAGAAAGAAAGAAAGAAAGAAAGAAAGAAAGAAAGAAAGAAAGAAAACAATCCCATTTACTATTCCAAAAAAAAAAGTGCCTAGAAATAAATGTAACCAAGTTGGTAAAAGACCTGTACTTGGAAAATTATAAGATACTGAAAAAGAAACCGAGGAAGATACAAATAAGTGGAAGCATATACCATGTTCATAGATAGAAAAAATTAACACCATTAAAATGTCCATACTACCCAAAGCAAACCTACAGATTCAATGCAATTCCTGTTAAAATATAAATGTCATATCTTACAGATATAGAACAAGTATTCCAAAAATTTATATGGAACCACAAAATAAACCAAATAACTTCAGCAATCTTGAGAAAAAAGAACAAAGTTGGGGATATCACACTACCTGATATCAAATTATACTACAAGGACACAGTAATCAAAACAGTATGGTATTAGTACAAGAACAGGAATATAGATCAATGGAACAGAATAGACAGCACAGAAATAAAACCATGCCTGTATGGTCAGTTAATATTTGCAAAGGAAGCGAGAACATACAATGGGGTAAAGACAGTCTTATCAATAAATGTGGGTGGGAAAATTGGACAGATACATGAAAGAAAGAAAGAAAGAAAGAAAGAAAGAAAGAAAGAAAGAAAGAAACTTGACCACCAATTTACACTACACACAAGAATAAACTCAAAATGGATTAAAGACTTAAATGTAACTCACAAAACTATAAAAATCCTACAAGAAAACATAGATAGTAAAATCTCAGAAATTTCTGTAGCAATATTTTTGCCATCATATGTCTTCGGGCAAAGGAAACAAAGGAAAAAATTAATAAATGGAACTACATCAAACTAAAAAGCTTTTGCACAGCAAAAGAAAACATCAACAAAATAAAAAGATAACCCATTGAATGGGAGAGCATATTTGCCAATGATACATCTGGTAAGGGATTAATTTCCAAAATATATAAACAACTTATACACCTGAACACCAAGAAGAGAAACAACCCAATTAAGAAATGGGCAAAGGACCCGAATAGACACTTCTCCAAAGAATACATACAAATGGTCAATAGAAATATGAAAAAATACTCAACATCACTAATCATCAGAGGGATGCAAATTAAAACTACAATGAGATATAACTTCATACCTGTCAGAATGGCCGCCATCAATAAGTCAACAAACAACAAGTGCTGGCAAAGATGTGGAGAAAAGGGAACCCTCATGCTCTGTTGTTGGGAATGCAGATTGGTGGGGCCCCTGTGGAAAACAATATGGAGTTTCCTCAAAAAAATTTAAAATGGACCTGCCTTTGACCCAGCAATCCCATTTCTGGGAATATATCCAAAGAAACCTGAAACTCTAATTTAGAAGAATGTATGCACCCCTATGTTCATAGCAGCGTTATTTACAATGGCTAAGATCTGAAAACGGCCCAAGTGCCCACGAGCAGATGAATGATAAAAATGAGTGATAAAAGGCTGTGGTACATTTACACAACGGAATACTACTCGGCCGCAAAAATGGAGGAATCTTACCTTCTGCGAACAGCTTGGATGGACCTGGGGATTATTATGCTAAGTAAAACAAGCCAGTTAGAGAAAGACAAATACTGTAGGACCTCACTTATATGTAGAATCGAACAAAATAAACTTATGAACAAAATGAAAGAGTCATGGATACATGGAACAGACTGACAGCTATCGGAGGGAAAGGGGTTGGAGGGCTGGATGCAAGAAGGTGAAGGTATTAAGCAAAAACACCCGCACACACGCGTACACAACACATAGACACACAGCAGTGTAGAGTGTAGGGCTAGCCAGAGGGAAAGGGAGCCGGGGGTAAGGGGAGGGGGGCAAAGGGGAAATAAATGGGGCCAGAAAGAGATTGGCTTTGGGCAATGGGCACGCGATGCAGTGTGCAGATGATGTTTTGTTGAGTTGTACACTTGAAACCTGTATGGTTTTATGAACCAGTGTCACCGCAATACATTCAATTAAAAAAAGAAAAAGAAAATCTCTGGGCAGAGGGGTAGCTGGGAAGGAGCCCTCTCTGAGGGCCTGAGAAGGTGCTAGGTCCTCGCAGGCTTGGAGGCCACTGTTTTCTGCCCACACACTTTTGCTCCTGAAGCCTGAAAACCCAGCTTCCCCCAGGCCGTTTGTTTGTTTGTTTGTTTTTGTTTTAATCCTCACCTGAGGACACTTTTGCATTTATCTTCAGATAGAGCGGGAAGGAGAGAGGGAGGAAGAGAGAGAGAAAAACATCAATGTGAAAGGGACACATCGAGTGGCTGCCACCCACACGACCAACCAGGGCTGGGGACAAACTGCAACCGAGGCACATGCCCTTAGCGGGATCCGAACCCGGGACTCTCCGGTCTGCGGGCCGACGCTCTAACCGCTGAGCCAAACCGGCCAGGGCAGGAGGGCCATTTTCTGAGGCAGCTTTATTGTCCCAAAGGTCACCAGTGGATGCTGGTGGAGGCAGGGCACCTGGAGGCTGGTCCCCATTCTTTCTCGGACTCACGTCCACCCCTAGCACATCTGGAGGGGAGGGAGAACCATCCCGCAGCCCGAACCCCGTGTCTTCCCGCAGATCCTTCCAAGTTCTCCGTGATGTGTTTTTCTCTTCAGGGCCCAGGGACCTCACCCCTCCTCCATCCGCGCAGGGACTTGGAGAGGTAACGCGCAGCTTGCGACACCTCCCAGGGAGACCCCGCGGTTTGCAGACCGGCTTCCTGAGCGCGGGGGGAGATCAAGCAGACACAAGGCAGGAGCAGAGGCTGCGGGCTCGGAGGGCCTCCCCCAGCTGCTTCTGACAGCCCCTCCCTGCCGTCCCCGGCTCCCCTCGGAAAACGTGACCCCCCCAGGCCCTCCTGCCGAGCCGGCGCACCTCCCCCTTCGCAGGCTCCCAGGCGGAGGAGATGGAAAGCAGACCCTCCTGAATGTTTAACTTCAGCCGGGATGATAATAACTTTCCCATGGACGCAACTGTATCCTTTCCCTGTGTTCCTTCGGGGATCCCGAAACTCCATACGGTTCTCATTTGCAGCTCGTTCCTAAGGAGGCCTCATTTCCTCGCCACACACCCCTGATGTGGTCAGGGTCTCCCTCCCACAGCCCGGGCGGGGCGGGGGCTTCCCTGTGCCTTCTCCATCGGCGGCCCCGCTTTCGCCTCCTGGGCCTCCCTACACCCCTCTCTTGGCCTCTGCCCTTTCCCTAACCCTCCCCCCCAACACCTCGGGCCTTTCAGTTCATGCTCCCCAGGCCCAGGGGCTGTGGTCAGGGCTGGCCTATTCCCCCTGCGGCAGAAGTGCCCTTTCTAGAAGCTTCTTCCACTCAGCCTGGTAGGCACGGTGAATGACTCCAGGGGTCACCATTAGTACTGTATCCTATGTGAATGGCGCCTCCTGGAGTTGCAAGACAAAGGGTTCTGCTGGTAGACCCTCAAGGAGAGTGGTTTCAGCCCTTTCCAGCCCCGAAAAGCTTCCCACCCCCTCCCGCCGTCAGCTCTGCTTTCTAAGCTCTTTCCACCACTCACCTCTCCTCACTTTGATCTCTCGGGAAGCCCGGAGGAGTGGAGAGAGGAAAGAAAAGAACAATAGACTACATTTGCATAGCGCTATCATTTTGTTGTTGTTTTTTCAACAACTTTCACATTCCCGGTGTCTTTCAAGCTTCGACCCTGCCCCCCCCCCCCCTGGGGCAGGGGGGTGGTATTGGCATTTGACAAAATAGATGAGGACGAGGACAAGTCTAGATGTTACAGCCAGATCAGGGCCGCTTATGTCCTGGTTTTGCCTGGGTCTTAGTTCGGGGTCAGAAGGCAGGAGGGGAAGAAAATGGGGGTGAGCGAGCTGTAGGCTCAGTGGTGAGGCCTGTGGACCACGGAGCCAGTCTGTCTGCGTCCAAGTGTCCTGCTCCGCATTTGCAGATCAGATAACCTTGTGTGAGTCGCTTAACCTCTCTGTGCCTCAGTTTCCTCATCTGTAAAATGGGGGTTATGGTAGTATAGCTGTGGGTTCATAAAGGGACAGTATGAGGAACAGTGCCAGGCACAAAGTAAGTGTTGTGATCACTGTTGTTATTAGATGTGGGAGAAGCCGAATGAAAGGCCACTGAGAACTGACTGGCTTCTCCCCCACTCCGGCCCGCCTGTCTCCACAACACACACTTGGAGATCTTCGAGGACAAGTGTCTGCTCTTGCCTCTGCATCGGGCTGCCACTTCAGGTCTGGCCACTACTTCTCATTTTCCAGGCCTAGTTCTGAGGTCATAGTCCAGTAATTTCTAGCCCCCCTCTCCCTGTTGGTAGCTTTCTGGGCTCAGAGATCCCAGGACGGACTGCCTTCTTGGTTGCCCAAGGTCCCCAGTACCCACAGAGAAGCAAGTGGTCAGAGTGGCCCTCGGGGAGCCTGGGAGAAGCCCGGCCTGCCCTCAAAGGATGGTCCTTCTGGTGGTTCTTTTGTCTCAGGCTGGACCCAAGATAAATAGATGTGATTAGGAGATCAAAGCACTTTCCACAGGTTTGGCCTGAGGGGGCGCCCTTTGATCCCTTCAATGCCCCTCCCACCCCCAATCACTCCCCCAACCCCTAGACTCCTCTCAACTCACAAATCTCTCCCTGCTTTTTCATTCCTGTTCTTATCTAGCTGCTGCCTCAGCCCCACGCTGGGCTGGGCGAGTCTTGCCTGATGAGGAGGAGCTGGGTTTTCCCCTGCAGGTTGGCGACTAAATCACCAGTTGGAAGTTGAAGCCAGATGCTGCAGTAGGTCTGCGAAACACAAACCGCTTCGCCTTTTGAGCCTCAGTTGCGAAACCGAACAGCTTGCTCTGTTTGTGAATGATCGGTGGGTGAATCATACCTGCCTCTCTGCTAATCTAATTCGTTGCAGGTCCTGCCTGGTCGCCCAGCCCTCGGCCCAGTGAAGGGAGGGATCGTTACGAGTCGTCTTTCTTTTTCCTTTGAAAAGGGTAGAAATTCCTGTAAGGAAGGAGAACCCGTGGAATTTTCCTTAAAACTTGAGATTGTGCTGTGAGTGCTGCAGTTACCCTCTCTGCCGGTTATGGGCTCCTCCTCAGGCTGTTCAGGCTGCTTGGCCCCCAAACTAGAAGGGAGGTGTGTGGTAGGCAGATGAGGCCTCTGGGTACATTCCAAGACAGGCCACCGTGGTCAGGTTTCCCGGCCACCAACACAGGTCATGAGGGCCTCTGCTGGCCTGCTCCTGGAGCTCTCGTCTGTCCCTCCGTCGTGAGTCCTGCTCGTGGAGTCGGTGATACGCAGGACAGTTGGGTGCCCTTGAGGGGAGAACTTCCCCATCAAACGAAAACAGTTGGAGGGGACATGGAGAAGCATTTCTGGGAGAATCTCCAGCCAGGAGGGAGATCCCCCCCCCCCCAGCTTCCCTGGGAAGAAGACAAATGGGGGGTGGGGTTCTGGCTGCTTTTATGTTTTTATTTCCAAGAAGACCAGTTTTGGGGAAGCTGCTTTTTCTAATCCAAGAGGGTTTGACAACCTAGTTTCATTTATTTAACAAAGATTGAATGAGTGCCTGCCAAGTGCCAGCAGCTGGTCTAGGCACTGGGGACAGCTCAGTAAATGAAATGGACAAACGATTCCAACTCATGGAGTTACATTCTAGGAATGGAGGAAGACAAACAATAAGCATAGCAAGTGAATAAATGATCTCATCTTTTTTTTTTTTTATTAAGGAGGGCCCCTCAAGTTTTTTTTTGTTTGTTTTTTTTTAATCCTCACCCAAGGATATTTTTATATTTATCTTCAGAGTGGGAGGGAGGGAGAGAGAGAGAGAGAAAGAGAGAAATATCCACGTGAGAGAGACACATCGACTGGTTGCCACCCTCACGACCCCAACCGGGGCCGGGGACGAACCGCAACAGAGGTCCGTGCCCTTGGCCAGAATCGAACCCAGGACTCTTTGGTCTGCAGGCCGACGCTCTAACCCCTGAGCCAAACGGGCCAGGGCTGATCTCATCTTTTAATAAGAAGAAAAGTACTATGGAAAAATGTAAAAGGAGAGGAGAAGGGGGATTAGGAATATGAAATGGGGGTGGTGGCTGAATTGGATAAATGTGTGAAGGGGAGCAGAATATGACACCCCAAAACATGCCTCTAAGGCATAAGGATTATTTTGAGCTGATTATTTTTTAAGAAACAATAGCCACAGGAAAATCTCTAAAAACCAAGTAGAAGTGACCCTTCTGAAAGGGAAATTTACATTTGTAAGGGAAATCTCCATGTGTAAGGGCATCAATCTCCTTCTCTGTACCAAGAGGAGGAGGATAACTAAATCTCTGGAAACTCTTATCAACTGAGAAGAGAATGGCTTCTGCATAACAACCTTACCTTTGTTTACTGTGCTTTTCCTGGTCACCTCCAGTAACTGGCTTCCCTCCCCACCAACATCTTCTTTTTTTTTTATCCTCACCTGAGGACCTTTTTCCATTTTTTGTTCAGATAGAGTGGGGGGGGGGGGGGGAGAGAAACATCGACATGAAAGGGACACATCGAGTGGCTGCCTTCCGCACGACCCAACCAGGGCTGGGGACAAACTGCAACCGAGGTACATGCCCTTAGCGGGAACCGAACCCGGGTCTCTCCGGACCGCAGGCCGACGCTCTAACCGCTGAGCCAAACTGACCAGAGCACCAACATCTTCTTTGTGTGTCTTTAGCTGAAGATGGTATTTAAGGAGGTGACTTGAGCTATTTTGGAAGTTAATTCTGTTTTCCTGGGTTTCTCCCATGTATACAAGAGGAATACATGTTTTTAAACTTCTGTTTGTTTTTCTCTTATTAATCTGTTTTTTATTATAAGGGGAGGGTCTCAATAAAAAATCTGGAAGGGTAGAGGGAAAATTACTTGTCCTCTCCTACAGTGGTCAGGGGGGCTTATCAAGGAGGTGATATTGGAGCAAAGGCTTTAAAAGGAGGTGAAGGAGTAAACTGGATGATATTATCTGAGGAAAGGGCTTTCCAGCCAAAAGGAGCAGCCGGTGCAGAGGCACGGTCACCTGGAGTGTTCCAGAAGGAGCAAGGAGGCCGGTGTGGCTGGGGCAGAGGGAGGGAGAGAATAGGAGATTCAGGCTGAAATGTGAAGGGTGGGGAAGATTCTTGTCCCCTCTCAGAGGCCATTGTTTTGAGTAAGATGGGGAGAGACTGCAGGGTTTTGAGCAAAGGAGAGACAAAATCTGACTTCATGCCCTGGCCAGTTTGGCTCAGCGGTTGGAGCGTCGGCCTGCGGTCCCGAGACCCGGGTTCAGTTCCCGCTAAGGGCACGTACCTCGGTTGCAGTTTGTCCCCGGGCCTGGTTGGGTCAGGCGGGTGGCGGCCACTCGATGTGTCGATGTTTCTCTCTCTCTCTCTCTCTCCTTCCCGCTCTACCTGAACAAAAAATGAAAATATGTCCTCGGGTAAGGATAAAAAAAAAAAAAAAATCTGACTTCATATAAGTGGTGTAAACCAAAATTAATTTTAGACTGCAATAAAGAATAAAAATGGCCCTGGCCGGTTTGGCTCAGCGGTTAGAGCGTCGGCCTGCGGTCCGGAGAGACCCGGGTTCGGTTCCCGCTAAGGGCATGTACCTCGGTTGCAGTTTGTCCCCGGCCCTGGTTGGTCGTGCGGGTGGCAGCCACTCAATGTGTCCCTTTCACATCGATGTTTCTCTCTCTCTCTCTCCCTCCTGCTCTATCTGAACAAAGAATGAAAAAGTGTCCTCGGGTGAGGATAAAAAAAATAAATTAATTAAAAAAAAAGAATAAAAATCATTTATTTGAGTAAAAAGAGCTGCAGCCTGGGAGACGCATATGCAGGTAGCAACCTAAATTGTGCTCCACTGAGACAAAGGGGAAGTCACATTTTATAATAAAAAAAAAAAGTTCCTGCCCAGGCTCTCAGTTAGGTTCATTTTGTGTAAATGACGTATCCAAATTCCTACAGTTCTGATTTGTTCGAATCACACAGTCCTGATTGGTTGGTATTATGAATCCTAATTGGTCATTGTGGAGTAGTTCTAATTGGACAGGGCAGGTCTCAGTTCATTCATTGGTTGAAATGTGAAAACAGGAACTCCCTTGTAATAGTTGACTCAGATGGCATAAAGGAGCAGGGCAGAGTGCGGTAAGCCAAGAGTACAGTCTGAGGTTTTTCCTGGTATACAGAGTACATGAGGAACTCCCGTCAGCAAATGGCCACTAGGCTCTTATTATTTATACAATTTGGGCCCCCAGTTGACCATGGGGATTCCACCTTGGCAGATAAATTCCTTCTCACGGTTCACATCAAATGAATCTTTCTTCTTAGGGTTCACAGTACAATCACATAGTATTTGTCTTTTAGTGTCTGGCTTCTTTCACTTAACATGATGTCTTCAAGGTTCAAGGAAATCCAAGATGGCAGCAGAGTAGGTGAAAGCTACACTCATCTCCTTCTAGGACCAAACTGGAATTGCAACTATAGAATAATCATCCCGAATAACCAACTGAAGACTAGCTGAAGCGAAGGCTTATAACTAAAGATTTACAGAAGAAGCCACATAGAGACTGGTAGGAAGGGCAGAGATGCGCAGAGGGCTGGCCCCGCTCCCATGGGTGGTGGCTGAGGTTCTGGAGGGACATTTCAGATGCAGGGTGTTTCCCCCTGAGAAGCATTGGGTCTAAACCCTAAGCTGGGCTCTCCAGCACAGAGCATCAAAGCCAGGAAGAGGCACCCACGTGGCATATAGCTGTGAAAAGCACTGGAGTTTCTGTCTATCAGGGAAAGATGGAGTTTGCTAGAGACACGGGTGCCCTCTTAAAGAGCCAGCACACAAAACTTTATTCGCAGCCACTCACCCTGGGCCCTGGTGGAGGGAGCGCAAAGTGGACTAGAGTTGCGTGAGGAGAATCTAAGTTTGCAGCTATGGGGAGAGAGCTGAAGGGACAGCTTTCAGGATCTCTGTGCTGAGTCATTCTCCCAAACTGCAGATGCCATCCATCTTTCTTGGGTGGAGCACTCCCTTCTATGTGGCATCAGCCTGGGGGAAAGCAATAGCCCCACCTTCTGGACTCCCTCTCGCCCCACCCTGCAGAGTCTATGCCCTGCTGAGAAGTCAGCTGCCTCGGCCAGGGTGTAGAGGTCTGGGCAGACTCAGGGGCTGTCAGTGAGGGAATTGTGTGGCTTTGGAATGGGAGCCATTCTTCCCACCTTCCTGTGGATGAACCAGAGGATTGAATCAGCGATTTGTAATACAAGGTAGGAAAAAAAAAAAAAAAAAACCTACCCAATCAGAGCAGCAAAAAGTAAAAAGAACTTTAAAAATAATTGAGGATAGTTTAAAAACATTTCAGGCCAGAAGGGATTGGCATGAAATATTTACAGTGATGAAAAGCAAAGTCCTACAACCAAGACTACCCAGCAAGGCTATCATTTATTTTATTTTATTTTTTTATCCTCACCTGAGGACATTTTTTTTGATACTTTGTTCAGATACAGTGGGAGGGAGAGAGAGAGAGAGAGAAACATTGATGTGAAAGGGACACATTGAGTGGCTGCCACCCACACGACTCAACCAGGGCTGGGGACAAACTGCAACTGAGATACGTGCCCTTAGTGGGAACCAAACCCAGGTCTCTCTGGACCACAGGCCGATGCTCTAACCGCTGAGCCAAATCGGCCAGGGCAAGGCTACCATTTATAATTGAAGGATAAATAAAAAGCTTCTCAGACAAGGAAAAACTAAAGGAGTTCATTACCACCAAACCAGTAATACAAGAAATGTTTAACAGCCTTCTTGAAGAAGAAGAAGGAAGAAGAAGGAGAAGGAGAAGGAGAAGAGAAAGATGAAGAGAAAGATGTGGAGACAGGAACATAGTTAAAAGAATAAAATGATAATAAATACATATCTATCAATATCAATAAATGCTCCAATCAAAAGACATAGGGTAGCTGAATGGATAAGAAAACATGACCCGCCCTGGCCGGTTTGGCTCAGCGGTTGGAGCGTCGGCCTGCGGTCCTGAGAGACCCGGGTTCGGTTCCCGCTAAGGGCGCGTACCTCGGTTGCAGTTTGTCCCCGGCCCTGGTTGGTTGTGCGGGTGGCAGCCACTCGATGTGTCCCTTCACGTCGATGTTTCTCTCTCTCTCTCTCTTCCTCTCTTTCCCTCCCGCTCTATCTGAACAAAAAATGGAAAGATGTCCTCGAGTGAGGATAAAAAAAAAAAAAAGAAAACATGACCCATATACATGCTGTCTACAAGAATCCACTTCAGAACAAAAGATATGCACAGGTTAAAAGGGGTAGAAAAAGATATTTCATGCAAATGGAAAGGGAACAGAAGCTGGGGTAGCAATACTTACATCTGGCAAAATAGATTTAAAAACAAAGGCTATAGTAAGAGATAAAGAAGGACACTACATAATGATAAAGGGAGCAATCCCATAAGATATAACTCTTGTAAACACTTATGCACTCAACATAGGCACACCTAAATATATAAAGCAAATATTGGTGGACATAAAGAGAGAGATTGACAATAATACAGTCACAGTAGGGGATTTTAACACTCCATCAGCATCAATGGATAGATCTTTCAGACAGAAAATCAACAAGGAAACATTAGTCTTAAATGACATGTGATCAGATGGATTATATTGATATCATCAGACCATTTCACCCCAAAGCAGAAGAATATATTCTTTTCAAGTGCACATGGAACATTTTCTAGGATAGAACATGTTAGGACACAAAGCAAGTCTCAATAAATGTAAGAAGATTGAAATCCTATCAAGCATATTCTCTGACTATAATGGTACGAAATTCAATCACAAGAAAAAAACTGAAAAACACACAAAGACATGGAGACTAAATAACATGTTACTAAACAATGAATGGGTTAACAATGAATTCAAGGAAAAAATTCAAAAGACTCCTTGAAACAATTGAAAATGAGAACACAACAACCCCAAATTTATGGGATACAGCAAAAGCAGTCCTAAGAGGGAAATTTGTAGCATTATAGGCCTCTCTCAAGTAAGAAAAATCTCAAATAACCAATCTAACTTTACACTTAAAGGAACTTGGAAAAGAACAACAAACAAGGCCCAAAGTGAGTAGAAGGAAGGAAATAATAAAGATCAGAGCAAAATAAATGAAATAGAGTCTAAAAAAATAATACAAAAGATCAATCAAACCAAGAGCTGGTTCTTTGAAAAGATAAACAAGATTGACAGACCTTTAACCAGACTCATCAAGAAAAAAAGAGAAAAGACCCAGATAAATAAAATCAGAAATAAAAGAAAAGAAGTAACAACGGACACAACAGAAATACAAGGTATTGTAAGACAATACTATGAACAACTATATGCCAACAAATTGGACTACCTGGACCAAATGGATGAATTCCTAGAAACATAAAATCTTCTAAAACTGAATCAGGAAGAATCAGAGAATCTGAATAAACAGATTACAACTAGTGAAATTGAAGCAAGAATTAAAAAAAAACAAAAAAACAAAAAACTCCCCAAAACTAAAAGTCCTGGACCAGTTGGCTTCACGGGAAAAATTTACCAAACATTCACAGAACACCTATTCTTCTCAAACTACTCCAAAAAATTCAAGAGGGGGAAGACTTCCAAGCTCTTTTTATGAGGTAAGTATTATACTAATTCCAGAACCTGATAACGACACTACAAAGAAAGAAAATTATAGGCCAATATCCCTGATGAACATAGTGGCTAAAATCCTCAACCAAATATTAGCAAACCGGATCCAGTGATACAGTAAAAAGATCATACACCACGATCAAGTGGGATTTGTTCCAGGGATGCAAGGTTGGTACAATGTTCACAAATCTATAAAGGTGATACACCACACAAACAAAATGAAGGATAAAAATCACATGATCATATCAATAGATTCAGAGAAAGCATTTGATAAAATCCAGCACCCATTTATGACAAAAGCTGTCAGCAAAGTGGGAACGGAGGGAAAATACTTCAATGTAATAAAGGCCATAAATGACAATCCACAGCCAACATCATACTCAGTGGGGGAAGACTAAAAATATTTCCCTTAAAATTAGAAACAAGCCCTGGCCGGTTTGGCTCAGCAGTTAGAGCGTCGGCCTGCGGTCCGGAGAGACTCGGGTTCGGTTCCCGCTAAGGGCATGTACCTCGGTTGCAGTTTGTCCCCGGCCCTGGTTGGTCGTGCGGGTGGCAGCCACTCGATGTGTCCCTTCACGTCGATGTTTCTCTCTCTCTCTCCCTTCCTCTCTCTCCCTCCCACTCTATCTGTGCAAAAAATGGAAAAATATCCTCGGGTGAGGATGAAAAAAAAAAAAAATTAAAATTAGAAACAAGACAGGGACATCCACTTTTATCACTCTTATTCAACATAGTCCTGGAAGTCCTAGCCACAGCAATTAGACACAGAGAAGAAGTAAAAGGCATCCAAAGTGGAAAGGAAGAAAGAAAACTGTCATTATTTTCAGATGACATGATACTGTATATAGATAACCCTAAAGATTCCACCAAATAACTACTGGAACGGATCAATGAATTCGGTAAGGTAGCAGGATACAAAATAAGTATGCAGAATCAGCTGCATTTTTATACACTAATAATGAACTATCAGAAAGGGAAACTAAGAAAACAATCCCGTTCACAATTGCTTAAAAAGATAACAACCTAGGAATAAATTTAACCAAGGATGTAAAAGACACGTTGTTGAAAAGTTATAAGACACTGAAGAAAGAATAAGTAGAAGCATATATCATGTTCATGGATAGGAAGAATTAACATAATGAAAATGGCCATAACTACTCATCACAAGAAACGCAATCACAAGAAAAAAGTTCAATACAATTTCTATCAAGATACCAATCCCATATTTCACAGAACTAGAATAAATACTCCAAAAATTTATACAGAACCACAGAAGATTCCAAATAGCCATAGCAATCCTGAAAAAGAAGAACAAAGTTGGAGGAATCACACTACCTGATATCAAACTATACTACAAGGCGATAGTAATCAAAACAGCATGATACTGGCATAAAAACAGTCATACAGATCAATGGAACAGAATAGAGAGCACAGATGTGAACCCATGCCATTATAGTCAATTAATATTTGACAAAGGAAACAAAAGCATACAATGGATAAAGATAGTCTATTCACTAAATGATGTTGGGAAAATTAGACAGCTACATGCAAAAAAATGAAACTAGATCACCTTACACAAAAATGAAATAAAAATGGATTAAAAACTTAAATGTTAGACTTGAAACCATAAAAATCCTAGAAGAAAACATAGTCAGCCCTGGCCGGTTTGGCTCAGCAGTTGGAGCATTGGCCTGCGGACCAGAGAGTTCCAGGTTCGGTTCCCGCTAAGGGCACGTACCAAAAAAAGAAAAAAGAAAACATAGTCAGTAAAATCTTGGACATTCTTGTAGCAATATTTTTTCTGATGTATCTCTTTGGACAAGGGAAACAAAGGAAAAAATAAACAAATGGGACAGCAAAGGAAACCATCAGCAAAATGAAAAGATAACCCAATGAGTGGGAGGACATATTTACCAATGATACATCTGATAAGGGGTTAATATACAAAATTTATAAAGAACTTACATAACTTGACACCAAAAAAACAAACAATCCATTATTAAAAATGGGCAAAGTGCCCTGTCTATTTTGGCTCAGCAGTTAAGAGCATCGGCCGGGGTCGTATGGGAGGCAGCCAGTCGATGTGTCTCTCTCACATCGATGTTTCTTTCTCCCTCCCTTTCTCCCACTCTCTGAAAAAAAAAAAATCAATTGAAAAATATCCTCGGGTGAGGATTTAAAAAAAAAAAAAAAATGGGCAAAGTACCTGAATAGACCATTCTCCAAAGTGGACATACAGATGGCCAATAGACATATGGAAAGGTGCTCAACGTCAGTAATCATTAGAGAAATGCAAATTAAAATCACAAAGAGATATTACCTCACACTTGTCAGAATGGCTATCATTAATAAATCAACAAACAACGAGTGCTGGCGAGAATGTGGAGAAAAGGAAACCCCCATGCACTACTGGTGGAAATACAGACTGGTGCAGCCACTGTGGAAAGCAGTATGGAGTTTCCTCAGAAAGTTAAAAATGGAACTGCCTTATGACCCAGCGATTCCACTTCTGGGAATATATCCAAAGAAACCCCAAACTCTTATCTAAAAGAATATATGCATCCCTATGTTTGTTGAAGTGTTATTTACAGTAGCCAAGATTTGGAAGCAGCCCAAGTACCCATGAATTGATGAGTGGATCAGAAAGCTGTGGTACATTTATGCAATGGAATACTACTCAGCCATAAAAAAGAAGGAAGTCCTACCTTTTGCAATAGCATGGATGGACCTGGAGAGTATTGTACTAAGTGAAGTAAGTCAGTCAGAGAAAGACAAGTACCATATGATTTCACTCACAAGTGGAATCTAATCAGCAAAATAAACTAACAAACAAAATGGAAACAGACTCATGGATAGAAAACAGACTGACAGTTGTCAGAGGGCAGGGGGAGAGGGGGCAGGGTAAAAGAGGTGAAGGGATTAAGAAAAAAGAAAAAAATAAAACCTCCTAGTCACAGACAATAGTATGGTGATTACCAGAGAGAAAGTGGGGTGGCGGGAGGTAGAAGAGAGTATAGGGGGATAAATGGTGATGGAAGGAGACTTGACTTGGGGTGATGAACACCTAATACAATATACAGATGATGTATTATAGCATTGTATACCTGAAACCTATATACTTTTATTAGCCAATGTCACCCCAATAAATTCAATAAAAAATTTAAAAAGTCTTCAAGGTTCATCCATGTTGAAGCATGCGTCAGAATTTTATTTCTTTTTAGGGCTGAATAATATTCCATTGCATGGGTACATCAAACGTGTTTATGGACATTTGGGTTGCCTCTGCTTTTGGGCTATTATGAATAAAGCTGCTATGAACATGGGTGTGTAAATATCTGTTGGAGCCTCTGCTTAGGGTATATACCTAGGAGTGGAATTGCTGGTTCACATGGTAACTCTGTTTAAGATAAGGAGCCACTATACCATTTTCAACAGTGGCTGTACCATTTTGCATTCCCTCCAACAATACATGAGAATCTCTTTTAAAGACACTTTGGGCCCCGGCCGGTGTGGCTCAGTGGTTGAGCATCGACCCATGCACCAAGAGGTCACCGGTTCGATTCCCGGTCAGGGCACATGCCCAGGTTGTGGGCCCAATCCCCAGTCGGGGGCATGCAGGAGGCGGCCAGTCCATGTTCTCTCTCATCGATGTTTCTCTCCCTCTCCCTTCCTCTCTCTCTCTCTCATATCAATAAAGAAAAAAAACATGAAAAAAAAAAGACACTTTGGTACAGCTCTTCACCCCAGCTGGTGAGGTAGGGGTGGGATGAGGACACTCCCCTGCCATGGAGGGATTATGGCAGGGTCAAGTGAGGACATACCCAGACTTACACAGTGAGACCTTGTGACAGCTGAGGGGAACTTTTTGGTCTCTGAGCATCCAGTTCATTCTACCACAGCCGTATCACTTCAGTTGGATCATGTCATAGTGCTAGACAGTTAGAAGGACATGACTTTAAGTCCTGCCTTTACTGTGGCTGTGTGACCTTAGACAAAGGACTCTCCCTTTCCAAGCCTTAGTTTCTTTCTCTGTACAAACAAACGGAGAGAGTGATAGGGTGAGGGTGGACATGCCACGAGGCAATGTGAGTCCAGTGCTTCCTATAGGGCCTGGCAGATGACACGTGGTCCATCAGCGGGCATCACTGTCACTATGATCCATCCCTGAAGATTCCTCGAAGAGCGAGCCTCTAGTGTCAATTTATGCCCCCAAAGGCAAGGTTATGAGCCTACTTGGTGCCCGTTACTGTGCTAGGATTGGGGGGCAGGAGTTTGTGGTAAGTAGCATGATATACCTTCCCAGATCCCCCTTCAAAACAGGACTTGCTGTGCCAGTTTGTGAGGCGTTTTCAGGGGCACCCCCTGGCTGTCCACATCTTCAAGGGTTGCCTCAGGTGCAGAGAGTGTCTCAAAGTCACACTCTTCCAGTGACCTTTTAATATGGGGGTATAAAGGCCTAGTCATGTAGCCCTACCTCTGGACAGCTGTACGGGAGGCTGAATAATGCCCCCGACCCCCAAGATGGCCACATCCTAGTTCCCAGAACCTGTGACTATGTTTGTCACTTTACACAGCAAAAGGGACTTCGCAGATGTGATTGAATTAAGGATCTTGAGAAGAGTGTGGATTGTCTGGGTGGGCTCAATGTAATCATAAGGGTCCTTATAAGAAGGAGGCAGGAGCCCTGGCCGGTTTGGCTCAGCAGTCAGAGCGTCAGCCCGCAGACCAAAGAGTCGTGGTTCGATTCCAGTCAAGGGCACGTACCGCGGTTGCAGCTCATCCCCAGCCCTGATAGGGTTCATGCAGGAGGCAACCAGTGGATGTGCCTCTCTCACGTCGATGTTTCTCTCTCTCTCTCTCTCTCCCCCTCTCCCTCTCCCTCTCCCCCTTCCCACTCTATCTGAAGATAAATGGAAAAATGTCCTCAGGTGAGGATTAAAAAATAAATAAAAAAGGAGGAGGCAGGAGATCAGAGTCACAAAAGGAGATGTGACAACGGAAGCAAAGGTCAGAGTGATGTGCCTGCTGGATCTCCTCCTGGAGACGGAGATTCGGGCCACGAGCTAAGCAATGCAGGAGGCCTCTGGAAGCGAGCAAAAGCAGGGGAATGAATTCCTCTTGAAGCCTCCGGAAGGAATGCAGTCCTGCTGACACCTTGATTTTAGATTTCTGACCTCTAGAACTGTAAAAAAAAGACAAATGTGTGGCGTAAGTCATTAAGTTTGTGACAATTTACTCCAGCACAAGAGGAAATCAATACAACTCTGAAGAATGGGCCAGCTCTAGAGCTCCTTGGGGTGTGGGCGGGGCCTCTCTCCGCCGCCTCCTGCTCTCCTCCCCTTCCTCCTGCTCTCCTCCCCTTCCTCCTGCTCTCCTCCCCTTCCTCCTGCTCTCCTCCCCTTCCTCCTGCTCTCCTCCCCTTCCTCCTGCTCTCCTCCTCCCCTTCCGCAGGGGTCGGTGCCAGGGCTCCCTAAGGAACACCCTGCCCCTGTAAAGTCCATCTCAGAGTCTGCTTCCTGGGAAACCCAACCTGTCACACTTGACATGCACATATGGCTTTATTTTTTTATTATTATTATTATTTCTTTACTTTATTTTTTTTTAATCTTCACTCAAGGACATTTGTTTTGCATTTATCTTCAGATAGAGCTGGAGGAAGATGGGGAGGAGGAGAGAGAGAGAAACATCGATGTGAAAGAGACACATCGACTGGTTGCCACCCGCACGACCCAACCAGGGCCGGGGACAAACTGCAACCGAGGTACGTGCCCTTAGTGGGAACCGAACCCGGGACTCTCTGGACCGCAGGCCGACGCTCTAACCGCTGAGCCAAACCAGCCAGGGCTACATATGCCTTTATTATGGACAATTTCATACAGACACAGAAGTAGTGAGAGTAATATAATGATGTCTTGTGATCCCATTGCCCAGCTTCAACAATTGTCAACTCATGGCCAATCTCCTTCGCTCTATATGGGGATGGTAGTTTAAAGGGAAAAGCAGAGCCCTGGCCGGATTGGCTCAGCGGTTAGAGCGTCAGCCTGCGGTCCAGAGAGACCCGGGTTCGGTTCCCGCTAAGGGCACGTACCTCGGTTGCAGTTTGTCCCCGGCCCTGGTTGGGTCGTGTGGGTGGCGGTCACTCGATGTGTCCCTTTCACGTTGATGTTTCTCTCTCTTCCTCTCTCCCTCCCACTCTATCTGAACAAAAAAATGGAAAAATGTCCTCGGGTGAGGATTAAAAAAAGGGTCTAGTGGGAATTTCAGATGGTGCAGACATCTCTGAGGCCACGAGAATGCCAAGCAGCAGGCCCCGCATCGTAGCGTGCAGCTGCGGCATAGAGAAGCAGATCTGGAGAAAGGCAGAAAAGTGGGGAACCACCCAGACCTGCCAGGGCAGGTCACGTCAGAAAGGGGTGGGTTTTAGGGTAGAGTCACAGGTAAGGGCAAACTCCTGTAAAGGTCCTGAGTCTGAGGCAGGAGGCAGGTAACATGGGAAGGGACAGTGGCCGCCAACACTTGAGAAGAGTAGACTGTGTCACCTACCTTTGTGTTTCATTCCATTATCTTTCTTTTTTTTTTTTTTATCCTCACCTGAGGACATTTTTGCATTCATCTTCAGATAGAGCAGGAGGGAGAAAGGGAGGAAGAGAGAGAGAGAAACATCGATGTGAAAGGGACACATCGAGTGGCTGCCACCCACACAACCCAACCAGGGCCGGGGACGAACTGCAACCGAGGTACGTGCCCTTAGCGGGAACCGAACCCGGGTCTCTCTGGTCCGCAGGCTGACCCTCTAACCGCTGAGCCAAACCAGCCAGGGCGTCTCTTCCCACTTCTGATAGCCCCAGGCATTCCTTGGGTTGTGGCTACATCACCCCTGTCTGTGGCTCCATCTTCCATTGGCCTTTTTTCCTCTCCATGTGTCTCTTCTCTGTGTGTGTGTCTCTGTTTTTAAAAAATATGTTTTTATTTATTTATTTTTTTTTGAGAGAGAGGAAGGGAGAGAGAGATAGAAACACTGATGTGATCGGCTGCCTCCTGTATGCCCCCCACTGGGGATTGAGCCTGAAACCCAGGCATGTGCCCAGACCGGTAATCGAACTGGGACCTCTCAGTCGATGGGATGATGCTCAATCCACTAAGCCTGTGTATGTCTCTTTTTTTTTGGTCCTCACCCGAGGACATTTTTCCATTTTTTGTTCAGATAGAGTGGGAGGGAGAGAGAGAGAGAAACATCAACGTGAAAGGGACACATCTAGTGGCTGCCACCCGCACGACCCAACCAGGGCCGGGGACAAACTGCAACCGAGGTACGCGCCCTTAGCGGGAACCGAACCCGGGTCTCTCTGGACCGCAGGCTGATGCTCTAACCGCTGAGCCAAACTGGCCAGGGCTTACGTATGTCTCTTGTAAGAACACTTGCCATTGGATTCAGGGTCCATTTAGGTAATCCAAGATGGTCTCATCTCAAGATCCTTAACATCTATAAATACATTTTTTCTAAGTAAGCTCACATTCCCAGGTTCCAGGCGTTAAGATGTGGTCATAGCTTTTTGGAGGCCATCATTCAACCCACTACAGACAGGAAGAGGGAGGCCAGAGATATAAACCTAAGTCAAGAATTTGCTCCCCCTGGAATGTGATCCTATCTTGCCAAGAAGAACTTGACCAGTAGGAACCCCCTTTGTGCTGGTTTTCTTTTCTTTTCTTTTCTTTTCTTTTCTTTTCTTTTCTTTTCTTTTCTTTTCTTTTCTTTTCTTTTCTTTTCTTTTCTTTTCTTTTCTTTTCTTTTTTGTGGTAAGTGCTCCTGGCAGGAACCAAACCCAGGACTCTCTGGTCCGCAGGCCGACGGCTCAACCACTGAGCCAAACTGGCCAGGGCCCTTTGTGCTGGTTAGAAAGTGGCCACAAGTTCTTTGACACTGCTCCCATAGAAAGGTGGCACCTCTGCCCCTCCTCTTGAATCTGGGTGTGTTTGTGGCTCACTTGTCACCAAAAAATGTGGCAAAGTGATGCCGTTGTGACTTCCAATGGTATGTCAGAAAAGGTGATGCAGCAGCTGCCTGTTTTTGCAGAAACATTTGCCCTTGGGCCCTGAGCTACCAGGCATGCCATCTGACTACCCTGAGGCTGCCATGCTGAGAGGAAGCCCAGGCCACGTGGAGAGGTGTCCTGACCATCAGCTCTGCTGAGACAGATGACAGCCCGTCTCCCATCTCTAGATGATTCTAGCTCCCAGCTGTCTAGCTACCCTCAGCCGAGGAGTCTTCTCCCCTGAGGCCCCAGAAATCATAGAACAGAGACAAGCTGTCCCCTGTCTGAACTCCTGACCCACAGACTCGGAGGATAACAAACTGGCGTTTTCTGCCGCGAAGTTTCGGGGTGCTCTGACGTGCAGCAACAGTCATGAGGACGCCACTCCTTGTCTAGAGAAAGCCCCACATAAGGGGTTAGCAGTTCCTGAGAAATAGGTCTGATTCCGAGAGAGACAAAGACAATATATCCTGTTTGAACGAGCACCCCCACCCCAATTCCCAGGGGTCCCATGATGAGAGATGAGGTGAGGTGATGTGAGGGTGGTCTACGGAAAATGGAAACAGCTCCTCTCAGCATGAGAAGCTGCCCCTTCCACAAAGCGACTGGAAGACAGGGCCATGCGACCTGAGGCAGCAGCCGGGCCTCCCCTCCAGGTCCGCCAGAGCAAGGCGGTGGAGCCCAGCGGCCGTCATGACCTGAACTGAAGGCCCTGGGGCCTCATCCCTTCCCAGGCCCTCGCCTGACTGACCACACAGCCCCGGGCCCGGCTTACGCTACCCCAGGGGTCTGGCGGCTCCTCCGTCCAGCCTTGGCCAGGGCTCCGTCTGTCTGCAGCCCTGGGCGCCGGTTACAGCACAGGATCGTTCATTTGCTGGATTGGACCTTTGGATTTTGTCATTTGCCATCGCAGAGGTTTTCTTTCTGACTAATTTGTTTACCAGGTTTAATTCTTCAATCGTGTTTTCATTTGAAGAGATTTCAGGGTAATTATGAACTTTGAATAAATCCATCTGAGGCACCAAAGTGCTCTCGGTTCAGCTCCGCTAGGGTCTGCCATTCTGTTGCTACACTGGAGCTTCGGTGTGAATAGGACCTTTCCAGCCCACCCCCACCCCAACTCCTGCAATTGAAAACAGCTGGGCCTCTAGGAGCCAAGGTCAGGATCTGTGAAAAAAAGAAAATAACCCACAACTGAAAACCACACTGAGATCGGGAAGAGATGGAATCAGGCTGGTGTGTGAGTGAGGTTGCAGAACCTCCAAGAATCCAGCCCCTTCCACCCACCTTGCCCAGGCCGCTCTCCAGGGCATTAGGCAGAGGGGCCTGAGGCCCACGCCCCAGTGTTTCCAGCTGAGTGACTGTCGAAGCAGGGCGTTACCTGGGAGAGGACCAGATGCAAAGGCCAGAAGCTGGGTCTCTAGTTCCAACCACATAGCCCCTGAGCAGTGGGGCCATAGGCAAAGTTTCTGAGCCCTCAGGAGTAACATCGTAATAGACTGAGGAGAACGATGACAATTCCTGTTCCCTCTATTTTGCAGGCTTGTCACAAAGGAGCTGATGTGAGAAGAGGCATTTTGTGTTGCGTAGCACAGTTGTGAGGTGGTGGTGGTGTGGAACGAAGTCTCTAGATTATATCAGTAGGGTCACACTGTCAGGTTGAGGTGATGCGACACCCGAACAACTGATAAAAAGGCAGGAAATGCCACCAGACCCCTAGATGTCTTGACTCACCATTTCTCAACCCGTGTGTCCTGGCTCCTGGGTATGCTGGGATGGTCTCTACTGAGTGTGTGAGCATATGAATTGTGACTTCAAGTCCCAGTTCAGGCCTCCGCACCTTATCAGTGCCACACAGGAGGGGTGCCTGGGTCCACTATCTTATCAGCGTCAACAAATTAGGGTTGCCTAATTTGCACATCCATATCAAACCTACAGCCAGCCAGGCTGGCAGGTGGGTAGGTAGTGCAGCTTGTGCAATAATCATAACTAGGATCAATGGATTAGGCTTAGCTAATTTACATGCAGCCAATCATAGCCAAGGTATGAACAGCAAAGCTGCCAGAGGGAACCAATCACAAGAGGGGAAGTCTCCACGCCAGAGTGTAAGGCCCTGAGCTTCCAGAGCTTGACGGCATGCTGGCTCCCACAGCAGGGCAAAGGCCATGTGGGGACTTGGGACTTGCTCTGACAAGAAGGCAGCTCTAGATCTCATGCATGGTGACAGCCTAGGCAGCCGCGGTCGAGAGGGAGCGAGTGGTAATACTATCTTTGTTTGGATTCTCTCGGAAGAAAGCCTGAGACAAAGAGTTTGGCCATGGGTTTCTCTAAATGGGAAGTAGGCTATGTTTCCCCAGGGCAACTTAAACCAGAAGATGCTTCCCAAGTGGGAGAGACACTTATCCTTGTCACATAGGTGGATGAAAATTCTAGAAAAAGGGAGACAGGGGGTGGAGTTGTTTCTGAGTTCTGGCTCATTTATTCAGTCTTGGGCCA
Organism: Molossus molossus; assembly: GCF_014108415.1. Lineage (NCBI taxonomy): Eukaryota > Metazoa > Chordata > Mammalia > Chiroptera > Molossidae > Molossus > Molossus molossus. Next base: position 114,859,031 of record NW_023425355.1, on the reverse strand, counting down.
GCCAGGCTAGTGGAGACTGGGTAGACTAGATGTCTGGCTGGATGTAGGCTGAGTGCCCTTGACCATGGATCCCTGTGGGTACCAAGAGGCACCAAGGGGCAGGGGCAGGAAAACTGAAGGACACTGGGTGTTCTACTATCCACTACTGTGTAATAAACCATTCCAGAACAGTGGTTAAAAATCATAACAGTCCCTTATACTGCTCAAACATCTGGGGCTTGGCTGGCCTCAGCCAGGAAGTTTTTGATTAGGGGTCTTTTAGGGTTACAGTCACATGGTGGCAGGGACTGGAGTCATCAAGGGCTTCTTCACTCACAGGTCTGGCTTATGGGCTGGGCGGACTCCCCCAGTTGTGGGTGGAACCAGCTGGGGCCCTTCGGGCTCCCCATCTCTGTGCGGCCTCTGTGCATGGTCTTTCCAACCCGGTCGCTCAGGACAGTGGGACTTCTTACACACCAGCTCCGGGCTACCAGGAAAGAGAACCAGACCGAAGCTATATTGCATTTTAGGTCTTAAACCTAAGAACTGGATCGCCTTTTACGTCTTAGAAATCTAGTCTTACCTGGCCGGTGTGGCTCAGTGGTTGAGTGTGGACCCATGCACCAAGAAGCTGCCAGTTCGATTCCCGGTCAGGGCACATGCCCAGGTTGTGGGCCCGATCCCCAGTGGGGGCACGCAGGAGGCAGCCAATCGATGTTCTCTCTCATCAATGTTTCTATCTCTCTCTCCCTCTCCCTTCCTCTCTCTAAAATCAATAAAGGAAAAAAAAATTATAAAAAAAAAAAAGAAATCTAGTCTTGGAAATCACACAGTATCACTTCTGCCATATCCTACTTGTTCTATGTATCTGGAAGGCCTGCCCACGTTCCAGGGGAGGGGATTAGATTCCTCCACCCCTTGATGGGAGGACTGTCAAAGAATTTGGGGATGTTTTAAAACCATCACAGTGGGGTAAGAGTTGGCAAACAGCCACTTGGCTTGACGGTTTGACTGGAACAACGCATTTTCCTCTCTGTTTTCTCCTTCGGCAGCGTGTTTCCCACGATTCAGAAAGGCCTGGCTCAGACTCTCCGCAGCACGTTAGGACCTAACATGTTTGCACCTTGTGGGCTGGACCCACGGACTCCAGTTAATCCCGCTTCATCATTATGCCAGGAGAGCTCATTCCAACTGAAATTTGACTATTGGTTTTTAATTTTGGTGCCATTTTTCATGCTGATGGCTCTTCTGGCTGACAGTGAATTACCCTGGGTGCAAATTAAATACAATCGAATTGCTAATCAGGCCATTAGAATACGCTGGTAGGAGGAAATCTACAAGTTGTCAGACCTAAGCGGGCTGTCCCCTTGCCTTTGGGACAGAATTTGCTTGACTTCGAATGGACCTGTGCGTGGCACCGGTTAGATATTGGAAATAGACACCCGCAGGCAGCCGGAGGGACCGAGCAAGTGGCTGCAAGGCCTGCGATCCTACACTACTCTTTGTGGGGAAAATCTTGTCCTGTAAGTACACCTGTCCCTGGGGATGGCTGTCTCATGTTCCATACACTCTTCTCATGCAAGGAAGTGTTGAGATTTAATTTTCATCCTCCAGGCCCACAAGGAAGGCACCATATCTGGCATAATGAACACTGTTTTCAGATTTCTAAATTTAGAGAGAAGGTGAGAACTCACCAGCAGTTTATCTCTTGTGTCTAATTCTGAGCAAAGATAGAAAGACTCTTATCTGTTGAAGACTTCGAATCACACATTCAGTCACAGTTTCTTTGTATTTTTTTTAAAAATCTCAACAAAACTAAGAGAAGATAGATTCAGGAGTCACTTCCTAAGGGTGCAGTGCTTGATGCCAAATAGAGGTTCTGTAAATCAGGAGGCATTAGCCCTGGCCGGTTTGGCTCAGCGGTTAGAGCGTCGGCCTGCGGTCTGGAGAGACCCGGGTTCGGTTCCCGCTAAGGGCACGTACTTCGGTTGCAGTTTGTCCCCGGCCCTGGTTGGTCGTGCGGGTGGCAGCCACTCGATGTGTCCCTTTCACGTCGATGTTTCTCTCTCTCTGTCCCTCTCTCCCTCCCACTCTACCTGAACAAAAAATGGAAAAATGTCCTCGGGTGAGGATAAAAAAAAAAATTTTCAAAATCAGGAGGCATTAGACCTTCAGAGAGGACAGAGTGTGCTCTTTAAGAGTGGAGCTGCAGCCCTGGCCAGCTTGGCTCAGCGATTAGAGCGTCAGCCCATGGACCGGAGAGTCCTGGGTTCGGTTCCCGCTAAGGGCACGTACCTCGGTTGCAGTTTGTCCCCGGCTCTGGTTGGGGTCGTGTGTGTGACAACCACTTGATGTGTCCCTTTTCCTTTTTTTTTTTTTTTTTTATCCTCACCCGAGGATATTTTTCCATTTTTTATACAGATAGAGTGGGAGGGAGAGAGAGGAAGGGAGAGAGAGAGAGAAACATCGACGTGAAGGGACACATCGAGTGGCTGCCACCCGCACGACCAACCAGGGCCGGGGACAAACTGCAACCGAAGTACGTGCCCTTAGCGGGAACCGAACCCGGGTCTCTCTGGACCTCAGGCCGACACTCTAACCGCTGAGCCAAACTGGCCAGGGCTGATGTGTCCCTTTCACATCGATGTTTCTCTCTCTCTGTTCCTCCCTCTCTCCCTCCCACTCTACTGAAGATAAATGCAAAATGTCCTCTGGTGAGGATAAAAAAAAAAAAAAAAAGTGGAGCTCCAAGGCCAGAAGCTATTGTTTGGGGAGGGGAGATGTGCTAGGGATCATTTACAAGTGAAAAGGGGACCCCCACTGAATCAGCAATAGCTAACACTTATTGGACCCTGTCAGCCATATTCGGCCACTTGTAACATTTAATCTTCACCACAGCCCTCTGTGGTGTGGATTATTATCATCACTCCCATTTAACAGATGTCAATATTGAGGTTAGGTAACTTTCCCAGGGTCACCCAAGTTAGTGGCAGGTCGAATATTATTAGATTGGGTTCAGCTTCCAGAGAAGGCACAGGGAGGGGATATTCTTTCTTTCTTCCTTCCTCCCTCCCTCCCTCCCTCCCTCCCTCCCTCCCTCCCTCCCTCCCTCCCTCCCTCCCTCCTTTCTTCCTTTCTTTCTTTCTTTCTTTCTTTCTTTCTTTCTTTCTTTCTTTCTTTCTTTCTTTCTTTCTTTCTTTCTTTCTTTCTTTCTTTCTTTCCAATCCTCACCCGAGAATATTTTCTATTTATCTTCAGATAAAGTGGGAGGGAGAGAAAGGGAGAGAGAGAGAGAGAGAGAGCGAGAAACATCGATGTAAAAGGGGCACATCGAGTGGTCGCCACCCACACAACCCAACCAGGGCCAGGGACAAACTGCAACCGAGGTGCGTGCCCTTAGTAGGAACCGAACCCGGGTCTCTCTGGACCGCAGGCCGATGCTCTAACCGCTGAGCCAAACCGGCCAGGGCTATTCTTTCTTTTTTACAAAAGGTAGATATTCTTTCTTGTAAAAGCCAAGTTTGAAGGTGAGCAGTCTGACTCTGGTATGTTGGCTCCAATCATTAGCCACCCAAGTTCTTTCTATCTTTTTACTCTTCTATCTCCAACGTATGGTCTCTGCCTTGGGTTGCCAGATGAAATGCAGGACACCGGTTAAATTGGAATTTCAGATAAAGAACAAAAAAATGTTTAGTATAAGTGTATCCGGTGCCATAGTCAATAATTAAGTAAACTATTAAAATTAAAGTATTGCCTTTTTAATTAAGTAAAAATAAACTATTTTTATTTGCTCTATTTGACAACCCTATCTCCACCTCATGGCTCGAGATGGCTGCTTACATTCCAGCCTTCGGACCACACTTCAGGTAGCAGGAGGGAGGCAGGACAAAGAAGGCCCTCCCTCCATTTACTTATTTCATTTTTAATTTTTTTTTCTTTATTGATCTTAGAGAGAGGAAGGGAGAAGAAGAGAGAGAAACATCAACGAGAGAGAACATCAATTGGCCACCTCCCACATGCCCCCCACTGGGGATTTGGCCCACAACCTGGGCATGTGGCCTGACCGGGAATCGAACCGGTGACCCCTTGGTGCATGGGTCAGCGTTCAACCACTGAGCCACACCAGCCGGGCAAGGCCCTTCCTCCATTTAAAAATACTTTGTGGCCCTGGCCAGTTTGGCTCAGCGGTTAGAGCGTCGGCCTGCGATCCGGAGAGACCCGGGTTCGGTTCCCGCTAAGGGCACGTACCTCGGTTACAGTTTGTCCCCGGCCCTGGTTGGTCGTGCGGGTGGCAGCCACTTGATGTGTCCCTTCACGTCGATGTTTCTCACTCTCCCTTCCTCTCTCTTCCTCCCACTCTATCTGTACAAAAAAATAGAAAAATATCCTCGGGTGAGGATAAAAAAAAAATAATAATAAAAATAAAAATACTTTGTGGAGGCCACCCTCACCCCCCAAACTACTGCTCCCCTCACATTGGCCACACGTGGCTTTTAGGGAGACTGGGAAATATGGCTTCTATTCTGCTCAGCCATGGGCCCGGCTGACAATCAGCGCTTCTGTATTCAGAAAGCTCTGGGTCAACTCTGTGTCTGCATCTAAACCCAAGTCAGATGGCTTCTGAGTCTTGAGGATTAACGATCCTGAAGTTCTGCCTTTTCTCCAGCTCATGAAAGAAAGGGTGGGGCAGACCCCGTGTGTGATTCGCACAGCCTTTTTTGGGGATCCTTTTTACGACTTCTGGGTGCCTCTTCCCTGACTTCTCTGTGCTTTTGCTGTGAACAGCCAGCACGCGGGGCACCCTTCAGAGCTCCGCCCACACTGGTAATTAGGGTGGCTCTTAGCCAACGGTGCACTGTGCCGGAGTCGCAGGCCCAGCTCCCTCGCCTGGAGCCAGAGGAAGGAGAGTGTGATTTACACTCCAGAGCCCAGGCAGGGTCAGGCCGAGGCCGAGGCGAGTGTGCGCCCTTGCTGTCTGCTTCCTCTTCCCGTCCTGCTTTCTCCATCCCTTCCCTGGGCTCTGCTTCCATAAATCACTTGCACACAAATCCTTGTTGCGGTGTCTTAGTGGCCTAAGATAAGGGTTTACCCTGGAAAATATAAATAGGAAGTGGGACAGCACTTTGGGAAACAAAGCGGTTCTGGTGTCACATGCCCCTCCGTGATGAAGAGGCCACAGCGACTCGCGAAGCTCTTGAGCTTGAACTAGGTCGCACCCAGCCTCACCCGCAAATCCTGAGTTGTGACAACTCGTACGAAGCTGGACATTTCATATTTATTCCAATCCTCCTCCAAGCTGTGTGTTTTTCGGGAGTGTATATAGTTAGGATTTGGTTGGGAAAACAGACAGCACTCGGTTTCAAATAGGAAGGGGTTTAATACTGGAGATTAGGTGCCTATAAAACAGTTGGCAAAGCTGGAAGAGCAAAGGTCCAGGAAAGACGACACCAGCTCTCAGATTTCCTCTCAACTTCCAGAGTGTCAGAAAGCACAGCGAGGTGCACACCGGCCTCCAGGAGCAAGGTGGGTGATTCTCAGGGAAGTGCCCAGGATTTGCTATAGAAGGTTCCATTTGCTGTACCCTGTGTGTCTGCCTTCTGTTGCTGGAGAAGCAGTAATTATGGCTTCTCGCCTCCCTTCAGCCTCCCAAGTCTTGTGTAAGTACAGTAGATTCTCATTATTTGTAGATTCTGTATTTGCAAATTTGGCTACTTGCTAAAATTGATTGTAATCCCCAAATCGGTACTCATGGCGTGAGCACAGTGATCCATGGACGTTTGCAGTGGCGAAAACCTTGAGTCACCCAATGCATCGGTTCCCAGCTGAGGGTGAACAAGGCGACGCTCTGCCTTGTTATTTCAGTTCTCATACTGTAAACATGTATCCTTTTCAAGGTCTGTTGAGTGACCATAATTTTTTAAGGTTTGGGCTTTTGGTTGGTGATTTTGTTTATTTTTATTTTTAAAAAAATTTTTTTTTTTTTTTATCCTCACCCGAGGGCATTTTTCCATTTTTTTGTACAGATAGAGTGGGAGGGAGAGAGAGAGAGAAACATCGACGTGAAAGGGACACATCGAGTGGCTGCCACCCGCACGACCAACCAGGGCCGGGGACAAACTGCAACCGAAGTACGTGCCCTTAGCGGGAACCGAACCCGGGTCTCTCCAGACCGCAGGCCGACGCTCTAACCGCTGAACCAAACCGGCCAGGGCGGTGATTTTGTTTAAAATGGCCCGCGAGTGTCGCACGAAAGAGGCTGTGACATGCCTTATGGAGAAGACATGTGTTGGATAAGCTTCATTCACGCCTCAGTGACAGGGCTGTTGACTGTAAGTTCAGTGCTAATGAATCAATGATATACAGTTGACCCTTGAACAACACGAGTTTGAAATGCAGGGGTCCACTTAGACATGGTTTTTTTTTGTTTCAATAAATACCTGTACTGTTTTCAATCTGTGGTTGGGAGTCCGTGGAGGCAGGGGGCCTACTGTATACATTGATCTATGCCATTTTATATAGGGGATCTGAGCATCTGCAGATTTGGTACCTTAGAGGGGTCCTGGAGCCAGCCCTCTGCTGATACTGAGAGTAGTTAAGTTTTGAGGGAGTTAAAAGTTAATAGCGGATTTTCAACCCTGCAGGGCCCTGCCCTCCTAACCCCCAAGTGGTTCAAGGCTCAACTGTATGTTAAATACGGTGTCTTGAAATTGAAACACATAAAACAAGGTTATCTATAGATTATTTCACAAAAATCCATGATCAGAGGCTATTAGGAACCTAAACTTGTATTTCTACTAGGAGCAATGGTTTGGTATTCACTAACGCAGTGTTCACGCAACTTTATAGGGCGCAACTACCGTGAGTAATGAGAATCAACTATATTTCTCATTAGCAGAAATTGATTAGTAACCCATTTGGCATGGAGGACTGGAAAATGTGTTCCCCGAGCTTCTACATGCCGTGACACTTGGGAGAGCATAGAAGGTAGAATGGTCCTAAGTTGCTGAGAGACGATTCAGGACAGCATGTTAAACCATTTAATGCTTTTTAAATAGTTCAGCTGGAGTGCCTTCGATGTGAACCGAAGGGTTGCTGGTTTGATTCCCAGTCAGGGCACATGCCTGGGTTGTGGGTTTGAGTCCCAGTTGGAACATGTGCAAAAGGCATCCCATAGATGTTTCGATGTTTCTCTCTCTCTCTCTCTTCCTTCCTCTCTCTAAGCATGTCCTCAGATAAGGATTAAAAAATAAAAATAAAATTTTAAAGTTTCAATGGTTGCCCTGTGTTTTTTTTTTTAAACTGTTGAGAAGGTGTCTACTTTCAAATAATATCATTTGACTGACTTTACATACATTGTAAAGACCTTATAACAGTATACTATTAATTCCTCCCTCAAACCCTACCTTTTACCTTTATATGTGCTGTAACACACAATGCCTTGTTGCTATGTTGGCTTTGGCTTTAGAAAGTCAGTTATCTTTTAGAGCAACTTTAAAAAATTAAACAAATTTGTGTTTACCTTTATTTGTTTCATTTCTAGCCCTCTTCATTTATGTGCGTAGAACCAGGTTTCGATCTGACATCACATTTCTTCTATCTGTAACACTTCATGTATTGCAATTCTGCCAGCGATGAATTCTCACAATTTTTCTTTGTCTAAGAAAGCATTTAGCTTTAATTATTTGTTTATTTATTAAAATGGCAGTGTGTTTATTGCTTTTCTCCCCCCCCCCCCGCAGCTTTATTGAGGTATAGCTGATAAATAAAATAGTAAGACAAAGTGGACAATGTGATTTGATATATGTATACATTGTGAAAGGATGCTATCAAGTTAATTAACATATCCATCACTTCACATATGTATGTTTATTACTTTTTTTTTTAAGTCAAAATACCAAATCTAAAATGAGTGATTTAAAAAAAAAAAAATCACTGTACTAATTAGATCTCTTTTATTTTCTAAATATATGTTTGCTGGGTATGGAATTTGGGGCTGACATGTTCTTTTTTGGAAGCACTTTAAACATGGCTCTGCATGATTTAGCACCACTTTTTCTCCCTGCTTCATCCCTCTATTTCTCTTCTTTCACAAGCTCGCTATGGCCACCCCGGATTACTTGAAAACTCCTGAAGCAGCCCAACTGTCAACGTCCCAGGGACTCTTTCTTGGCCCCTTCTTCTAGGACAACCCTTTGCTACCTTTTGAGATTCAGATTATGTGTTAGGCTACCCCCCCCTTTTTTTTTTTTTTATCCTCATCTGAGGACATTTTTCCATTTTTTGTTCAGATAGAGTGGGAGGGAGAGAGAGAGAGAGAGAGAGAGAGAGAGAGAGAGAGAGAGAGAGACATCGACGTGAAAGGGACACATCGAGTGGCCGCCACCTGCACGACCCAACCAGGGCCGGGGACAAACTGCAACCGAGGCACATGCCCTTAGCGGGAACCGAACCCGGGTCTCTCTGGACCGCAGGCCGACGCTCTAACCGCTGAGCCAAACCGGCCAGGGCTAGGCTACCTCCTTGAGGAGGCCTCTCAGATTAGGACCTTTTTCTTTGTGTGCCAAGCATACCTCTGCCATTGCGCTTGTCAGGCTGTTTTCTTCCCAAGACTGCAAAGTACTTGATGTGAGTATAGCGCCCATGGCCAGTGCCCCCCTGTCTTCTCAGCACTCACCATTTCTGTGCCTCGCTGCACAGGAAGTGCCAGGGACTAACTTAACGGCTCCTAAGCATTTCTCTCAACCAATCAGTGATGGCAGTTGGTGTATCGATACCCCTAGTCCCTTGCCTCTTGGGGGGGGGGGGTAACACTGAGTCATGTGCTCGACACCATTTTCCAGTTTTTCCTGTGGCCATAAGCTCTGGTTGCTCACACTGGTAGCCAATAAATCCCACCCTTGATTGACTGACTTCCCTTCCCTGTGTCACCTTTGCTGTTCCTTGTACCTCCCAAATAAACCATTATCTAGCATTCACCTCTTTTTTTTTTTAATTTAAATTTTATTTTTGTTACAGATGTTTCTCCTTTTTTACCCCATTGACACCCTCCTCCCCATCCCCCCCGCCCCGTCCCCGGCTTTGTTGTCCATGTCCATTGGTTATGCGCACATGCATATAAGTTCTGTGGTTTATCTTTTTCCTCCCCCCACCACCTCCTCTTCTGAGGGTTGTCAGTCTGTACCCTACTTCCATGTTTCTGGGCCTACCCTATTCCTCAGACTGTTATGTTCATTATATTCCACAAATAAGTGAGATCATATGATACTTCTCTTTCTCTGTTTGGCTTGTTTCACTGAGGATAATACTCTCCAGGTCCCTCCATGTCGTCTCAAAGGATAAGAGATCTTTCTTTCTTACGGCTGCATAGTACTCCATTGTGTATATGTACCACAGCTTTTTTATCCATTCGTCTACTGATGGACACTTGGGCTGTTCCCAGACCTTAGCTATTGTAAATAGTAGCATTCACCTATATCTCAGAATCTGCTTCTGGGGGAGTCCAAACCATGGCAGTACCTTGCCTGGCACCGAGTATGTCCTCAACAATAACTTTTCAACTCGCTGCCTATCTGTCTGAATGAATTAATGGTTTCAAGAACCACTCCTCTGGTATTATCCCCTCCCCCTCTTGCAGTAGACACAAAGATGTGCCACCAGATCCCCTTTCAAGGAAGTTCTTGTTGTCCATCTGTGGGGTGAGTGATGAGTAGACATTCCCAAGGTGTCACCTGTTTCAGTCGGCCTCAGTATAGAGAGCCACCTTGCCCCAGGGCATACCCTTTTCAGGCAGTCCACACCTGGTGATGATAAAGGTATGCTTTGGCAGAAAGTATAAAAAAGGTATAATGGGGGGGGTGGGGTGGGGGGTGCCAATGGGGTAAAAAGGTAAAATATCTGTAACAAAAAAATAAATAAATAAACAGAAAAAAATAAATAAATAAAAAGAAAAAGAAAAAAAAAAAAAAAAAAAAAGGTATAATGAAGTGGCCATTTCAGGCGATCACAGGAGAACTCCAGTGGGTGATCCTTGCTCCCTAGCTCTCTGCCTGGTCAGCTTCACCCTCTGCCTTACCTTGCCTTCCTCCAGTTCTTTTCACAATACTCCATCCCTTATAAACATCTTGCCCTTCAAAAGCCATCCCCTTATCTGCCTCCAGAGAGCCCAACCTTCAGGCAGGAGACAACAGCCACACCAGTTATTTTCACAGAGAGAATTTAATAAAGAGAATTGTCAGCTAGGTGTAAGGAATTATTATTAATTAGTCACCAAAGGACCAAAAAAAGCAAAAAGGAAACTCTAAATATCACGAGGTAGTGATTTCAGGCAGCAGCTACCATTCCTGGGGGAATAGAGGGGAAAGTAGGAATTTTTGAAACCTTGAAGCTTGGAGGGTGGATCACGTGGGGCTGAAGCTCAGACGCCTGAAGAAAGGGCACCTGCTGGCTGCTGCTGGTGTCTGCGCTCAGAGGAGGAGCCCCATGGAGGTCGAACCCAGATCCCCGCGGAGGGGGTGCTGGCTGGCTGGTTTTGGTGTCTCTGATCTCAGAGAGGGAGCTCACAGAGCTGGGATCTGGGCCTCAGAGGAGGGGGCGTTAGATGGCCGGTGTCTTTGGGGTAGGAGGTGATGAGGCTAGTTCTGTGGATGTCGGAAAAGCTGCAAACTGGATTCAGCTGCCGCTACAGGAAGGCATTTCTGCTGCCAGAGTGAAGAAGCATGAGAGAGAGCAGGATCCGGAAGCGGACAGGAAGCCGGCAGACACCCAGAGGAAGAAACAATTTCCTTCTTCTTTTTCTAGCCTCGAGTCTTCCTCTAACACCTGCTATGGGCAGAGTTTAAACAGGGAGCAGCTGACAAAGCAGTAATATGGTTTGCAGAGTCCCAGCCCCAGCGTCATAAAGAACAGTGGGTTTGGAGTTGAGATGTAAGATCTAAATAACTGACACATCCCCAAAGAAGTGTGCGGTGAGCTACCCCCCACCCCCCACCCCACAACCTCACTACCAGTTCATACAGAAGCAAGTCTCTGACCAAATCTGTCACATATGGAGATGTTTATTAAACGTGCATTAGCCCTGGCCGGTTTGGCTCAGCGGTTGGAGCGTCGGCCTGCGGCCCAGAGAGACCCGGGTTCGGTTCCCGCTAAGGGCATGTACCTCGGCTGCAGTTTGTCCCCGGCCCTGGTTGGTCGTGCAGGTGGCAGCCACTCGATGTGTCCCTTTCACGTCGATGTTTCTCTCTCTCTTCCTCTCTCTCCCTCCCACTCTATCTGAACAAAAAAAAATGGAAAATTTCCTCGGATGAGGATAAAAAAATTAATAAGTAAATAAATAAATACAAATAAATAAATAAACGTGCATTAACGAGCAAGTAGGCACCAAACAGTCCCTGCAACCTGATCTCTAGGCATGAGGAAGTCCCGCTTCTCAGCCTACACTTTGCACAGAAGGTCCACTCGAGGCACATGCAACATTCCAGAAGCATCAGGGAATCAGAAATCCTCCAACACTGAAGGTCAGACCAAGCTTCAGATTCCACCTCTAAGGTGTAGGCCACAGGCCTTGGTAGAGTCTGATAACCTCTTTGTGTAAAGGTGGAGAGTACCTGGAGCATATTTAAGCAAATCCATGGATCCCCAATACCTTTAATTTCACCAGCAAGAACCCATTTCTAACATTTCTCGTGCTAATTAACAAGCCACCAATTTTATCAATGAAAACCCATCTCTGACTTTCCCTTTGCTAATTAGCAAAGCCACAGGTATTGACGAAGCCCTTGTGATCTTGTATTTGGATGTGGCCTTTCTGATGCAAAGCAAGCCAGTGGCTGGAGAGGGGATTTTCCTTGAGGGCAAATGACTGCCCCCCCCCAAGCTTTAACACAGACATAATACCACACTGTTCAGGTGTTTAAAAAATAAAATGTAAACATCGCAAGAAGTACTCTTTGTATCAGGTGCCACCAGAATGTGGTGGTGGGACAGGCAGTCTTTCCTTTGCAGAGGTTCCCAGCTTGGAGACAAACGATAAACAGACGAGTGCCATATGTGTGAAGTACACCGATGGGGGTTGGCCAGCACAGGCTGAGTGCTTCTATGAAAACACGGGAGAGCCCTGGCCGGTTTGGCTCAGAGGTTAGAGCGTCAGCCCATGGACCAAAGAGTCCTGGGTTTGATTCCAGTCAAGGGCACATACCTTGGTTGCCATTTGGTCCCAGCCCTGGTCGGGGTCATGTGAGGGGGGCAACCAATTGATCTCTCTCTCTCTCTCTCTCTCTCTCTCTCCCTCCCTCCCTCCCACTCTGACTGACGATAAATGGAAAAAGTAAAGTATCTTCGGGTGACGATTTAAAAAAAAAAGAAAACAGGAGATTCTGCCACTCAATTGTCAGCAAAACTTTCCTGTGGGTCAAGTTGCCAGATAAAATACAGGAGGCACAATTCAATTTGCATTTCAGATCAACAAATAATTTTTTAGTACAAGTACTTGTGTTTTATTTGCTAACCCTGGCGACCCTACTTATAGGCAAAGCCAGAAGAAAAGTCAAACAGGGCGGAATTTGGCTTCGTGAGTGTGGATCAGTCAAGGCGGGAGGATGAGATAGTTTTAGGTTCTGTGCCTCATTGGACAAGCCCAAGTGTTTTGGAGGTCAAGGGGGTCTGTTCCCCCGAGCAGTGATGGTCCCAAGCCACTTGTGGTCTCTCTGAGTTTCCCTCTTTATTCAATCCTCACCTGAGGATATGATGTATTTATTTATTTAGAGAGAGAGGAAGGGAGAGAGAGAGAGAGAGGTCGATGTGAGAAACATCTATCGGTTGCCTCCCATATGCACCCCGACTAGGGATCACCCACACCTAGGTATGTGTCCTGACAGGGAATCGAACCTGCAACCTTCTGGTACACGAGACAATGCTCCAACCAACTGAGCCACCTGGCTGAGGCTGAGCTCCCCTTTTATACATGCTGCAGGATAACTCCTGCCAGCACATTCTTTCTTCAATAGACCCCCAAATAGCTGATTGTGTTAAAGCTTCCATTATGTCAACCCCATCTTGCTTCCCTCTTCTAAATAGGTCCCCCGAATGGAGTCTGTGTGCTCACACCCTTCATTATCTTTTTCCACCGATGGCTGATCTCATTTTCCTCTTCGTATTCAGAGAGGTTAAGAACCTTGCCCAAGGCTAGTAAGTTGTGACTTCATCTCATCTCTGGCTTCAAGACCTGTGCCCTTTCTGTTGTTCAGTGTCAGTCTGTGTCCTGGACATTGTGTTCCTTGCCATAGGAAAGTGGCTGTTGGGTAAAGTGAAGAACACCGGGCTTGGAGTCAAAGGACTTAAGCCTTGTTCAGAAATGGAACATCAGAGACGGTGTCGCCGTCTAGGGAGGGCTTCGATGCTTAGGAGCCACGTGTGTGCAGCAACCCAAGGCTAGGGCTTGTTAGTGATGTCCCAGCTCCAGGTGGCACAGCAATGAAAGGGACAGCTTTGGGGTCACAGGCTCGAGACCCTGCTGGTGGCAGCTCGGGGCAGGCGGGGCTCCCACCCCACCTTCGCAACACCAGCCTCATTACTCGCCTTGTGGCCTGGCAATGCTTATGCTCATCTGGAAGATTCAAGAAGATGAAAGGCAGGTTCGTGATCCACCCAAGACATCAGAACTCAGAGAAACATTTCACTTACTCGACAACCAGTTTCTTATAAAAGGATATAACTCAGGAACAGTCAGATGGAAGAAATGCACAGGGCATGGTGTTGGCCGGGACTAAACGTTCCAATCCTCTAATCCTGTGGTTATTTCCCTGGCAACCAGCCCCCCACCCTTAGTTTACCTAAGAGCTTTCCAAAAGTCACCTCATTAATATAACAGAGGACACGTTTATTACGCTTATCACAAGAAAATTCCAAGGATTTTCGGAACTGTGAGCCAGGAACCATGACCAAATATGTATTTCTTATCAATCATAATATTGCAGGTTCTTAATCCCAAGAGTCCCCACTTACATGTGGTATTGGATTATGATCTAGTTTTAATTTCTTCCATTTGGCATGCTAATTTTTTTCTCAGCTTCACACAGGTGATCTCCAAAGCCTTGGTTCTGATATGAGTAGTTTGAAAAAAATCTTTACTTTAATTTATTGATTGATTTTGAGAGAGAGAGAGAAAGAGAGGGAAACAACGATTTGTTTTCCACTTATTCATGCATTCATTGGTTGATTCTTGTATGTGCCGTGACCGGGAATCGAACCTGCAAACTTGGCATATTGGGATGACGCTCTAACCAACTGAGCTACTTGGCCAGTGCCAAAAAAAGAAATATCTTAATTAGAATTTGTTTTAATTTTTTATTAAACTATGGCATACATACATAAAACTTCTCAAATCATAAATGATTTGATGACTTTCCAAAAAGGAAAACACGCCCTGGCTGGTTTGGCTCAGCGGTTAGAGCGTCGGCCTGTGGACCGGAGAGTCCTGGGTTCGGTTCCCGCTAAGGGCACGGACCTCGGTTGCGGTTTGTCCCCGGCCCTGGTTGGGGTCATGTGGGTGGCGACCACTCGATGTGTCTCTCTCACATCGATGTTTCTCTCTCTCTCTCTTCCTCCCTCTCTCCCTCCTGCTCTATCTGAAGATAAAGGCAAAAATGTCCTCAGGTGAGGATAAAAAAAACCAAAAGAACAAAAAGGAAAACACCCTAAAACAGAAACTTGTCTGTACCCCAGAAGCCCTCCTCCTTTCTCTTTCCATTCACTATCCATCAGAGGTTAGCTCTGCTGTTTTGTTTTGTTTTTTAAATATTCTCTCTTGTGTCTGGCATTTTTCACTTAATATTATGTTTGTAAGATTTATCCATATTGTTGCATCTAGTTGTAGTTTGTTTAGTTCTCATTGCAGTATAGCATTCCATTACATAATTACACCATGGTTTTTGTTTTGTTTTTAATTTATTTTTAATTGATTTTTTGTTCATCTTCACCTAAGGATATTTTTCCATTGATTTTCTAGATAGAGTGGAAGGGAGGGAGGGAGAGAGAGAAACGTCGATGTGAGAGAGACACATCGATTGGTTGCCTCCCGCATGAGCCCAACCAGGGCTGGGGATCAAACCTGCAGCCCAGGTACGGGCCCCTGACCAGGAATCGAACCAGTAGCCCCTCAGTCCACAGGCCAAGTGTCCAACTGTTGAGCTAAACTGTCCAGGGCAACCATGGTTTATTTATTCCACTGTTGAGGGCATTTGGGGAGTTTCCAGTTTTTGGTTATTAGAAATAGTGCTGCTGTGAAAATTCTTATACAATTCTTTTGGTGAACTCATGCATACATTTCTACTAGGCCACAGAGCATGCGTATGTTCAGCTTTAGTAGTTTTTGCCAAACAATTTTCCAACGTGGTTGTACCAATTGACTTTCTCACAGATGGTATGAGAGTTCTGGGTGCTCCACATCTTTTTTTTTTTTTAATTCTCACCCAAGGGCATTTTTGTATTTATCTTCAGATAGAGTGGGAGGGAGAGAGGGAGGAAGAGAGAGAGAAACATCGATGTGAGAGAGACACATCGAGTGGCTGCCACCCAAATGACCCCAACCAAGGCCGGGGCCAAAATGCAACCGAGGTACGTGCCCCTAGTGGGAACCGAACCTGGGACTCTCTGGTCCACGGGCCGACGCTCTAACCCCTGAGCCAAACTGGCCAGGGCAGCACGTTTTTGTTAATACTTGGTATTTTCCATCCTTTTTTATTTAGCCATTCTGGTACAGGTATAGTGGTATCTCATTGCGGGGTTTTTTGTTTGTTTGTTTGTTTTTTATCCTCACTTGAGGATATTTTTTTGCATTTATCTTCAAATAGACCGGGAGTGAGAGGGGGGGAAGAGAGAGAGAGAGAAACATCAATGTGAGAGAGACACATCGAGTGGTTGCCACCCGCACGACCCAACCAGGGCCGGGGACAAACTGCAACCGAGGTACGTGCCCTTCGCGGAAACCGAACCCGGGTCTCTCTGTACCGCAGGCCGACGCTCTGACCGCTGAGCCAAACCGGCCAGGGCTCATTGTGGTTTTAATTGGCATTTCCCTAATGCTTAATGAAGTTGAGTGCCTTTTCAGATATTTACTTGCCACTTGAATATCTTTTTTTGTTTGTTTGCTATTTGTAGTGTCTGCTGAAGAGTTTTGCCCGTTTTTCTTTTGGGTTGTCTGTCTTTTTCTTTTATTTTGAAAAAGTTCTTTATATAGCCTAGATAGGAGTCCTTTTTCTGATATATGTGCTGAGAATGTCCTCGCTCACTCTGTAGGTTGCCTTTTCATTCTCTTAATTTCAAATAGCCCAGCAGTGCTTTTTTGTGTTCTGTTAAAGACATCTTTGCTCATACCTAGCCATGAAGATGTTTTCCTCTAAAAGCTTTATTATTTCATCTTTTATATTTAGATCTGCAATTCTTCCAAAATTGACTTATATGTGTGGTGTGAGATAGAAATCCAGATTCTTTTGTTGTTGTTGTCATTTGGATATGAAATTAACCGAGTACCATTTATTTCAAAGACCATGTCCCCCCCCCCCCCCACACACACACACACACACCACTGCATGCCAGGGTCACACCCATAAATCAGGTGACTTGAATGTGTGTCTGCCTCTGGATTTTCTAATCTTTTTCATTGATCAGTTTATCTATCTATCCTTGTGACAGTACCTCACTATGTTCTCCAGAAAGGACTTATATATTCTTTTTCTTTTTTTAAAAGATTTTTTATTGATTTTTAGAGAGAGGGAGAGAGACAAATATTGATATGAGAGCAAAACATCGATTAGCTGCCTCCTGCTCGCCCGGTACTGGGGATCAAATCTGAAACCCGGGCATGTGCCCTGACTGGGAATTGAACCAGCAACCTTTCGGTGCACGGGACGACACCCAACCAACTGAGCCACACTAGCCAGGGCAGGCTTGTATATTCTTTTTTAAATTTTTTATTCTTTTTTTCTTTATTGATTTGTAGAGAGAGAGGAAGGGAGAAGGGAGAGAGATAGAAACGTCAATGAGAGAGAACATCGACTGGCCACCTCCTGCATGCCCCCCGCTGGGGATCGGGCCCACAACCTGGGCATGTGTCCTGACCGGGAATCGAACCGGCGACCTCTTGGTGCCATCAACCACTGAGCCACACCGGCCGGGCCAGGCTTGTTTATTCTTAATTAAGTTGATTCCTAGACACTTTATAGTTTTGTGGCTATTACAAGTGATATTTTGTTTTTATTACATTTTATGGTTTCTAGTTATTACTGGGGGTAAAGAACTGCTACTGATTTTTGTGGGTTGATTTTCTAGCTGGAAACCTTATGTACATCTCTTACTATAGTTAAGAGTTTGTTGATTATATTTTTATTTCTAGATAGATGACCATATCACCTGCAAAGAGCAATTTAATCTTTTGCTTCCAAAATAATACTTTTATGATGGTTAAATTAAAAAACAACAACAGTTGAGTTTAGGATATATATTCTTTTTTTTTTTTATCCTCACCAGAGGACATTTTTCCATTTTTTGTTCAGATAGAGTGGGAGGGAGAGAGGAAGAGAGAGAGAGAAACATCGACGTGAAAGGGACACATCGAGTGGCTGCCACCGCACGACCAACCAGGGCCGGGGACAAACTGCAACCAAGGTACGTGCCCTTATCTCTAACCGCTGAGCCAAACCGGCCAGGGCTATATATTCTTTTTTTTACATATGTTTTTATTGATTTTGGAAAGAGAGGAAGGGAGAGGAAGAGATAGAAAAGTCCATCAGCTGCCTCCTGCACACCCCCTACTGGGGATCAAGCCCACAACCCAGGCATATGCCCCGACCAGGAATCAAACCTGTGACTTCTTGGTGCATGGGACAACGCTCAATCAACTGAGCCACACCGGCCAGGCTGTGATGGTTAAATTTTTGTGTCAACTTGGCGAGGCTATGGTGCCTAGGTTTTTAGTCAAACATCAGTCTAGATGGGCTGTGAAGGTATTTTTTTTTTTATCCTCACCGGAGGACATTTTTCCATTTTTTGTTCAGGTAGAGTTGGGGGGAGAGAGAGGAACAGAGAGAGAGAGAAACATCGATGTGAAAGGGACACATCGAGTGGCTGCCACCCGCACAACCGACCAGGGCCGGGGACAAACTGCAACCGAGGTACATGCCCTTAGCGGGAACCGAACCCGGGTCTCTCAGGACCGCAGGCCGATGCTCTAACCGCTGAGCCAAACTGGCCAGGGCTGAAGGTATTTTTTAGATATGATTAACATTGAGCTCAGTAGACTTTGAGTAAAGCAGATTACCCTCCATGCTATGGGCAGCCTGTATCTAATCACCTGAAGGCTTTAAGAGTGAAAAAGACTGACATTCCCCAAGGAAGGGGGAATTCTGCCTCCAGAGTGTCTTTGGACTTGAGCCGCAACATCAGCTCTTCCTTGGGCCTCCAGCCCGCCAGCCTGCCTTGCAGATATCAGACTTTCCAGCTCCCACAACTGCATGAGCCAATTTCTTAAAATAAATCTCTGTTCCTGTATCTATCTATGTATCCATGTATCCATGTATCCATGTATCTATGTATCTATGTATCTATGTTTCTTTCTTTCTTTCTTTCTTTCTTTCTTTCTTTCTTTCTTTCTTTCTTTCTTTCTTTCTTTTTCTCTCTCTCTCTCTCTCTCTCTCTCTTTCTTTCTCTCTCTCTCTCTCTCTCTCTTTCTCTCTTTCTTTCTTTCTTTCTTTTCTTCTTTCTTTCTTTCTTTCTTTTTCTTTCTTTCTTTCTTCTTTCTTTCTTTCTTTCTTTCCATCTATCTACATCCTACTAGTCCTGTTCCTCTGGAGAACCGTGACTAATATAGCCTCTTAATTATTTTCATTTCTAGCATTGGCCAGGACTTCCATGCTATATTAAACAGCAGCAGTGATGAGGACATCCTTGTCTTATTCAGAATTTAAAGGAAATGTTTCTGAAGCCTCCCCATTAAGTATATTTGTGGTTGGTTTTGATACATAACCTTTATCAAGAGAGTTTCTTTATATTCCTACTTTGCTAGGCTTATCGATATTGAACCTTTGTTGAATTTTCGATAAAGACCTTTATTATGATAGTTTTTTTTTTTTAACTGTTGAGAGGGTATCAATGGGGGGAAAAGGAGAAACATCTGTAACAAAAATTAATTAATTAATTTTTGGTGTGGCTCAGTGGTTGAGCATCGACCCATGCACCAAGAGGTCACCAGTTCAATTCACGGCCAAGGCACATGCCCAGGTTGTGGGCCCGATCCCCAGTGGGGGGCATGCAGGAGGCGGCCAGTCAATGTTCTCTCTCATTGATGTCTCTCCCTCTCCCTTCCCCTCTATCTAAAATCAATAAAGAAAAATTATGTGTATATATATAAAACTGTTGAGCCCAGCCGGTGTGGCTCAGTGGATTGAGCCTTGTCCCATGGACTGTGAGATCCTGGTTCAATTCCCGGTCAGGGCACGTGCCTGGGTTGTGGGCTCGATCTCAAGTGAGAGGCAGGCAGGAGGCAGCTGATTGATGTTTCTCTCTCACATCAATGTTTCTATCTTTCCCTTCCTCTCACTCTCAAAAAAAAAAAAAAAATCAATAAAAAAATTTTTTTTTAAATCTGTTTAATTCAGTTAGCTAATATTTTGTTTGGGATTAGGATTATACTGACCTCATAAAGTGAGCTGGACAGCTTCCATTCTTTTTCTAATCCCTAGAACAATTTATGTAAAATAGGAATTAAGTGTTTCTTGAAAATTTCATAGAGCTCACCTATAAAACCATCAGGGCCTGAAGTTTTAACTACCATTTCAATCTTGTCAGACTTGTTGAACTGGAATTAGTCATCTTCTTTTTTTTACCCTCACCCGAGGACATTTTTCCATTTTTTGTTCAGGTAGAGTGGGAGGGAGAGAGAGAGAGAGAAACATCGACGTGAAGGGACACATCGAGTGGCTGCCACCCGCACGACCAACCAGGGCGGGGACAAACTGCAACCGAGGTACGTGCCCTTAGCGGGAACCAAACCCAGGTCTCTCCGGACCGCAGGCCGACGCTCTAACCGCTGAACCAAACCGGCCAGGGCCATCTTCTTGATTAAATTGTGACATTTTATGTATTTATAGAACTTTATTTAATTTTTGTTTTCAATATTAACAGTGCAGTTATTCGTAATGGTTTTTAATCATTCCTTTTGTATCTATAGTTATTTCTTCCTTACCTTTCTGTATTTTATCTATTCATATCTTCTCTTTTATTCTTGATAACATTTGCCAGAGGTCTGTTTTTTTGTTTGTTTGGTTTTTTTTAAAGTCTTTTTATAGAACCAGCTTTTGACTTTTAAAATAATGCCTATGGTTTTTGCTGCTATTTTCTATTTCAGAGTTCTGCCAGGACCAAGCCAAGTATTTGCAGTTGTTTTCAGTAAGAGCTGAGCGTGCCAGGGGAAGGTCAACTCCATTTTCAATGTATCAATAATCGGTAACTATATCTGTCACAATACAGTCTCACCCAAGCTGCAATTATTCTAGAAAGATGGTCAAATTGTTACCTTGGCCACAGTACATATATCAGGAAACTGTTCACAAGAAAACAGGAGAATAGAGTCTAATATTGGAATGACAGCAATATTGTTGATGCATGCCAGGACTTGCCAAAACTTGTGGTCTATTCAGCAAATGCACCTCCTTCTGCTTGGGAAGGGCTGTGAAATCCTGGCCAAGAATTTGGCAGGACCAATCCAGAGACAGGACTTTTTGCTTGTGGTGGGTTCCTTTTCAGAATCACTTGATATGCTCATCATTCCAGCTCGGACCTCTGCCCTCACATGCTCAGATCTTCAATGGGCAATTTATAGCACAGGCTTCGCAAGTCACTTATCCCTGGTAATGGTCTGCCTTTGCCTCAGTTGAGTTTAGAGGATTTATAGACAGGAACCTTGCCCACTGTCTCCATCCTCCTTCATGCCCCCGTATAAGTGGACTTGATGAGAAAGCTGGTTCAGTGTGCTAACGATGCTCTGAAATAGATTTCTGGAAAGATGAGCCATAGAACATACCAGGTTACTCATGCCCCAAAATGTTGCACACTATTCAACTTTTACAGCCAGTTCTGTTGAATTACCATGGGACCATCCGTCAAGAATGGTCTCAGCTGTCTTTGCACAGATAAATAAGTATAATGTCTGAATGTCATTCTGTCTGTAACTATATTTCACTTATTTTAGTTAGCCTTTGCTAAGACTTGTGGGGTTAGGTCAAGGGTGGGGTCTGCTGCTAGAATAATTAATGCCAAGACCCTCGGGGTGCGGTTGGGTCAGGAGGCATTGTCCAATTGATCAATGGTAGAATCTCCCTCCCGGTTATAACTTGAGGAAGACAGACCAATAGAAATGTCTCCCACAGAGTCACTGGTGTTGATTTTTCAGAGACTCACGAGGATTCCTCAGAGCTGTGAGGGTGGAAACAATAAATCCTCAGTCACTTGGGTAGTGTCCAAGAGTACTACTGTCAAATAGCTTGTCACAGGCAAATAGACTCCAAGACAAAGATTTGCATGCAGGACATTTATTGAAGAGTGTTCCCAAGATCTACATCAGAGGGGCTGAAGGGTGCAGAACTGTGCAGAGGAAGTTTAGCTGTGATGGGGTTGCCTTCAAGGCCCAAACAACCCTGAGGGGTCTGAGTCTTGGTCACTATGCCCTTCTTAGGCCAAGGTTATTACATTTACCCATTTGCTACCAAAAGTGGTAAAGGAAGCACCAAGAGGTGCCTAAGATCATCATCTGAGTGCCAAATGCAATCCTTTCCATCCTCATTGTGTCACGGGGCTCTACCTCCCTGCGAAGACCAAGGTTAATTAAATCGACCAGGAAAGTGACTCTTCTTATAACCTGCTGTCTTTTAGTGCAAGGAGCCTAAAGTGACTTGGTAGCACTCATAGTTTAATTATTTTTATGTTTTTATTGATTTTTTTTTTTTTTTAGAAAGAGAGGAAGGGAGAGATAGAAACATCGATGTGAAAGAGAAACATCGATCTGCTGCCTCCTGCACGCCCCCCACTGGGGATCGAGCCTGCAACCCGGGCAGGTGCCCTGACCGGGAATCGAACCAGGACCTCTCAGTCCACGGGACGATGCTCAGTCCATTGAGCCACACCGGCGGGACAATAATTTAAATTTTCATAGGATGCTTGCAGAGTCCCTGATGGAAGAGTTACCCATCTGGGAGCCAGAAACTTTAAAACTGCAGACCCTAGAGTTGCAGGACAGAAAACACAAATTCCCCACAGAGATAATGGGGCCACTCCCTTTCCACCCTTTCTTACCGGACCCTTGTATTTCCTCGGCGGAGGATATAGCAGCATATAATGGTCAATAACTTAGGGTATATGCAGCATCTTGACGGATGACAGCTGATCACTTCCAAGTTGGCATCTCAGCTGTGCCTTCAACAAGTTATTTCATCTCTGTATCAGGCCAGCAGCTTCTGGGTGATTCAGTATGTGATAAGACCAATGGATGTCCTTTATTGTACCTCTTTTACCACAAAGTGGGGCCCTTGGTCTAATACACCGATTTTCAACCAGTGTGCTACAAGAATTTTTAAAACATGCAATACCTATTTTTTTTTTTTTTTAATCCTCACCCGAGGACATTTTTTCCCATTTTTTGGTTCAGATAGAGTGGGAGGAAGAGAGAGGAAGAGAGAGAGAGAGAGACATTGACGTGAAAGGGACACATCGAGTGGCTGCCACCCGCACAACCCAACTGGGGCCGGGGACAAACTGCAACCGAGGTACGTGCCGTGAGCGGGAACCGAACCCGGGTCTCTCTGGACCGCAGGCCGATGCTCCAACCGCTGAGCCAAACCGGCCAGGGCCGCAATACCTATTTAATCAGGGGCACTGACCTCTTTTCCCTTAGATTGTCAAATTAAAAAAATGACAACAGCCAACACAACATTAACCGTCCAGTGTGAATGAATCAAAACTATACCTATTTTTTTTTTTGTCAGCTTGGCAAGATATATATTTTTTGGTGTGCTACAGAATTTTAGTAATTAGTTTCTGTGTGCCGTAAGATGAAAAAGGTTGAAAATCACTGCTGTAATGCTATGTTGTGTGAGATCCCATGGTGACGGATCCGACATCCTATAAGCCCTCAAATAGTGATACTGTCTGAAGCCCTGGAAACAGGAAAGATAAATCCTTATCCTGTAGATGTGTTGATGCCAGTTGAATTTCTGTAACTTCAGTGTAAAAAGCGTCCACTGTAATCAATTTGGCACCAAGTAGATAGTTGTTCTGGAGGATGCTGTGTTGGGGTGTCTCACGACAGAGACTGGCTGACGTCAGCTTGCTGAGTCATTCTGTCTACTTGGTTCTCCGATTCCTCTTCTGTGGCAAACGGGCTCTGGTGGGCATGAACATGTCGCATAACAACAACAAAAGGATAAATAGCCCTGGCCGGTTTGGCTCAGCGGTTAGAGCATCAGCCTGCGGTCCGGAGAGACCCGGGTTCGGTTCCCGCTAAGGGGCATGTACCTCGGTTGCAGTTTGTCCCTGGCCCTGGTTGGGTTGTGTGGGTGGCGGCCGCTCGAGCGTCCCTTTCACATCGATGTTTCTCTCTCTTCCTCTCTCTCCTTCCCGCTCTGAGTAGAAAATGGAAAAATGTCCTCGGGTGAGGATAAAAAAAAAAAAAAAAAGGATAAATAATATTTGGAAGGCTAGAAGGGCCCAGCCTTTGAAATAGTGCCTTGTGTTCACTGTTTTTGTTTTTAAAGCGAAAGCCATATAAAGCTTGTGGATTAAACAGAATACATTTCTTTTTTTCTTTTCTTTTAAATCCTCACCCGAGGATATTTTTCATTCAGATAGAGTGGGATGGTGAGAGAGCGAGAGAAACATCAATGTGAAAGGGACACATGGAGTAGTTGCCACCCGCACGACCCAACCAGGGCCGGGGACAAACTGCAACTGCAGTACGTGCCCTTAGCGGGAACCGAACCCGGGTCTCTCTGGACCGCAGGCCGACGCTCTAACCGCTCAGCAAAACTGGCCAGGGCCAGAATACATTTCTAAAGAAAAAGAAAAAGAAAATTAAATAAATAAGTAAAAATAACTAAATGCTAAAAAAAAAAGTAAAAGATGGTGCTTGGCTATACTTCAGCCCCACTCAAGAGTGGTTTTGAAATATAGTGATGAGGGAGACGTCCTTCCACAAGGCGGAGCTCCGGGACGTGCACCTGCCTGGCCACTTGGTGAGACAATGGAAGTGGCCTATGGTCAGACTACATGTGGACTCATGGGCAGTGGTGAATGCCTTAACTGGTAGGTCAAGGACCCGAAGGACAGAGATCGGAAGATCAAGGATATGGCAGTCAAGAGAAGAGCTGTATGATGGACAGATGGGGGTGAACACAAAGTGCACACGTCAACGCCCACCAGAGCGCATTTGCCACAGAAGAGGGCCTCCTGTGAAACACAGTCACATGGTGGGCTTTCCAGCCTGCACAGTGTAGCTCCTGTACTAGTTTGCTCAGGCCGCTGTAACAAAATCCCACAACCTGCACTGCTAGTTTCTACTTCTGCGTACAAGGAGCTTATTAGCATTTACCACTCTGTCCTAACAAATAACAAGTTGAACGGACTGAAAAATCTGTAACTCTTGGATCTGTAAGCGAGGGAGGACACAGAGCAAACTGCTACCCCCAAGATCAGAGAGACAGATTGACACATACAGGGAATTATGACTCAGCGGGACATATAGCCACGAGTGGGAACGACACCGGAACCAGGGCCAGGGTGGGCAAACCTGAGCTGGAACTGATGAATTGCTGAAAGATCAACACCCTAAGGAAACCCAGTCTGTGAGGAGACTCCTCCACAGTTATGTGAGTTTTACCTCCAGGAGCTTTACCTATGCCTCGACATAAGTATTAGAGAGAAATCCCTTCATGCTTCTCGCATGGGGAGGGGGGAAGGAGCCATTTTGAAATATTCCAGAACAGCCCTGGCCGGTTTGGCTCAGCGGTTGGAGCGTCGGCCTGCGGACCAGAGAGTCCCGGGTTCGGTTCCCGCTAGGGGCACATACAAAAAAAAAAAAAGAAAGAAAGAAAGAAAGAAAGATGCCAGAACACTCTATTCTTCCTAACAAAGCCTACCCTCAGGAGAAACTAATTAACCAGAGCCTAACCTACTGAGGTATTATCAGAGCCTACCCTCCCTGAGGGAGGGGAAATATACATCAGCCAGCTCTGGTTTTCCACGTGGGCGAAGGGAAATACCCAACTCCAGCCCTCTCCAGTCATCTTGTCCCACCTGAGGATGGAGAAAAAAAAAAATGGAGAAACACTTGTGCTGTTCACAGTCCAGAGGCATATGCTCGCTAAAAGACTGAGCCCGTGGAATGCTTCCCCTCCCCCACAACTCATCACCTCATTACTAAAGGCCAATTTACAACAGTTCCTTTTACCTAGTACATCATGTCCTGCTATCAAGAAAAAATTACAAAGCCTATTAAAAGGCAAAAACCACGATTTGAAGAGACAGTTCAAGCATCAGAACCAGATGTGGCAAGGATGTTGGAATTATCAGACTGGGAATGTTGAACAACTATGATTAAAATGCTAGGGCTTCTAATTGATAAAGTAGACAGCATGCGAAAACAGATGGACATTGTAAGCAGAAAGATGGAAAGCCTAAGAAAGAACCAAAAAGTAATACTAGAGATGAAAAAAAAAACAACACACTGAAACAGAAATAAGAAATGCCTTTGATGGGCTTATTAGTACACTGGACGTGGCTGAGGAAAGAGTCTCTCCGCTTGAGGATATATCAGTCGAAACCTCCAATACTGAAAATCAAAGAGAACCAAGACTATATGTTTTTGTGTTATGTTCTTAGCAATTGCCCTAGAGATTACAATTAACATGCTAAATTTATAACAATTCAGTTCAGATCAAAGCCAAGTTAATTTCAATATATACAAAAACTTTTCTCCACTAGAGCCCTGTCCCTCCTTATATTGTTATCATTACAAACTACATAGTTATACCTTATGTGCCTCTCAACAGATTTACAATTATTGTCTTATGCTGGTATCTTTTATTTTCTTATTTTTTTTTAAAAAAATTCTTATTTAATTAATTTATTTATTTTTGTTACAGATGTTTTTCTTTTTTCCCCCAGATTCCCCCCTTCCCCACCCTTCCAGCACTGTCCCCAGCTTTGCTGTCCATGTCCATTGTTCATGCATACATGCATATAAGTTCTGTGGTTTATGTCTCTCCCCCCCACCCCCTCTTCTGGGTGGTTGTCAGTCTGTACCCCACTTCCACGTCTCTAGGACTACCCCATTCCTAGATTCTTGGTTCACTATTTTCCCAAATAAGTGAGATGCATATGATACTTGTCTTTCTCCTGTTTGGCTTGTTTCACTTAGGGATGATACTCTTCGGGGTCCCTCCATGTCGTCTCAAGGATAAGAGATCTTTCTTTCTTACAGCTGGGTTGTACTCCATTGTGTATATGTACCACGCTTTTTTATCCATTCATCTACTGATGGACAATTGGGTCTGTTTCCGATCTCAGCTATGTAAATGAGTGCTGCATACAACATGGGGGTACAGAGATTCTTCTGATTCGTGTTCGGTCTTAGGGTATATTCCTAGACGCGGGATCTGGGTCAAATGAAATTCAATTTTTAATTTTTGAGGTAACACCATAGTGTTTTCCATAGTGGCTGCACCAGTCTGCATTCCCACCAGCAGTGTACTAGAGTCCCCTTTTCTCCACACCCTCGCCAACACTTGTTGTTTGATATGCCGGTATCTTTTAAATCAGATAGGAAAAAGAGGAGTTACAAATCAAAAATACATTACTACTGACTTCATATTAATTTATATAATTACCTTTACCAATGTTCTTTATTTCTTTGTGTGGATTTGAGTTACTGTCTAGTATCCTTGCATTTCAACCTGAAGAACTCCTGTTAGCATTTCTTGTAGGACAGGTCTGCTAGTGACAAATTCATGCAGTTTTTATTTATCTAGGAATATCTTAATTTCTTCTTCACTAAAACATTATATCAATTATTTTTATTAGTTCTTTTGCAAGAATTTATTTTGGAAAAAATTTATAACACCAATTTTTGAGGATAAACTTCATTTGTGAGAGATCACAGAAATCAGGTTGGCTTGGAATTGCTTTTATTTTTGAAGAATAGTTTTGCCAGATATAGATTTCTTGGTTGACAGGTTGTTGTTTTTTTCTTTCAGCATTTATTGTTTTGTTTTGCTTTGTTTTGTTTTGTTAATCCTCGCCTGAGGATATTTGTCCATTGATTTTTACATAGAGTGGAAGGGAGGAAGGGGGAGAGAGAGAGAGAAACCTTGATGTGAGGAGGACACATCAATTGGTTGCCTCCCACATGCCCCCAACCAGGGACGGAGATTGAACCTGCAACCTAGGTACACGTCCTTGACCAGGAATTGAACCCGCAACCCTTTGGTCTGTGGGCTGACACTCTAAGCGCTGAGCCACACTAGCCAGGGCTCTTTCAGCACTTTGAATGTGCCATTTCAGTGCCTTCTGGCTTCCATGGTTTCTGATGAGAGATCAACTGTTAATCTGTGTCTTGTTCCATTTGGGCTGCTATCACAGAATGCCATAGACTTCGTGACTTATAAACAATAGAAGCTTCCCACAGTTCTGGGGGCCAGAATGTCCAAGGTCCAGGTGCCAGTGGATTTGGCACCCAGTGAAGGGCCTGCTCCTTGGTTCATAGTCAGATGTTTTTTTGCTATGTCCTCACATGGTGGAAGGCGTGAGGGAGATCTCTGGGTGTCTTTTATAAGACCATTAATCCCATTCATGAGGGCTCTACCCTCATGACCTAATCACTTCCCCAAAGCTCCGTGTCCTAATACCATCATCTTGAGGGTTCAGATTTTAACATGTGAATTTTAGGGGGAACACCTTAGAAATCTTATTGAAGATCCCTTGTACATAATAACTTGATGCTGTCTTGCTGCTTTCAAAAACTCTCTTTATGTGTTTATTTTTTCAACAATTTGATTACATGTCTCAATGTGGAAGTCTTTAAGTTTATCCTACATGGAGTATGTTTTGTTTCTTGAATGTGTATATTAATATTTTTCATCACATTTGGGAGGTGTTTGGGGATTATTTCTCCAAATAATCTTTCTGCCTATTTCTCTGTCTATTCTCCTTCCTGGACTTCCATTATTTCCGTTAGTTCTCTTAGTCTTTGTTAATGTTTCTTTTTTTTTTTTCTTCTTCTGTTCCTCAGACTAGATAATCTGAATGGACACATTTTAAGTCTGCTAATTCTTTCTTCCACCTGTTTGAAGCTACTGTTGAGCCCCCTAGTAAATTTTCATTTCAGTTATTGTGACTTCAACTCCAGAATTTTTATTTTTATATATCTTTATTTGACATTCTTTTTTTGTGAGACGCTGTTCTCATGGTTTCCTTTAGTTCTTCGTACATATTTAAAGTACATGATTTAGCCCTGGCTGGTTTGGCTCAGTGGTAGCATGTCGGCCCGTGGACCAATGAATCATGGGTTCGATTCCAGCCAAGGGCACGTACCTCAGTTGCAGTTTGTCCTCGGCACTGGTCAGGGTCATGCGAGAGGCAACCAGTCGATGTGTCTCTCTCACATGGATGTTTCTCTCTGTCTCCCTTTCTCTCCCTCTCTCCCCCTCCCATTCTATCTGAAGAGAAATAGAAAAATATCCTTGGGTGAGAAATAAATAAATAAATAAATAAATAAATAAATAAATAAATAAATAAATAAAATACATGATTTAAAGTCTTTGTCTAGTAAGTCAAATGGCTGGGTTTCCTCGGGAACTGTTTCTATTGGTTACTTTTTTTTCTGTGTATGGCTACACATGCTTTTCTTTAGATGCCTCGTAAATTTTTTTGTTGTTGAAAATTGGACATTTTGACTGTTATAATGTGGCAACCCTGGAAATCAAATTCTCTCCACCTCCCCAGGATTTTTTGTTGTCACCTATTGTAATTGCTGTTGGTTTTTTTAGTGACTTTTCTGGGCTGATTTTGTAAAGTCTGTATTCTTAGTTGTGTGGCCATTGAACTTTCTGTTTCATTAACTCAGTGTCCAACTAGTAATTGAAGAAAGACTTGTCTAAATTCCTAGAAGCAAAAACCCAATAAAAGAAAAAAAAAAAAAAAAAGAGCTCCGTGCTTGCACAGAGACTGAAGGTCAGCCAGAGGTGAGATCTTAGGGCCTTCCCAGGTCTTTCCTGAGGATGCACACAGTCCTGGGCATGCACATGACCTTCTTCAGAGCTTTTCAAAGCTGTTATTCACAAAGCACCTCATTACCTAGTTTTTCTCCCAAGCTTTTCTATTATTTGTCCCAAATGTTATTTTTTTCCACAAATGACTTCATCAGTCATCTCGGCATTGGGAAAGTCCTGAGTTTGATGAGATAAAGGCAAGCCCTTTGAGATGCTCCCCCAGGAAGCCACAAGACAAATCAAAACAAACAACCACAATACTTGTGAATAAGGTGCATTCTTCTCTTCCCAGTATAAGTACTAATACCGGGAATGTGGGCTGCTATCATCAAGGCTGCTGCCACAATGGGGAGTAGGTGATAGGACCAGGGTTAGTTAAAATGCCTCAAAGCTCACTGTTCCTATTGATATTCGGCCTGTGTGTGTGTGTCTTGTTGTTGTTATTGTTGTTGTTGTTGTTTTGATTAAGCATTCCCCCGGTTGCTGTAACCTTTTGGTTACTTTCTAGAGTTCTGGAAAAGTTGTGTCTGACAGTTTTTGCCAGTTTTTTCATTGCTCTTATGGAGGGATAGACTTTCGGCATTCCTTACTCTGCCATTTTTTTTTTCATCCTCACCCGAGGACATTTTTTTCCATTTTTTGTTCAGATAGAGTGGGAGGGAGAGAGAGGGAGAGAGAGAGAGAGAGAGAAACATCGACGTGAAAGGGACACATCGAGTGGCTGCCACCCGCACGACCAACCAGGGCCGGGGACAAACTGCAACCGAGGTACGTGCCCTTAGCGGAACCGAACCCGGGTCTCTCTGGACCGCAGGCCGATGCTCTAACCGCTGAGCCAAACCCGCCAGGGCTTTACTCTGCCATTTTTGCTCGCACTGGTCTTTAATATGGAGGAGTGGGCCACTTCGGAAAGCCCAGAGGGTTCAGGAGTATATGGTAAGCTAAGACATGTTTTATGGCGTTGATCCAGATGCCCCTATTCCATATCTCAGCGCCCCACTCCCTCCCAATCAGAGTCATGTTCTCGGTACAGAAGACTTGCTAGAGTTGAGCATTTTACTTTCCCTGGAACTCTGCTACTCTTATAATTAAGTCCTGGCCCGATGCTCAGCTTTTTCTACCCACTGGCTGCAGGAGATAAGAGTTTCTTTTGATGTAGTTGGGATGGGATACTGGTGGGAGGGAATTCACTAACCTGAT